>NW_009952896.1:2809911-2828258 GCF_000747805.2 Chaetura pelagica | reverse complement strand
TTTTTTTTTGCAAACAGAATACAGGTACAGACACACATATATACATTTCCACATTCATTTATTTGTACAAGTTATTTTCTTCTTTCTGCATCACTAATTTTCTTATAGAAAATTGAATATACTCGTTTTTATAAGTGTGACTTTGTTTTATAAGAGTAACTTCTAGAAAACTTTCAGCAGGTAAAATAGGTCACTGTAGCAAACTTTATTTGAGAAATAAGAATTTGCAGTCCAGGAGGGACAGGCTGAACAAAACCGTAAGCGTAGAAAATGACTTGCGATTTTTCCGTTTCTCTCTGGAAGTTTCAGAACAACTAACCATCTTCAGCTTGACATTACTGAGGTTGCTACTAAAGATATATAGCTTTCATTCAGTGAAGAATGACCTGTAGAAAACTTGCATCAAAAGCCAATGAAGTGAGGCAATGATTTATTTATGTGCATCCCAGTATGAGAAAGTGACTTTCAAAGGTAAGGGAAGTGTTTTGAAAAAATATTGGCTCTGCTTGAAAAAAACCCTGTTTTCTATTGAACACAATATAGTAGACTGAAATGGATAACAAATATATCAGAAAGTGATTGTGCAAATGTTCAGTTCAAAGAAATCATAGGTCACTGGTAGGTTCTGATGTGTTCAAAGGCTTGTTTCCTATGAGAAATGTGATAATGAAAACCACAGTTTGTACTGGATAAATAGCTACAGTTATTTCGACTTAATTATAAACTGAGTTAAATATTTAGCTTCTGTTAATAAAAATATTAAGACCCACCTAATACTACTAAATAAGAAATAGTGCTTAATTGTTAGAAGAGCATTAGCTGGAGAAACATTACAGAGTTACTTTAAGTCTTGCTTCTCCCTGCTTATGCCTATTCTGTCTAAGAATGTAACTCATGGTGTAACATCTGGCAACCATGCTACTTTAGGTAGTGACTTTGTCCGTTTTTGTAAAACTGTGTGAAAAGTTTAACAATGTAAGCATCAGGTTTGGATTTTTTAAACTGCGTAGAGGCACAGAATCAAGTATAGATAAAAGCTGCTCAGCTCTTTGGTCTGTAAATTGCTAAATCTGCTCTCCTCGTGATAGATTCTTTCAAAAGTTGCAGTTATATCCTATGCAGGCAAAGAAACTAAGTGGTTTGGTTTTGGTGGGAAGCAGTTCTTAAAGCTCACAGGAAGTTTACTTCATATTCCAAATTAATGTATATCATCAATCTTGGAGAAACGTGTAACAAAAGAAGCCAGACTTTACAAAACTCTGAAGTATATTATTGCAAATAAATAAAATAAATAAATAAATGTGTAAATGAATAAATAAAATAATTTAAGCACTTAATGGGTAAATCAGGGATTTAAGTTATGGTTAGACTTGATGATCTCCAAGGTCCCTTCCAACCCTGATGATTTAATGATTTTTAATCTTGTAGCCAGGAAACTTTTTAAAAATTCTGCAGTTTTGCTATCCATTTGAAACAGATGCTGATTTCATTGCTAAGTTGTTAATATTAAGTGCATTGTTATCTGACCAGGTTCAAGATCATATCATAGTTCTAATCATAAATATCCTCTCTTCTACCTGCCATCAATGTAGTAATAAAAAGAAGAGAAACCAACACCCTCAGCCTGCTTTCTGGCAGAGGTCACTTTCTGTTGGATGAACCTGAATTTTTAATGTAAGGGTGAATTATAATGTTATGTAGAGTTTACACATCAAAGAGCAACAATATTTAATAATTTTAACTGTTATGAAGTTAGTCTTGCTCACTTCCTTATTTCAAAGATCAGATTTACTGTTCAATAATACCACAATTTTTATTGTTTCTGGTGCTGCAAGTTTCTCATTTGCCTGGTCAAAGGTGATTTGGAGAGCATGTTGGAAGAGGAATGGATATTTTCACACACATTCCTGGGCCTGCATCAGAAATAGTGTGGCCAGCAGGGGTAGGGCCACTGTACTTTGAACTGGCGAGGCTGCACCTCAAGTACTGTGTTCAGTTCTGGGCCCCTCACTACAAGAAGGACATTGAGTCACTGCAGCACATCCAGGGAAAAGCAGCCAAGTTGGTGAAGGGTCTAGAGAACAAGTCCTGTGTGGAGAGGATGAGGGAACTGGGATTGTTTAGTTTGGAGATAAGGAGGCTGAGATGAGTCCTTATTACTTTCTACAACTACTTGAAAGGACGTTGTAGTGAGGTGGGTGTTGGCCTCTTCTCCCGAGCGAATAACTATAGGAATAACTGGAAGAAATGGCCTGAGGTTGTGCCAGGGCGGGGTTTAGACTAGATATCAGGAAGAGTAGCTTTACCAAAGGAGTAGTCTGGAATGGGCTGCCCAGGAAGGTGGTTAAGTCAGCATCCCTGGAGGAATTCAAAAGATGTGTAGACGTGACACTTCAGGACATGCTCTAGTGGGCATGGTGGTTTTTTATGGGTTGATGGTTGGACTTAGTGATCTTAGAGGTCCTTTCCAACTGATGATTCTGTGATTAAAAAAATCTTGGTTAGATGTGGTTTTGGTAATTGGGAACAATGGTTTACAGACTTATTTCCCAGTCTACCATATATCCTGTATCAGATCCATGCAAGGCAGTATTTATTTTCCTGAATCCACTGGCATAACAGCACTAACCACATTGTGAAATGTGTCAAGTCCTGGCTTCCATCATTCTGCTGCAAAACAGGGAAAGTTTTTAGAGAGTAACCGTATAGCAGGATACTGTTAAATGTTTTTTTATACCTTTACATATCTATGAAGGTGCACAAAAAGAGTTGAAAACAGTGCTATAAAGAACATTATTTTTTTTTGCAAACAGAATACAGGTACAGACACACATATATACATTTCCACATTCATTTATTTGTACAAGTTATTTTCTTCTTTCTGCATCACTAATTTTCTTATAGAAAATTGAATATACTCGTTTTTATAAGTGTGACTTTGTTTTATAAGAGTAACTTCTAGAAAACTTTCAGCAGGTAAAATAGGTCACTGTAGCAAACTTTATTTGAGAAATAAGAATTTGCAGTCCAGGAGGGACAGGCTGAACAAAACCGTAAGCGTAGAAAATGACTTGCGATTTTTCCGTTTCTCTCTGGAAGTTTCAGAACAACTAACCATCTTCAGCTTGACATTACTGAGGTTGCTACTAAAGATATATAGCTTTCATTCAGTGAAGAATGACCTGTAGAAAACTTGCATCAAAAGCCAATGAAGTGAGGCAATGATTTATTTATGTGCATCCCAGTATGAGAAAGTGACTTTCAAAGGTAAGGGAAGTGTTTTGAAAAAATATTGGCTCTGCTTGAAAAAAACCCTGTTTTCTATTGAACACAATATAGTAGACTGAAATGGATAACAAATATATCAGAAAGTGATTGTGCAAATGTTCAGTTCAAAGAAATCATAGGTCACTGGTAGGTTCTGATGTGTTCAAAGGCTTGTTTCCTATGAGAAATGTGATAATGAAAACCACAGTTTGTACTGGATAAATAGCTACAGTTATTTCGACTTAATTATAAACTGAGTTAAATATTTAGCTTCTGTTAATAAAAATATTAAGACCCACCTAATACTACTAAATAAGAAATAGTGCTTAATTGTTAGAAGAGCATTAGCTGGAGAAACATTACAGAGTTACTTTAAGTCTTGCTTCTCCCTGCTTATGCCTATTCTGTCTAAGAATGTAACTCATGGTGTAACATCTGGCAACCATGCTACTTTAGGTAGTGACTTTGTCCGTTTTTGTAAAACTGTGTGAAAAGTTTAACAATGTAAGCATCAGGTTTGGATTTTTTAAACTGCGTAGAGGCACAGAATCAAGTATAGATAAAAGCTGCTCAGCTCTTTGGTCTGTAAATTGCTAAATCTGCTCTCCTCGTGATAGATTCTTTCAAAAGTTGCAGTTATATCCTATGCAGGCAAAGAAACTAAGTGGTTTGGTTTTGGTGGGAAGCAGTTCTTAAAGCTCACAGGAAGTTTACTTCATATTCCAAATTAATGTATATCATCAATCTTGGAGAAACGTGTAACAAAAGAAGCCAGACTTTACAAAACTCTGAAGTATATTATTGCAAATAAATAAAATAAATAAATAAATGTGTAAATGAATAAATAAAATAATTTAAGCACTTAATGGGTAAATCAGGGATTTAAGTTATGGTTAGACTTGATGATCTCCAAGGTCCCTTCCAACCCTGATGATTTAATGATTTTTAATCTTGTAGCCAGGAAACTTTTTAAAAATTCTGCAGTTTTGCTATCCATTTGAAACAGATGCTGATTTCATTGCTAAGTTGTTAATATTAAGTGCATTGTTATCTGACCAGGTTCAAGATCATATCATAGTTCTAATCATAAATATCCTCTCTTCTACCTGCCATCAATGTAGTAATAAAAAGAAGAGAAACCAACACCCTCAGCCTGCTTTCTGGCAGAGGTCACTTTCTGTTGGATGACACAGTGTTATAGAGTAAGTTACTTTGTTCAGTCTCTGGAAAGTTTGACACAGTATTTTCTCATCACATAGCAGTGATCACCACAGAGCAGAGTTTTTCAATTCAGATATTATAATTTTTCATTAAGCATTGTGAGGAGTGGCATATGGAGAAAGCACATCAGTGTAAAAAGCAGTCAGGATGAACATTAGCAATAGCATTGGGCATGAGTATGAAATTAGCAGTATCACAGAATAGCAAAGAAGTCTTGGCTGAGTTGGTAATCTTCAGTTACCCAGAGACTATCTGCATTCTCTTTTCATCAGTGGACCATTTAATAGCTGCTTTTTTTTTCTTAACAGAACTTCCCGCAGCTTTTTCAAATTGCCAGAGAAAATTTTTCTTCTACTGAAGAGACTTATTGTCTGGCCATACAGTATTAAAGAACTCACTACATTTCTTTGGATATCTAAGATTTCAGATTTAGATTTAAGAAACAGCAGAAATGTTTGCTCTTCCATATTTAAAAATAATTAAAAAATAAGATAGGTGATGCTGAGCTTTCAACGTGGAACTACATGCCTCACTCAGACAAATTCCAGCTGGGAGTTAGCAGCTGTCACATCTTCTCCTACCCTTATCTTGTAAAAGCATAGTGTTTGGGAGGGTATTTAACAATTATCTGCTATACCCTGATGTTTGGCCATTGGGTCAGGCTGAGTGCTACCAAAAGCGGAAGCTTCAGACACTCTTAGGTATCTACTTTTCTCCACTGTCATTACCTTTTCAGTATCGGGATATTAGCTTTCAAAAGCTTTCTTAATTTCTTGTTTGCCACACTGATGAAGTGCCTGTGATATAAACTGAGGATAGAGCTTTTAAAGAATTCCAACAGAGGAGCCATCAGCCAGATATGAGAAATCCTGTACCTCTGACCAGTCTCCTTCAGTATTGGTAACACAACATCACACTTTTTCTTCTGGAAATTTGTGTAAGTTATGACTTTATTTATCTTTGTTCATCCTTTTTCAAATATACTATATAAATGTTTAATGCTTCTACTTGAATCATCACCTGTTTTATTGAAAATTACTGCCACAAGCCAATACTTTCAGTGCTCTTTGGCTATGCTTTTCTTTATATAAATTGGGTGAGAATAAACACTGAAACAAATATAACAATTATTTTCTTTATTTCTTAGGATCACATATACATGGAATATAGGTCTTTAACAGAATTTGCAATCCCCTCCTATTCAGAAAGCCTACAGTTACATCCAAGTATTCTTTTGATAATGACATTGATGTTTGGAAGCTACAAAAAGTGTTCTGTGTTTTATTGATACGAGACTGAGGTAGGACTTCCCTGTTGCTATCCTCCATAAATTCAAAGTAAATTTAAAAGCTTCTTGGAGAAAGCAGCTTTCATATCAAGGGATCCAAATGCTGGACAGACTTGATAAGTTTTCTCTCTTTATCCTTGTCCAATCTACATTCCCTGTAGAAAACAGACTAAGAAAAGGAATGTCCACATACCCCTAACACAAATAATATGAAAAGCTAAGTCAAAGATGATGAGAAAATCTTTGTTATTAGTAATGTACAAAATACAGTTCAGTACTACCCATATGAAACAGAGATATCTGAACATATTACATTAAATCAAATATCTAACCTATATCATTATACATATGATAAGCAACATGGTACTCTATTTCACTCATTGAGAAAAAAAAAAGGAGTAAATCAACCATGTTAAAATTTAAATAGTCAGCTTTACAAGCCTTGATATTCAAACCATTGCTTCCTACCTAACAACCAGAATAACAGCCTGTAAAATGTTTAGGAGTCTGCAATTATAATAATTTATTATTTTATTTTATTTCTAAATCACCTATTTCAAGATATATGGAAGCCAGTGTACAAAAATGAAGCAACTTCTTTCTTATATAACAAAATCAAGAACTGTAACTTCAGTGTACTTTGCCAACAAGTTTATGAATATTTGGAAATTTAAATGTTAATTAGATTTGTCCTGAATTTTAAAGGACTCTTAGTCAACTTTGGTGTTAACTAGCTTAAAGTTAGCTTTGTAAAACTTTTAGTTTGTTTTTTATCTCAGTACTGACACTGTTTGATAATGATAGTTACTTCACTGACTGTAATATCCACTGATGTCTAATTCCACAGTTCTATAAACTGCAACTACTTTGCTATGATTTGCATTTCAGGGTTCCAGTTAATACTAATTCAAACTAAAAATTATTTTCACAAAGCCTGTCTGTAGAAACTGGACAATCCTGTGCAGATGTACTGATAATGCATGTGTTATTTCTTTCAAAGGGCAATCTTACCTTCAACCCAATAATGAAATTAAACCAAATAAAAAATATTCATTCAGTGAAACAGTACTTAACAATATTCTTTGAAGAAAACAAACAAAATATTAATAGCTTTCGTAATGATTTAATTTAGTTATATCTTGGATAAGTTACATTTTGCGTTCTTTACTACTTTTAGCTTCTGAAAAAATAATTTGCATTTCCTATAACAATTCGTCTTTTTTTAACCTCAGCTGAGACAGAGCAGATCTTGGTTGCAATTTGCACCAATGTAACCAAGTTTTGAGAAAATGGCTTACAGAATAAACAAAGAAATAAAGAATCAAGTGTTCTCCATGTAACAGCAGTTTAACAATAGTTTCACTTAATGTGTAGAGCTTTTGTTTCTGGATCTGGGAACAGCATATGGGCAATTCCTCTTACCCTCAAAGGTCAGATTCCATTATATCTGACCTCCACATTACAAATTAGCAAACAAAGCCATTTGTGAGCCTACACTGCCTGTCATTGTTATTCATGCAAATCTGCTGCAATGTGCCATTTAGGGCAGGCATTGTTGTAGCCCAACTACATGACAATGTATGCAAATAACCAATAGACTGAGATACAAAGAAAGAAACAAAAAGTTAGGATCGATTTTCTCCAGTTGTCCACATCTGTTGGCGTTAATAGCAGGAATATCTAACAGTAAACAAGCTGGTCCTTGGTAGAGGAATGCAGGTGTCCCACTTAAGAAACAATGGAGAAAAGCCTGCAGAAAAAAAATGAAGAAAAGGTGTTAATTCAGTTTATTAGAATTTTCAGAGCTGCTGAAACACCAGCGGGAAAAAATAAAAAGAAAAAAAAAGAAAGTTTACATTGAGAAGCAGGTTTATTTCAACCCGTAAGTGTTCATAGATGTTTATTAATGCTTTATTTTCTCATAAGGCATATTTACAGGGCATTAAATATGACTAAACTAACAGCATTGATCAATTTCAGTGTAGCATACACTGTAGTAGAGCATTTTTGGTGCAGACAGCTGCTGTCAAAGGTCAGGGTCCTCAGAAAGGTTATGTGTTATCCCCTGAAGATGCCCCTTTAAGCTATTATTAAATGGGGAGAAGCAGAGAGTAGGGATTAGTCACTTTGGAGTTGACCCAAAATAGCAAAATACTTAAGCATGACAGTTAGATCCACACAAATGCAAAATCCGTAGTAGGGGGAATTCAGACGACATTAACCGATCTTTTTTATGATAACAAAGTGGACTGTACTGGAGACTATAAAGAATACCTTTTCTTTCCAAAACTAGTCATATCCAGGCACCTAAGAGAGTTTACTTCATCGAGGCCAGTATCTTTTTTTGAAGTTATGAACAATTTTCTCAAACAAGGAAGTTCTATTAATATAAGTTTATAAGCAAGAAGCCTGTGTCTACATTCTTCTCTGACTCATCTGTTGTCACAAGAATGAGTGTTGACTTTAGAAAACTCTATTTTACAACTGCAGCTTGCAACTTCAAAACTGTTTAGAATTTTTCAAAGTAAAAAACTTGAAGTGTTAACATCCCAGAGGAAACAAAGGGTAACAGAGAGAGAAAAATACTAGCTTTATTAATTTTGTGGAAAGATGCAAAGACAGGATTTATCATACCTGATCAACATCTGAGTTAACATCCTATCTAAATCTGGTAATCTATTTAAAGTTTTGCCCAGTGTGGGATGCTTCATCTGAAGAGGAAGTCTCGCTACTCCTTCAAATACCAAGATAATGGTGTAATTCTATTGAGAGCTTAGGACATGCAACTACTTCCTAAATTGTCTAAGTACTAAGCTGAGCTCCTAGGCTTCCTTAAAGCACAGGACTCTGCCTGAGACCATAACCAGCATGTGATGACCAAGTTCCCTGGCATGCCCTCCCGTACTTCCTCCCTGTCACATACGTGTCTCAGTTGAGAGCTGTATTTTACTCAATGAATTTGAAGCAATGGGAACTGTGAAAATAATTCCTTCAAAAAGGGAAAACTTGAGACAGGCAGTTTAATGAAAGCCAGACTGGAGGATAAGTGGAGGGTTGCTACTAAAAAGCAAATGTGTGTGCTCACCCTCCTGCCTGCATGCTTTACTGAATATCCTTCACACATGAGGACAGAGTCTGTTTTAGAAAAGGACGTTTTAGTGCTGCTGGATAAGATAGCTTACTGTTCTAACTATGAAAACTGTCACATCAATAACAAATAACTTGTGATGAATCATTTAACAGGACCTTCTTGGATTCCTGGTGGCATTCTTTGTACAGAGCACTCAAGCCTTCACAGCTTATGAAGTCAGTGGAATTTCTTTAGTAGTGAATTACTGCTCATCTTCTCAGAAAGAATTTTAAATGTAACTGTATATTTTACTGTGTAATATCATTTTATCTTAGAAGCAGCAGAATAGTTGGGGTTATCTCAGTGTCACCCTTTTAAGCTCTGTTTTTTGAAGCTGGTAATTGTCAATTTCAGCATGAATGTTTATCATATAAGGCCTCAGATATGGAAAACATTTTAAAAATAAGTTGTAAAACATTGCTTTAGTAATCTCTGACTTGATCAAAATAAAAAATAAAACAGAAATGTTTTGGGACTGAGTAACATTGAAGCTTGTTAAGGGACATTTTTCTCTCTCTGTTCTGAGTTCTAGTATTTTGATATTAGGATTTGAGAGCTCTTTTTTCCAAATGGACACCAAAATATTTAAGAGGAAACCTACATGATTAAGAGGAAAGAGTTAGGTTCTTTTTTGAAAAATAAACAATATATATACACCTTAGGCTGGTAATTTGCCAATAATTTAAAATAATCCTTTGACTTGACTACATTCTAAGTCAGTAAAGAACACCCATTACTGTAACTGGATCACGGTTTCAGCTTCTGTGTGTAATTTGTAATGGTGTCAGTGGGTTTGTGTTTTTACATACAACAGCTTGTAAATCTCATCTGTTAATCCTGAATTGCTTTAGAGAAGGAAAAGCTTGTAGAAACTTATGTATTAAGTAAATTAATAAAAATGAATATGTATAGAAATTGCGTGGGGGAAGAAGGTTTGAGACAACATGCTACCCATTTGATAAATATATAAATTGTGCTCGAATCAGAGGGGTATAAATAGTCTGTTGGCTGTCAGGAAGGAAAATACAAGCATGCAAAACAGAATGCAGAAAAAAAAGATTAATTTTTAGTTAAAAATATATAAATTTAAAAAAAAAACACAAAACCAAAGTTCAGAATCATTGCACAAGTTAAAAGTAAGAAATCATCAGAAACAGTCAAAATAGGCCAAATAAAGCCTTCAAAAATACTAGACAGGACATTCTTCCCTTCAATTGAGAAGTGAGCTGGAAGACTTTCTAGACTTGCTTTCACTTTTAATTTCTAGATGTGGACGTTGCAAAACTGCCTAGCAACACTGAGTGCCCATTTTCCTTGTTATTAACAGGAGTGGGATATCTAGCTCTCTTGGCTGCTTATGAAAACTCTGAGCCTTAATCCATCATTTTGTGGTTAAAAAGATATTTAGTAAAAAATCCACTGCCTTTAAGGAGCTAAAGGATGGCATTATCCTCTCTTTTGTTATTGTTACAGATCATTGATTGCTTTATTTAGTACTTAGTCTTAAGATAGTTATTATACCACTGAAGAAATTTATTTCTCTAAAGTTTCCCTTAATATTCCTCAGAGGGACATGCAGAAAACAGTTTTCCTTCTGAGTGCCTAGGGACTGAGTAAATTCTACTTTGCTCTTTACCGGGTGTCCCAGGCCTTGCTACTTGCATCAGTGATGGGTGGGTATAGAAAGAAAAGGAGGAATATAACAAGCTCCAGAGCATTCCTCAGTTATTTTGAATTGCTATTTTGAAAGGCTCCAGGAAGAATTAGTGATAATTGCTGGCTTAATGTATGAGATCTGAAAAATGTATTTTAAGTGATCATAACCAGCTTTTTATTTTTCTTCTTCTTTTTCTTTTTTTTCTTTTCCCTTTTTTTTCTCCCCATTGAAGACACTCAGTTGTTACAATATAGCTAGTAGACAAATAAAAGTTGATAAATACTCCTCTGCTTCCAAGTATCTTACAGCATCACTGCTAAATCATGCTTCTACCATAGCATATCTCAGTTTCCTATTTTCCTAGGTCCTGCTTCTGCTGAACTTCAGTCCTCAGGGAAAAGAAAAGCAGTCCTGTCTGCATCACCATTCCTTCAGGTTGCCTAGAGGGGTGCCCTACATCTCTCCAATTTTGGAACATTTCCTTTACAAACAAAACAAAAGATTTAATTAAACCCTTTGTCATTAGTAGTCATGCACTATATAGAGTGTGTCAAGTAGTGGGTGTCTAAAAACACAGCAGCAGTGAGGTTGCAGCTGGTCTTCAGACAGAAATATGCTGCAGCTGAAGCAGAGCAGGATCATGTCATTTTAGAGTGTACAACCTAATTTGGGGCTAGATTGCAGTTTTGACCCCACACTAGCAGTGAGGAAGATGAGCTCTACACTAATAACAGTTCCAAGAGATGCTCCCTGGTGTGCTGGGAGTGCACACACAGCATCTGCTGCCGCCCTTATGGAGAGCTGTGCACACCCTCTCCTACACCAGTCCAGCTCTGATGACATCTGTGTGCAAACAGCATCATCATTTGAACAGCGTCAAGGCTACCACCTACCACTAACAAGGTTTCTGTTATCACTTTTGACAGGTCCTGATGAAATACTTTAAATTCTGAAAAGACCAAAATAAGGAAACAGAAGAATATGCTATTCTTTATCCTCATTCCTATGCATTCACTTATGGAGAAATGCTAGCCAGCAGCTTGTCATCTCATTCAGAGATGTCTACATAGCAATAGAGCTTCCATACGGTTAAATGTGTGGCTTGGAGCTGAAACAGAAATCTGGGGAGGCACAATCTGGAACCAAGCCTTTCATTTTGAAACGTCACCAGCTAAATGCTCTTTAATCTGTACATAGCAAGGTGGTATGAACTTGCAGTCAGCTTTCTACTGAAGTGTGAGCCAGTGATAGTGCCCTGACTTGAGAAGATTACAAGACTAAGATGTAACTAAACAATTTGTCCTTCATATCAGAAAAATTATTTTCTAGCATTAGTAAAAGCGAATCTTCAGGCTGCTTTCTGAAAGAGTCATGCAGCTGAAACAGATTCTTAATGAAATTACTCATTTTCCAATTGTAAAGCTAATTAAATTGTAAAGAGAGACCTGCTGGCACTGGAAACAGTATTCACATTCTTCAGCTACAGCCCTCTTATTAAAAGTGCTGTTGAACTACTTTAGACTGACTGGATCTCTGCTGTAGCTGACTAATCCAGGTTTCTTTCAGTATCTGTGGATAATATTTGCTTAGTGCAAACTGGGAGATAATTTCAAGGAATGTTTTTATAATAAATTTCTTTCTTAGAGATAAGTATACATCTCCTTCCCTCAAGCAGTGAACAAAGCCATAGATACATAATGGGTTACTACTTCTTCTGCTTCTGACATTAACAATTTGCTATTCAACTTACAGAATTTAAATAACTTTAAAAATTGTTAAAAAACCCTTAAAAAATATAATTCTGTTAGAAAACAAAGATTTCTGTCCTGAAGAATAGAAACATTGTCCAACAAAACACTGGCAGCTCTCCTAATGGCCATGACTATATTATACATTAAAAAAAACAGGGTATTTTTCTTTACTAAATAAAGGGGTTTGGAATGTTTAGATACTGCCTGTAAACAGATTGATTTTCTATGAACAAATTAAAATTAAAACATCCTGTAATTTTTTCAGCTACATCCAAATACGCATATTTTTGTATGAAATTTGCTACTAGTTAGATTAAGACAAATGTGCGAACCAAGATGGTAAAGAATTCAGTACTGAATAAAGATATTTTTAGCCCAGCATGTGTCATATATCTCATATCTTTAGGATGCTATTAATAAAGTTTTCCTACATGAAAGCAGAAAGAGGCATTGCTAGGGATTGCAAAAAATATAATTATTTGTTATTTGCACTTTGAAAACAAATTAAAACTGACTCATTGATAACAGCAGAAAGATTTCCATATTTTCATGCTTATGAATACTTCAGATTATTAACATTCATTGAAATTGTCTGCGTGTGGAAATAAATCCTCAGATAATGCATGCCACCAGATAACTCACTCCTTTAGGCAGCCCTGGCAAAATCAGGAGCAAAAGGAGGTGGAAATCAGAGATAGGTGAAGACAGTAGAAATCTTCTCCTTCTCTTATTTACACTTACATGTATACATATATATAAATATATCTATATCTATATCTCTACCTGAACCCATAGAGCTGGTGAAACATAGGCATTTGGTTTTGTTTTGCCTTTTTAAATAGCACTGACATTTAAGCTTCAGTGTTTTAACATATGACCTCCTCATCACTAAGTGCAACTGAAGCTTATGTGTTTTGTATTTAGCATATTAACCAAATGAAATACTAATCAGAAAAAAATCATAAACAAGTTGGCAGCTCTGCTGGGTGTCTCTCTGTTGAGGTCTCGATTATTCTCTCAGGCTGCACATGCCAGTATATGAACAAAGTGTTCATATTGACAACAAATATTGTCTACTGCCACTAAAGACTGTGGAGACAATCTTGCTAATAATCAGCCCTGTGGTTAATTCTGGAGACAGAATATAGTCTATGCAGCTTGGTGCTTGGCAGCTACTTTGACTTAGCTGTGGTGAAATTAGCTAAAACTTTTTTTTTTTTTTTTTTTTTTTCCAGTTCTCTAAGAAAATACTATGAGGTGAAGACATATGCATAGTTACATTTTGAAACTGACTTCTGGAAAGTGTTTTCAGGATATTTGGAAAAATGCCTGTTTTTAAAGACAGAACTGAAGTTTTGTACAGAAACTGGGTTTCCCACATACACTGTATTATGTTACAAGTGCTACAGGTGAATTTGAGTATGATGCTTTTGAAAAAGTGCTTATAAGATCAAAGAGAAATATGTAAGAGTTGCCATTCAAAACATGCCCACCGATAGTCTTCTACTTCTATCAATTCAGAGGGAGATACAAGGCTGAGTAGGAAATCACAATAAGGAATACAACTGAACAACGATTATATTGATCAAATTACTTAAATTATCAGAAACCAACAACTTATCTTTAAGATCTGTAGTCATAAAAGTATATATATTATTCCATGACTGTTTAATTGACTTAACAAGCTCTGAAACTTGCAAAAAATTGAGCCTACATTGTTCACTTTACTGTCCATGAACATTCAGGAAATTTCAGCTCTTTCAGATGTCACAATGTCAGATTTGTGGGCAGCAATTGAGGAACATGCAGTATTAGTCTCTGACAGTTACTGTGCCTATATAAAAGCACACAGTACCAAATACAACAACAACAGCAATATTTAGAGGACAAGGAATGGCCTGGAGTCCAAGATTCAGTTTCAAAGTCTAGGAAAGCTATATGAAAAAACAAGAAATCAGATCTGTGTTAGGTACAAAATTAAAGCTAAGTCTGGAATTAATGTATTTGAAATTGTGTTCAAGATTGAAATGTAAATATTCTTATAATTTTATAGTTTTGAGGATTTTGATGACAGAAAACATCCCCAATGTATTTCTTCCACCTGAATGTGAGATAGAGCCTCTAACTGCATTGTCAAAAGTTTCAGCATAGTACTGTTGTATTTTTAATGTTTGTCCAAAATCTAGAAAAGCTGAGAAACAAAAAACATACAATTCTAATTGTATCTCCAGTCAAATCACTGCTGCAGGAGTAACTTTATCTTTCTTTTTAGAAACTGTGCCTTACTCAAGCCAGGATGCTTGAGTAATTTACACTACAAAACTTGCCTTGGTAATTTTCTCCTTTTTTTTTCTGCCTGTTGTGAATATACAGTGCTTGGAGGATGCAAGCCCTGCGCATGAACAGCAGGCCACCTCTTATTTGTGTGAGGAGAACCATAATTTTAAGGAACTTGGTGGATTCTTGAAAAGACAGAATGGAAACAGAATCTCATTTCCTCTTTCTTTGACACGGTTTTGGTTATTTAATAATTCTAAGGGAGAGGTAACACTGGAGAAATGTATTATATGGGAGACACTCAACACTGGCCTCTCTTCTGTGTCTCAGAGACTCTGAAGTAAGTGTGATGGCTAATTAACAGCCAGACTTGTGGATATGACTATGTGGCTGAGATGCGTAGGGGTAATGACGTAAGTTTGGAAACCTCACTTTCTAAGGCAAATAAAGAACATTGCATAGCTTGCAGACACTATTATTACTAATTAACAGCAGTAATGCTAAAAATTACATTGAGCTCTATTAATGTCACCCAAAGATTTTCCAAGTCTATAAATTAATATGATACAAAATTATTACTCCATCAGTATTTTAAGAGGAATTATTTCCTGTTTTGACCTAGACTTGGTAATTTAATTACAGTTACACCAGAATAAAACTAAAAATATCATATTGTTGGCTACATGGTAATACCTTCCAAACTCAAAAACTGATTACTGAAATGTTTTTATCCTTCACAATGATGTACAGCATTAGTATTAGCAGAAAAGAGTAACTCCCATGACAATTTTACAGTTATCAAGAATATATTTGTTTCTAGAATTGTAGACCATTTTGAGATGTTTAATATTATCCAAGCAATAACATACAGAAGCAGCTCCTTTTAGAATACACTGTCTTTATGAAGTAAGGTCACTAAACAATATGCTATATTATCTAAAGCAGTAAAGAAGTGCATTGATACAAACGACAATGCTAGATGTTTTAATAACATCAATGGTTTTATCAGAGTGATTTATGAATTTGAAAGGGTATAATTTTATATTATATTCCCTTGTTTATAAAAGGGAAAATGTATGTGGCAATTATGCAACCTGAGCCAGAAACCATGTGTAATGCACTGTGCCCTCAAATAAAACCAACTGGTTACATATGTTAGGTACTACCTTACCAGCCCTTTCTGTAAAGTGGATACAGGTACAATTCATGGCAGTTTAATCCAGCCTTTTCATTTTGGCAAAGAAAACCCACAACAACCCATGCCAACTACCAGTTTAATTTGGATTTATATTTATGAGGGAAGAAGATGCTGACTACCTGTAAAAAGGCCATTAAAAATCTGTGGGCTATACCTTTTTTTGAAGGGTTTGGAATGTGACAAATGCTAAAAGTGGAAGGCTCTTTTCAGAGTTGTAAAGGCTAATAATCCCATTAGTCTGCATTCCCGGAAGTCGTGTTCCATTTCTCATCCTGGTATAGCTCCTTTGATAGGATTTAAATTCATACATTGAAAGAGAGTGATAAATGTCTTACTGGGAAGTCACTCTGTGAGTCTGTGACTGGGAAGACCAATCTAGCTGTCCCCAAGTGGTGAGCCAAGGTACTGCTCAGGGAGAGCTGCTTTCCTGGTCCATCTACGCAGTTCTGCCTAGAGACGACGATGCTTCCTTGGGAGGTCAGTGGTTACATCCCTATCAGTGCCTCTAGTGTCTCTATACAGGTCTCTTCTCTGCATATTTGCCTAATCTTTTTATTTGCTAAACATCCTGGTGCTACCTGCATTGACAACCTCCTGTACCAACAAATTCCGCAAGTTCATTACCTGTGGTGTAAAAATGTGCTTTTATGTGTTTTAAGAAAACACCATGGAAGAAAGATCTTCTCACTTAGGATGAAAGTCCTTTTGTTTTGCAGTTTAATGGTAGACATTTATATTGATATTGACTGACTCACCAAATACAATAATCTGTATGAAATTAAATTGTCTAGCTCTTATTTAGATGCAACTGCTTTTTTTCTGAACCTCTCCATAAATAACTTGCATATCTGCATATGCAGTTTAGCATAGAATATAAATCCAGTTAAATGCAAAAAAAAAAAAAAAAAAAAAGGAAAACAATCTCACTAGGGAAGAAAATATAAACAATACATTAATAATATAATAAATGATCTTCCAAATTTGCATCTGCACTGCTGCAAGCACAAATAATTGTAACATGTACTTAGTCTGGGTATTATGTAGCTAATTTAGAAGCAGTGAAATTCAGAAATTTACATTAGAGCACCTGTTGAGATCCTGTCACAAGCTTTAAGGTAATGTGATAATAAAATGCTGTTCCTGGCCACAGAAAGCAGAAAGGAAAGGGGTTTTACACATGCAGCTCTACTGATGTTTACAGAAAATCTTTTCAAGCCTGCTATCATCCCACTGATTTTGAATACTTAAAGCAACAAACACAGACCTACTGCATATGCCCACATTGTCTTTACAGGGCACATGCAGTAGGTTCAGTATGGACTGCATATATAGGTGACCAACAGTTTGGGCTTGTTTTTTGATTTTGTTTTGTTTGTTGTTTTGTTTGTTGTTTTTTTTACATTTTAGTTTTCAACATACTCTTTTTACCAACAGCAGCTAGTGAATGGAAAAGGATGAGAAAGCTGGGAGTGACAGCAATCAAGGAGCTTTCAGCACAAGAGAGGATACTTTTACGTGGATTCTGAAATGAGTAGCAAGGCAGATTGACAGGATGTTTGTTAACATGTAGAGATAACTTCCTCAGCTGAGGAATTGCTCATTTAAACTCTCTTGGCCCTTTCTACCTCCTTCCATTACCAATGTTCTCTTCCTCTTTGCTTTCTTCCCTGCTGCAGTGTTCTTTTAGCTGCTAAGTTGTAAGGTTAATTTTAACTACAGCAGTCAGTGAGGTTTGGGCATCACAGTCTGTCTTAGGTGTTGCCTTCAGAGAAACATCTGGAATTCATAGAATCATAGAATGGTTTGGGTTGGAAGGGACCCTAAAGATCACCTAGTTCCAAACCCTGTGCTATGGACAGGGACACCTCCCACTAGACCAGGTTGCTCAAAGCCCCGTCCAACCTGCCCTTGAACACTTCCAGGGAGGAGGCATCCGAAACTTCTCTGGGCAACCTGGTCCAGTGCCTCATCACCCTCATAGTGAAGAATTTCCTCCTAATGTCTAGCCTTAATCTCCTGTTTTCCAGCTTTAAGCCATTAGCCCTTGTCCTTTCGCTACATGTCCTTGTAAAAAGTCCCTCCTCATCTTTCTTGTCAGCACTCTTCAGGTACTGGAAGGCCGCTATTAGGTCGCTCCAGAGCTGCATGTTTTGTCATCTCATATGCCCTGATACTTCTTTGTAAGACTTCTGCTCTTTGATGTATGTGAAGAACCAAACAGCAGAAAATTCATGGAGAAACAGAAGTTGCAACAGTTAAACTCAGAAATACACTCAGGATATTATAAAAAATGGAATCAAGACCCTGTCAGATAAAGTTTTTGATATGGTGAGCTTCAGAGAACTTTAGGAATGTAAGAGGACAGAAATCAAAAGCAGTAAGGAAAGGGGAAAAAAATAATTGTTTTTGAATAGCCAGCTTTGGAAAAAGAATGTAGAGATAATAAGACTTCATTCTGCATTGAATGAATCATGGAAAGGATATATAAAAAGGAGACTGAAAACTCTAAAAAAGACTCAGAAGAAGTTTTTTCAAGTTCATCTCTACATTTAACTGAA
>NW_009952896.1:2800877-2809875 GCF_000747805.2 Chaetura pelagica | reverse complement strand
CAGAGAACTACAGGCTGATCATCCTCAAATTTTTCGCAGGGGAGCTGACAGAAATCAAAAGCAGTAAGGAAAGGGGAAAAAAATAATTGTTTTTGAATAGCCAGCTTTGGAAAAAGAATGTAGAGATAATAAGACTTCATTCTGCATTGAATGAATCATGGAAAGGATATATAAAAAGGAGACTGAAAACTCTAAAAAAGACTCAGAAGAAGTTTTTTCAAGTTCATCTCTACATTTAACTGAAAGGAAATGTCAAAGCTACAGGGCATCCTCTGTAAAAAGTGCTAAAGGATGGCTTTTTAAAAAAAAATTTCACAAAATGGTGACAATTACAAGGTCATTTTCATTGTGTACCTTCAGTTCCATGAAAAAACTTTATGAGCATATACACACAATGTCCATTATTTGCCCACCTATCATCAGTATATTGGGATAGAGCCCAACAGATACAGCAGAGGTTAAAATAAGTTATTTGAATTATAGAAACCAAGCTGGTAAGGAGACAGGAGTAGGCAGCTCTTTAAAGTTCATCTTACGTAGAGTGCAGTAAGGAAGAAACAAGGGACAATGTAAATGAGATTCCATGACAAATTTCCCCAGTGGTGGAACTCCTACACATTTTGACTGCAGATTAGTAAGAATGCACATGGTGGAAGAGACACCCATTTTAATTAATGCCAATGGAGAAGAAAAAGTCAAACTGGATTCAAAACCAGTTATGGGAATCTGCAAGCTAATAGGAACAAGCAAGTAGGAGAGAAAGTGGAGGCACTAGTGGGAGTTCAAAACAGGAGATGCAGACACAGTGAATCAGCACTCCTAGTAATGAAAGACTAGTTTTCTATTTACACTATCTCACAAGGCCAACGATAATTATTGAACCCATCCACCATATTTCTTTTTTTCATTTTTAATACCCAGTAAATGTTTGGGGGCTTTGTTTCTATTTTTGTTGAGATACACACTTTGTCCTTAATATATCACTCCTCAGCTTGTAACAATGAAAATGCAGTTACTGGTCGTCATCTTGAATACCAGTTGTGAGCTGTCATAGCATAAAACATATCACACTGCCTTATACAGTGTGCTCTTGGATCACTGTTCCCTTTCTTTCAGCAAAATTGAAGCTGCTCTTCAAGGTTAAGAGTATTGTTCAAAGTTAAGTAGTCCTTTGGTTAAGAAAATCTGAATGAAATGCCCACACTTACAGTGCAAAGGACTGCATTAGCAATGGAGAGCGCATGTGTCACCTTTGCATCAGCAAAAGCTCTCTGAAGTGTTTGTGTAGCTACTAATTCAGACATGAAGACAGAGTAAGAAAACATTTGTTTTTCTGATGCAATATAGGTTGACCATATTTAGGAAGGTGAGAAGGACCTGGACTGAACACTCCTATAGATGTGAATGACACATCTCTTTCTCTTGAATACATGTTTTTATTTAGCTGATTTTGGGAAATGACTATCTCAGCAATCCGTTCTCCTTGCTGGACAAATGAGATACAAATCCATTACTATCATGGGTCTGGTATGGGGTCTCATAAAATTCCCACCAGTTGTATTTGAGCAAATGTGAGCAGCGCTGTGCGCATATGATTTGAGCTCTTCACATTTTGCTACATGAGCTTATCATGCACAGCTAAAAGGAATTTTTACTCAGTCAGTGATGCTTCTTTTGTATTTGCTCTTGAAAAGCACTGATAGATCCATGCGAGTTCAGCCTCATGTAGAAAATCTTGTTGCAACTATCATAGTACATTTATAATTAGTTTAATACAGCCCTTGTTTTATTGCTCCACAGATAGTAATACTGTCCTGAAAAACAACGGACAGTTCTGAGCTGCAATTACGAATTTAGCACAACCTTGATATAGCAGATGGAGGACATTAATGTCAAATTACTGGGAATGAACAGCACAGTAATGGAGACCAGAGCAGAAAAACAATGAGACATGAGCTCAGAGGGCTGTGCCATACATCCTTTTGGCAATCACTTGTCTACACCATACTGCACTCTTCACATTTTTATTGGATGCTGATAAAAACGTACTTTCTCATGCAATACATGATATAAAAAAGAAATCGTGACTATTACAAGGCCACCTTATTTTATGCACCTGCAGTTACACGTAAAAACTTCAACAGCACATACACACAGCAACGTCCACCACTTGCACACCTATCATTAATTTATTTTTTTCCAATATGATGGCAAGCACAATCTTTCAAAAATTGCGCTTCCAGGGTATGGGTAATTAACATCAAGCTGAAAAAAAGCAGGCCAGGAATTACATGTATCCACCTGAAGCTTCTCCCGATCACTTTGCAGAATGAAACCACGTCATCTCTTTAATTCTCTCAGGTGCGACTATTGAAACACAGACCTCTGTGCAACCGGTTCTTTTCTACCCGAAAAGCATCGCTCTACCTTTTTGAAATTTTACTACGACGTCTAAGTTCCTCCTTTCTGCCGAGGAAACCCGCCTGGCTCCGGCAGCGCTTCCCGCCCGCCAGGACACGGCTGGGCCGTGGGCGCGGGGCTGCATGGGAGTTGTAGTTACTCCTGCTCCAGCGGCGCGCCCCGGGTTGCCGTGGGGAGGGGGGTGAAAGCTCCCAGCGTGCTTCGCGCGCAGCCAAGGGCGGTCGGGGCAGCGTCGGGAAGCGGAGCGGACTACATTTCCCAAGGTGACGGCTCCTGCCCCCTCCTGGGGCATCGGGGCCGGCTGCTGAGGGGCGCCGCGGCTGTCCCGACCCCTCTGCGGGGCTTTGTGCAGGGGGGTGGCGAGGGGCCTGCCCCCCGCCCTCCTGCAGTGCCGAGGGGCTTCACCTGCGAAACGGGCCCGTCGGCTGCGTGTGGGAGCGCTGCTGCTGGCCGGGAGGGACGGAGGGAGCGGGCAGCGGCTTCCTTCCTCGGCACTCGGGGGGCGCGGGAGCACCTGCCTGATCCCCGCTTTCAGGTGCCCGCCCCAGACCCCGCGCCGGTTTGTCGCCTTCTGCTCTCTCCTTCCCGCTGCAGACATCTAGGCATCTGTGGATCCTGCTGTCCCTGGGAAATGCTGAAGGCTTTCCCTTTCAGATACAGTGCCTTTGGATTCAACAGGCTTGGGTGGATTTTTGTCCAGGTTGTGAGTCTGAGGCGGCTTTCGGTATCCACAGCTTATTGCGGTAGAGGTTTTCAGGATTTAACTGTGTGCTTCGAGAGAAAAGGCCGTCCTCAGGATTTACATTTGGCACCAGATTGTATCAGTGTATTTTTTAATATTTCACACTTGACATACTCGGTTATCTTACTGCTGGTGAGTGGGATAATTTGTCTTCTTGATAAGCATGACACTGACAGTATAAAAGCTAGGTGTTTTTCACAGATCTTGGGCGGGATTCTGTTTGTCTAAATAAGAATTAGTTTGTGGCAGATGGTTTTATGCGTTTTTTTAAATGCATTTGTTTAAAATACCTTTTTTTTTTTTTTCTTGGGGGAGCAGGTCATGAACTGGCAGAGATAAGAGAACGATCACTGAAGACTATTATTTTTAAATTAGATCACAACTTGATTTCGTATGCTGATCTGATCCATGAAAAAGTGCTTTTCTTTAATCTTTTGGAGTGGTTCAATTTTCCAGTTGTACCAATGAAAGAGGAAGTACTAAATCTTGTGAACAATTTGATTAAGGTACGACATACTAACATTTATTTATACATAAATTTGCCTTTAGAATACTAAAGATGAGTACAACTGGATATTATTTGGTTTTGTAGCTCCGTGTAATGAGATGTTAGAGTATTTTATAAAGACATGAATAATAAAACCACTGTGTGTAGACAGAAATAGAAACAATTCGAGTGACTTGCAATTGCTTATAGGGATAGCAGAAAAATATAATTATTTTCTGGGTTTCTACCTTAGTACCTCCGCTTCTTCAGTTTCTTCTTACTGTTTAATTTCTTCTATGGACATGGTTTGCTGCTAAGCACTTGCACTGTTCCTGAAAAGTGAAGATTTGAACAATGGGGCAACTTATTTTTAAAAATGGAGAAAGTGTTCCAGAAACTTAATATATCTTGTATTACATTCTTATGTTTTAATCACTAAACAGTAGCTATGCAGAGGGAAAAAAAATTCCATCCTTGAAACTGGTGGATGGTTTAAACAATGACAAAATCTAACTTAAGTTTTGATTATTGTTCTTTCATTCCCCTCCCTCAAGATCAAGAGACCTCAAGACTCTTCAGGCTAACTTTGTCAGTTGTTTGTCCTAATGTAGCATCCACCTGCTGCCCAGAAACTGATTGGAATTGGTGCAGTGGAATTCTTCTCTCAGCTTCGTCCCAATGTAGATCCAAACTTGCAGGCTGTAATTGATGGGATCGTGGATGGACTGTTCTTCCTTCCTTCTGGACTGCCTTCTAGTTCTTCATCAGTATGTTATCAAACTCTGTCTCAGCCTTCAGTAGATCAGCCAGGTATATTGCATATTTTGAAGTGTGATTAATTTAAAATATAAATACAGTAAATTAAAAAGCTTCTAGGCTATGAAAACGTGAGGTTTTCAGGCATAGTAGGCATATTGTTCCTGAGAGATCAGTGAAGTATATGTAAGCAGATATTGCCAGAGAAAGTGTGATCTTGGCTAAATCAAATAGTGCCATGCCTGTAATGGAGTTCTCTACAGAAGAATGATCCTTTTTTTTTTTGTGTGATCAGACTTCTATCCATTTCTTCAGTATGCAGTATCTGTTTTCTGTAATGCAAAAAGAGCATGACAACTTTAGCAGTTGTCATGTAGTGTAGCAACTTTTAACAACTTTGGAATTAAGTCAGTATGCTTTGCTTCTTTTCTTTGCATAGTAGACTTTGACAGCAATACAAATATTAAAAAAAACCCCAAACAACCACCCCAAAAACCATTAAGTGATCCTTGTACTATGATTTTTAGAACTACATTTGTATTGTATGCGCTGTCTGCTTAGTTTTGGATAAGTATTTGTCATAGAAAATATGTAAACCTTTTTTAAAATACTATGTGTGAAGTGCTTCACATACATGTGAAATGCTATTACTTATTTCTGTTATCTGGCTTATTATCTATCTTTTACAATGATTTACAGCACTTCTTAGATGCAAGCAAGAAGTAAACCTGTGTGGTTCTCTTCTTCTGCCTTGAAAATTATATAAGGTATAGAGGAGAAAGTTATGTACCATAGAGGCCCTTACTTCATCTTCCTGGTTCTTGTGGGAAAGCCACTGCTGTTATACTGCATGGTGTACTAATCGCCACACCTCTGTCACTCATGCTGTGATATCTCAGAAATAAAAGTAATTTTCCTGTGGTTTCTGCTGTTTGTCTAGTGCTTTGAGTTCTAGTTTGCTAGAACTATGTGACGTCTGTTAAATTTTTTTGTTGGTTTTGTGGTTTGTTTGTTGTTGTTTTTTTTTCTCCCTGTGTCCACATGAGTTTAGCTAGATTTTTATTTAAGGTTGCCAGTTTATGGGATTATATAGTAATGTTTTATGTTTCATTCTTAAAATACATCTTTTTGAAACTTCCCGGTTGAAGTATTATACATAATTCCTGCTTATGCTGTAGATTGTATTAATGTGTGGTTTAAACAATCTTAATGCTTATTTTCAGGAGTGTTGTATTTTTCTTTCCATTTCAGCTTCAGTTATGGGAAAAAATATAAACTAATAATCTGGGTATTTTCTAGTTTGATCCTTTGAATCAAATATTATGCTCTGGAGACATCGCTTTTAGTGTTACATACCTTGTGTATATTTTGTTATACAGTTTGTGTATTAATTACATGTATTTAATAATATACATATTTTTAATATAGATATATGTGTGTAAGTGTATATGCACACAGAGGTAGGATAACTTTTCAGCTGACCTGAAAAGACACCAATTTTGATAGAAAAAGGTTTTAAATAGTGAATTTAAAAAGTTAATTTTATTACTATGTAGGTAGATTAGAGGAAAACAAATTTTTTGCTGCCAGTTGTCCATCAGACAATACAATTTGTGTAACTAATTTTGCTATTGCATGTATGGTATGCGAGGTAGTAAAAGAAAATAGAAAAAACCCCACAACTTTACAGTTGCAGAATATGATTCTAACAAACATCAATCCACTCTTTTTGCTTCATTTTGCTGATTATCTGAGGCTATTCTAAGTTTTAAGTCAGTTTCCTTAATGGGTTAAAACTCAAGGACGCAAAGGAAGGCAGTTCAGTAAAAACATGAAGATAAGCTTTTGGTTGTGCCTTGCTTTTTTCTTGGTTGGTTGTTTTGGTTTTTTCTGTGTGTGTGTACATTTTTTAAACTTACCCTTTATTTGTTTTAGTTCTACCTCAGGAGGAGTTTCTCACTGGATATTTTTGTCAAGGTGAAAGATCTCTGCCACAGTTAGAAATACCTCCCAAAAGAACAGTTGGTATGTGTAGTTATAAAATCAGAATATGTTAATTACAGGAGTTCTTATAATTTAGATTGAATTCCACTGCGCATATTGGCTATTCTTTTTCCTGTTGTTCTGTGCGATCTCTCATAACAACTGGAATTATAATGCTTATAAACATGAAATTCATCTTTCTCTTTTCTAGTAAATAGTTAATATAACTCTTAGAAATATGTAAAATATGATATAATATGCTGTAATTAAAAAAAATATTTAAGTTGCTCATGCTTTTCAGAAGGTCTGTGTTCCATGAACAAAAATGGCTGTTGTACATACCTTTTTATTTCAATAAAACTTAGTTTGAAGGACCTTTCTACTTTTCAGAAAACTAGATATAGGTGCCTTAGAAAGCATTACCTTGAATCTTAAGTGAATACCATTATTATGCTTGCTTTTTTTTTTTTTCTGCAGTAGAACAATATGAAATGTTTCACTGAGAAACAGAGATCAGTATTATTTTGGCAAGTCTTTTCTTGTACCAGTATACTAGTAGGGTTTCACGTGAGAATATCATACTTAACATACAGCATGACACTGAAAACTAGATTTAAAATAGGACTTTGAAGTTACTGTGTGTAAATCACCAGATTGCTTTTTAGCAGTGTATCTGCTATCTTTAGATTCGGACAACAGTAATTACAGACTTTAAGTTAAAAATGCCTTAAAGTTCTGTTAGGCAAAAAGTAATTATGAGGAATAATTTTGTAACAACTGTATACTGCTCCAAGAGTAAGAGCAAGAAGTCAATTTCCCGTTTTTAGAAATTGTGCTAATAAGTATTCTTTAGTAGCAGAACAAAATTATAATTTGATTGAAAACATGCTATGGGGAATTGAATACTCTTCCTCTAATGCTGTGTTTTCTGTTTGCTAAAACTTTCTTCAATAAACACGTTTCATTTTGATTTGAGATGACCTTTGTATTTTTTTTTTAGTATTGCTGAAAACTTTCATTAAAAGCACTTCAATTTATGCGAGTCTATATTTAGTAAAATATATTTCTATTTCAGAAAGTATATAGTTCATAAGTTTTTTACTTTGCTGTGGAAACATGCAGTTTATTACTTCTGTAAAATACACTCCAAATTTTGCACTCTCTTTTCTTGCAGTGAAATGCTTGAAATTTTCCACATTTCCTTGGCTAACTCTGACTTCAACAGATAGACACGTTCTTTCATCAAATGAAAGGTACAGTAATGGAAACAGCACAATTTGCTCATAGTTTTTGTTTTTCTTGGTTAAGAGTGATTGTAAATTTCTGTCCTTCTGCATCATTCCTGTAAATATTCCTGTAAATGACCTAAGGAGTTAATTTTTCAGAGTATATTTTTTTTGTTCGTGACACTTTAGTCTGTTTTCTAAATGTCTCTAGTATTCTCAGATATTTCATCAGTTAATTTTAGAGCAAGCTGGAATAAAATAATTATTTACTTTACCTCCATGGCCACTTGGCAGAAGAAATCCATACTTTCAGTAGTAGCTTAACTAGGTTTAGGTCAGTAAGTTTAGGTACAATGCCTTATCCAGACATAGAGTCATTCAGATAATCGTTTTGCAGTGGTTTTGTATTTTTTTTTAACTTTCACTTAGAAAATCGGTGTTTGAAGTGGCCTGAGGAAAAGTTCTGTAGTTGGGGTCACTTATGAATGGACACAGAGCTATGATAGTTTTCTAGCATAGCCAGGAATACAGTGTCATGGACTGGACTATTAAACAAGTCTACTGTAACTGTAGGCTTTTTTTGTACTAGGTTTTTATTTGTGTGTTTAGTTTTGGGTTTTTTTTCCTTTTGAAAGATCTCTGAAGTTGGAAAACCTCTTTAATATTTAATTTTCTTTATGTCTGAGCCTAGAAAAACAATATGGATTCTTAGAACTGGACCTACTTGATTTTTTGACAATGGTTTCCGAAACAGTAGTTTCATAAAAAATAAAAATAAAAAAAAGTGAGGTAGAATACTCTAAAGACTCTTATTATTTACTGATATACATATTAGAACATAGCTAGTGAAGTTCTTCTTATTTTGTAACTTCCCACATATGTAATTCAAATGCTTTTTAGTTCTACGTGAACCTTGGTAATGTAAAAAACCTTTATTATCTGTTAGAGTTAAATTGTTTGCTGCATACCACTAAGATAATCACAAGCTTCATGGGGAATTTCCAGTCTTTCTTATCTTAGTTTCAAACTTAGAATCAATGAAGTTATTTCTCTTCTGGGTATGTAATTTTACATGTGGTTTGATAACAGCTGGAACTTAATTTGTTCCTTATTATATACATAATTAGCATACCTAAGGAATTATTCAATTTTAAAAAATGCTACATAATAGAATTACAGTATTTTAAAATTTAAATTCTTCAGTCTTGTAATTGAAACTTTCTTGTAAGCACTAAGGTTTACTGTTTTTTTGTTGTTTTGTTTTTTTTAATGCATATTTAAATACTAACTGCATCTTTAGCTCTCTGAGAAGTAACAACCAAAGTTTAATTTGGAGTACGTGTGAGCTTCTACAGGATGTGATTATGCAAGATTTTCCTGCTG
>NW_009952896.1:2715833-2800783 GCF_000747805.2 Chaetura pelagica | reverse complement strand
GCTGAGATCTTCCTTCAAAGGCCAAAGATTGTACAGGCAAGATTTTACATGAAGTTTAAGGGTTTTCTTCTATGATATTAGTTGTGCCCAGTAAGGATTGATGTGCATGATACAATTTGTTTCTAAACAATACGGCTAAATAAAATTTCCTTTATGTAAACTCTAGGTGCATAGAAAAGGGGACATTAGCTGTATGTTCTATTTAGGATGTTATTTGAGTTTAATAAAGTATCTTGCTACTCTGCAATGAAGTGTGTTGTGAGGTGATACTTAGTTTCTTCTGGATAAGATAAAATTGTGTCATTGTCATATGCATACTCTCTAATGGATTCCCTAAATCAAAGTACTGGAAACATAATGTTCAACTCAGTTTTTTCCTTAGGATTGATAGTCTTCATTCAGTAAGAAAACGGTTATTAAGCCTATTCATCCTTTGCTGTGATTTTTAAACACTTAGAAAAACTTGTGAACTATATTTTGTGCAAAACTCTCGTGGGCATGGTTGTTCACAAGTGTCCATTAGCATTTAACTACCAGTATTGATGGTTTTGCATTTGCAGAGCCTTTTGTCTCTGCTAAACCTGGCTTTTGGAGGAGATGGAGGACATCGGTTAGCTTTACAGGCTGTGTCATGCCTGCAACAGTTGTGCATTTTCTTGAGAAGTAGACTGAACTTTCACAGAGATCCAAGTTTTTCTTCCACAGTGCAAGGTAGGTATTTTTAACTATTTGTAAAAAAATGGTTTTGCTACAGGTAATATTGTCTAGAAGGATTAATTAAAAAAAAAGCCAACTCACAGCTTTATAACAAGTGTATTTTATTACATTTATAACAAATGTAATAAAAACAAGCAGTTTTGTTAATGATGGTGCTCAATACTATTCAAGCTAATAAATATTTTTGGAACACTTGCATTGTTTTAAAATACGTACTAATTTTTTAAATTTCCTGTGATTCTCTGTTCATCAGACTTTTCCTAGTATCCAGCTGTTTGCATATCAGCAGGAGAGGGATTTTTAACTAAAACTAAATTAAATCTGTAAAGTAAAAGTGGGCAGAGTTTCAGGAAAGTTTTCAAGCTATTAGTCTTTAACAATTTATGTTCTAATTTCATGAGCTGTGTTACTTTTCTGTTACTGTTCTGATGGCTGAATATATTTTAATTATTGTTTTGGGTTTTAGAGTCACTAGGGCTATTTCACAATGTTCTTAATGCTGAGTTTTTTGTAGATTTAATAGTGTAGCTTGGTTATAGTGATCTTCCTGTTTTCTTTTTGTCAGCTGAATTTAATCAACTGTTCCTGTAAATTGGCAGCTTGGTTCTCTTAGTAATGCTTGGTGTCTTAATAAATAAATGTAGTTACAACATCAACAAATCCAATAGCCTTAGCTAGACACTGTATTTTTAAAACTCAAGATTTGTTATTCAGCTTTAATTTTTAGTGTTTCTTGCCTTGGCATTGAGTTTCCAGTGTCTACCACCTGCCAATGATAGCTTATCCTTGCTCACCAGTATTTACTTACTGTTTCCCATATCCTACCTCAGTTGCTTTCTTCGTTACTTCACTGTGTAGTATCTTTCAGAATAATTATTTCCACTATGGAAATATGTGATTTGTGTTACATAAAGGCACAGCTTCCCAGAATTCATCTATGTCTTACTGTCAAGAAGCAAGAGGTCCTCCTTGTTCTCAGAATCCATCACCTGGAAGTAGTAGCCCTCGGCCATCTGTGATTGGACGGACAGTTCAACGTCCTAGAGGAGATGGTCAAGATTGGGATGCGGCATCTTCCAGGTGAATAAAATAGCAGAACTTACACTTCAATTAAAAAAAAATAAAATAGGATTGTATCATCAGCTCCTTGTTAGTGTGTTGGGATGATGTGAGGGTTTCATTGACCTGTGAAAGTTCAACCCATGTTTATGAATTTAAGTGGTGTTTGGAATACATAAGATCAGTTTTACAAGCCACATTCAGTACCCAATCAACATTTTTAATGAAATCTTATATTATCAATTGTTATTGCTTGAGCGTGTATTTGTAAGATGCAGAAAAGCATTTATTCAAATTGATGTTGTGAAGTCAGTGATTTTTCTTTCTCCAGCAGACAACCGCAGACGTTCTTGTAAGTTGAATGGCCATCTCATAGGTAACAGTGTACTGTATTGTAAAATATACTGTGCTGTATAGAGATTTCCACTAAAGGCCATTTAAAACTTGTTGTTATATCTGACAACAAATTTCAGTTGTATATAATCCAAAGATTAAACTCTAATATGAAATTATGAATGTCTGTGTATCTTAAAAATGTTGAGATTGTTGTGTGTGGTTTTGTTACTCATCTTGACTCAATAGATTTAAAGCTCATGTTCAAAACCAGTCTTTTAGTATATGGGAATTTAAAAGTTCTTGTGAATCCTTACTGTGTGCTTGTTGTTAATTCTTTTGAGTCTCTATGGCTTAGTAATTGAGTGATTTCTAGGTATTCAAGTAGACTGTGTATTACAGATGAGACTAGCTCACATAGTTAATTTTAAATGCATCTTGAGAGTTGTCATATTAAAAGGTTATTTTTACTAATCTGAAGTATATGTTCATTTTTTATTATGTAACTAATATGACACTGTAAATGGACTCCAGGCTTTATGCGTTTTAGGACCTGACCATTTTCCCCAGCTGAACAGTTACCAGTTTAACAGTAGCTGGTGTATGGTGTGCAAGAGGTAGGGGTGGCGTCTCTGTCAGTGTAGTGTCAAAATCTACGTTACAGTAAACACCAGCTAAACCCATGATGAGATACCTACAAAGGGAATGGTAATTTATTAAATATATAAGGCTGTACTATGAGCTGCTCATGACAGTTCACTTTTATCTTCTTATGTCCTGTGTGCTGCAGTAGAGCTGCTCACTGCCCATGAATCCCATTTCTTACAAAGATAAAATTTAGCCCAGAGACAGCATAACGAAAATATTTTGTTGAATAAATAGAAAACACGATGAAGGGAAATTACTATAGTATTGCTCTGACACTGCTGGTTTTGATATGGAAGAGCTGCTATTAGTGAATCTTGTACTTTTCAAGAAATCATAATCTTAATTATTTCTTTACTGCCATTCTATATGTAACTCTTCTTTTTCCTTATTCCTTAATCTTGGGACTCTTCAATCTGTCTGTTTCAAATTCTGCCTAGAAACTTAACCTTTCCTCTTCTGAATTGTTTTTATGATTGATACCTCTCCTTCCTTACCCTCTGGTAAGTGCAATCAGAAAACCACTACATGTCAGTAAACCCTTCTATTTTGCTTGTAGTCTTCTGTTGACCTCTTCAAATCAATTGACTTATAAATTCTTTTGACATCTTTGTATTTAGTTAGTATAAAGTAACACAGGCATGCCGCAATTCAGTTTCTTTAGCTTGTTTAATAATAAAAAAGCAACCAATCAAAAAAGCAACTATAAAAGTGATACAAGTTTTTAAAGCAATTCAAGCTTGCTAAATATTGTTTAGGGTAAGAAAAAACAATTTAAAAGTGTTTTCTGAGTTGTATTAGTTATAATGGTGCCAATAGAATTAGATTCTTTTTGAAAGCAGTTGGAAAATAATAGAATTATGAACTATATAGAGAGGTAATAATATGAATTATGTAATTGAATAATTATATGTATATTTTTTAATATATATTTGGTTGCATTTAAGGCTTTCTTAGAGAAGGGAATATTTTCTGGTTTACAGTGGATCAGAGTCCTAGATGCTTAAATGTGTGCCACGGTTTATTTTCCTTCTAAGGATTCTTGATAGTTTTAATGTAGCAGGAATAGTTCAAGCTGAAATTTGATTTAGTGAGTGGCTTGCTTCAAGAAACAGACTTTGTTAATCCAAACTAAAGTTTTAAATACACTTTTTTCTCTTGCAATATTGTATTCATTACATGTCACAAGCTGATTCTGTCACAGAAGCTACCTTTAGACTTATGTGGGGAAGAAAAAGAACCATTTCCCTCGCATATTTTTTCTAGTATATATTACTAAGTGCATTTGAAGATGACTGCCAAAACACTAGGCATTCACTTGCGGTGCTACCACTTCTGACTTTGAAAAAAGAAACAACCCAACAACCAAAATCCACCACTTCCTCAATACTGGTGAATAGCAGAGAAAGTTTGGGATGGAAGGAAAGATATGTAATAAGGAAGGAGGACATGAAAATACTTGATGCTATTTTTAACATCTATACATGTATGAGTTTTCTCTTTGCAAGAGCTAACTTTGTTTCTTGTTTGTTTTGTTTGTTGTTTTAAGTGGAAATAGTACCCAACCAAATGCAAACTCCAGAATATCTCTGCATTCACCACTTGCTGTAGGACATATTGACCTGCCAGATACTGAAAACGAGGACACCTTGGAATTACAAATGAGGCAGCTTAGCCTTCCCCAGTTCTGTGTTTCCATCTTGGAAAATGCAATTCCTCTTCTAAGAACAGGTGAGAAAGTTTTGTAGTAAGTATTTCACTTACGTATCCTTCTTATCTTTAGTATAAACCTCTTAAGAAGTTAAAATTATGATATTACCTCAAATAAACAAGGTACAGATAGTTACGATATACTGTATCTAATTAAAAGAGTTCTTTTCCAGGGATTTTGTTCAGGTCTTAAAGCTTGAATTTTCTGCAGTGATTCTGGGAATAAAAGCAGAAGTCTCAAATGCTTTTTACTGATGGTGGGAAGCAGTGCGAGAAAGAAGTGGGCATGTGGTGGAAAATGGTGTGGCTGAATGAAATATTCAAGAAAATGAAAAAAAGACACTTAACAAAACATGAGTTCTGGTCTTTTTGAGCATAGTTTTCCTCCTCTTCAAGAAATAATAAACAAAACTGGAAAAAAAGTTTGTTTTATTTTTATGTATGCAGTAACAAATTATAATTATGTTTTTAGAAAAATAAGTAATGATAGTCTAATTGCAATTAATTAAAATTTCACTCTAAATTGCAAAACTATTTTGAAGGAGAGTCTTTTTGCTCCTAGGTTGTCCAAAGTAGAATTTAGTTGTAAAACAATGTCATTCAAAGCAACCATTGGTAAACGTGGTAAGGTTTTCAAGTACAGGAGCTGTAAATGTGTATCTGTCTATGACTAGAATACTAAAAATTGTTTTTAAAATATATTCATCAACATTTCCTGAGCTGTGAAGAGGCTTTAGTTTCTAAAAATTGCATGAAATATGTATGAAGCATTTACTGTTGTTTCATGATAGCTTATACTTTTTCATGACTTCCTGTTCTGTCACAAAATACTAATTTACTTGTGTATTTCATAGTGGCAGAAGTGTTAATCTGTGTCCACATGAAGATTATTCAATCCTGTTTTTTCTGATAATAAATTAAGCTAAAATGAATAAAAGTTTTGTTTTCCCCTTTCAGTATAGTAATATTTAAAATTAATTCTTCACAAGCACATTCGTGACTTCTGACATCTGTTATTTTTAATGTAAAACTGTAAAAAAGATATTTTCTATCTTTTTCATTTCTGATGTGTGTCAATTCAAATCTGAAGTTTTACAGTGAATTTTTTAATCTTGTTGTATCTTATTAAAATAATTTCATTTTGAGAAGTTGATCTGTCTGTGTTTCTCATGCCCTTACTTATTTTACGGTTTTTGTGCTCTTCCAGATCATATATATTCTTTCTTCTACTGTACTTTAATAAGGCATAGATTGTAAACAAACTAATATTTTTAACCTGTTTCTGTTGATCTGAAATCCTGTGATCTGAAAGCTCACTGTGATACTGTGGCAGTGACAAACTAACAGTGTTTCTCATGTAGTTATGTTTTCTGAATTGTTTTTTCAATTAAATCAACAGGCACTTTTACTATCATAATCATCTCCTTGTATAGTAGGTGCTGTATAATATAGATTTTATTTTCTATTCTGTTTAAATTACTGGGTGAAAGAAAAATGGTAAGCTTACTGTAGAATTTGTTTGTTTGTATTTTACAATATAACACATATTTAAGCTAAAATTCTGTTCCCTGTGGCAATATTCATTAGAATTTTTCCTCCTTTGTGCTGATCTGTCTTGTGAGTGAAATAATTTCAGAAATTGACAGTAGTGTGGATTGCAGGGGTTTTTTTGGGTTTTTTTTGTTTGTTTTGTTTTTTTTGTTTTTGTTGGGTTTTGTGTTTTGTTTTTTTTGTGATCAGTTTTCATCTATCATACCTGTCTGAAGCTCAATGTTAATACTGAATGTCTTAAAGACATTTATTTAAATCTGTACAGCCAAGGATTTGTTTTACTGTCATTCATTATATCTGGCTTACTGTGCATTCAGTAATAACAAACTGTTGGGACTTAGTCATTGACATGGGTTTTGGGAAATGAGTAATTCATGTAAGAGTAGGATGGAATGAACTTGCATGTGTAGATCACAATAGCTACAGCAAAGCATTGTTGCAGATTTTATGTTTAGTTATTAACTTAAAAATAATTCTGAAACTGTAACTCAGATTTAACCACCATTATTTCATATTTGCATTAGAATAGAGAAATTTATGAAACCATCTTTAAAGTGTCTTAAGTACAAACATTTTATTAAGAATTTGCAAAATAATTGTGAAGAGAGAAAAAGTGCTTTTTTCAGGCATATACTCTTCAATTTGGCAATGTTTTACCTAAAATAAATAGAAAGAACCCACTTCTGTGAGACAGGAAAAAGCAAACTTTCAAAAAGCCCCTGTGCCATTCTCTGCCATATGCTTACTCACAGCAGATCCTTTAAGCTGCATATTGCATGACCTCGGGTCATCACCACTACGAATATAGTCACACACACAGAAACATATTTATTGATATACTTGAGGAAAAAGAAAGTCTCCAACAGTGTATAAAATGTGAAAAGGATTGAAAATTTTACTAAGAAATTGATGTTCAATCATAAATAAATGTAGAACTCTTTTTTTATATATACAACAGATTTTGAAGGCTGGAAATTTTTTCCATTAGTTCAAAAATAAATTGGAAATTCAATGGTATTGTGTGAAATCCATCCATGACTTTAAATAGAAACATACCTTCAACAAGTAACCTAAAGTAACAGTTGCAGTAAATTGAGTATTTGAGAGAAATTCTCACCTTATGGTTCCTTAGGATGCTAGATAGTTTTATCATCCTCTGTTTTATGAAACTGAATATATTTGGTCTGGCTCCAGATATTCTGCCTTGTAATTCATGAAACCTTCTAGACTTTGACTGCTTCTTCTCTATTGTCTCATTATCTACAGATATAAAGTGGAGGTTTTTATCTGTTGAGAGGGTAGGCTGTGGATATTTAAGCTCAGGCTGGGTTTCTTTGTGGTCAGGTGTTCAAGCATGACACTGTACAAAGCAGATTAGCCTTCTTATTAAGAGATACTGAGAGATGAAAATGAATAGATACTAGCCTAAAACAAGGGGGGGAAATTGTTATTGTACAAGTAGATAAAATGGGTATTCATCTCCTTGTCTTTCAAAAGACCTCAAACAAAATAATCTTGGAAAAAAACCTCTCCTGCTACGCCAAAAATGCAGATTTACAGGAGTAGGTAATAGATATATATATAAGAAAGATGTGTAACAAGGCTCTCTGGGTGGGGGAAATAAGTGACTTTATTCTGAACTTCCAAGAAGTCAAATAATTGGGTTTAAAGCAGTAATAAGTTTTATGTAGTACTATAGGATTTAAGGAAATGCAATCTTTTTTCAAAATATGATTAGTTTAATCCCTTATGTTGTGATTTTGCCTAGTTGCTGTTTTCTGTGATTCAGGGCTATTGGCCATTGAGGACAGTTAGCATTAGATTAATATGAGTTTATATGAAAATTAAAATATAAGAATTTTCAATTTGGAATAATCCTATGTTCAAAACAGTGTTTTCTGAATATTGTAGCATAATATTTTGCCTATATTAAAATTTATCCTCTCATTTGTATTCCTAGGCAATAGGAGAGTGACAATGGAAGTTCTTGACTTGCTTGTTGAAGACATGTTCCTTATTGGTGATGCTATTTCTGAAAATGTTTGGGAAGATGATAGCCTTTTTGCACTGCAACTGGTAAGATTCCTTAGGCTTTGATCAGCTGTATTTAACTGCCTGCTTTTATAAGCCACTGACATTTTCAGCAGTGATTCATATACATATCTAATCTTCTGCTGAGCTACCCTTTTGAAAGTCTTAAATAGTTTATTACTAGTTCTATCATGGGTACATTATTTTTATTTTAAATTTAAGTTCTTTTACCAGATGTTACACGTAGTTTCACGTTGAGAAAATAGATAATGAATTTTGTCTTGTAGTGAAATGTTGAAAATTGTGCAGGGAAGGGCCTATAAGGGAAAAGTACTAACTACAAATGTTGGAGATAATTTGATGTAAAGGACAATATTCCCTTTCTCTTCTCCAAGCTACTTGTTTAGGGAGGTAACTGTTTAACTATAAAACTGAAACTGTAAGATACATAGTATCCATTTCCTACACAGGACATAAAAATCCCTGCACAGATTTCAGCTATCTTAAACTCTGTTGCTTTGCTTGGAAGGAAAGGAGAAATCTAGTTAGTCCAGGAGATATTTAAAGTGTTAAGGTGTTTTTGACCAAAGAGCTGGAAATACATACTTGATCACAGTAGAGACTTACTTGATATTTCATGTATATAACTAGTGAATAACAGATGAAATAACAATAGGCAACTTGCTTCTTTGAAGACAGCTGAAAGCTGAAACATAAGCCAGTATTGCTTATGTGCATAACAAACATACCAGAGTTGCAGACTAAAACTTGTCTAAAAGCTTAAGTGTAGTATTAAATGCACAACTTAAGTTAGAACTCATGAAAATACCACCGAATATGACAATGGTATTGCAGTAATTATTAATTAAAATATTACTGTAGTCTTCCCTATGCTCGGTTTTACAAATGATAATATTTATTTCATTTTAGGACCTAACAGTGAACGAGAACTTTTTTCTCTGAATTTGGCATGCTGATCTGTCAATCTATGATAATTGATAAATATCTAGTCAGTACTGAAGATTCCTTGCAGAACATTTAATGGAAGAAGCTTAATAGAGTCTTTTGTCTAGTGGTTGCATGACCCAAGTCTTCATATTTCTTAATGTTTGAGTAAACAAAAAATGACTGGACAATTTTTGGAAACAGCTTTTATACGTACCTTGATATTATTTATTATTACAAAACAAAATGTCTTTTATCAAGTAGACTGTTTTTAGAGTGGTTAGGCTTCAGTGCTCAGAAAACATGTTTCCTCTTTGTGTTTTGTATTGGCTCCAAGGGAAGGAGGTCATGTGTCTTCTTTCTAGGAAACCTGAAAACATTTCTTGCATGACTTTTATTGCCTTATATTTCTTTCTTTGTCCAGTTTTTAAACTCTGCACTGGAATATATTAGTGAAATATTTTGGAAATCTCATTCAAAAATATTTGTTTGCAATTGTATTTGTTTTATCCATGTTTTTCTTTACTCTCAAGTAAAAAATATACTTTTGTCCAGTTCTGTGGTGTGAACTTAAGGGCAGTTTGCTTCTTGTAATTTTCTTCAACTATGTTGAGTCAAATATATAGTGCTAAATTGCTTAACAGTGATCATCAGTTTCTGGGATTAAGAAGCTAAATCTCACATGTACTATAGCCTTCTTAACCATCATTTGGCATTCCAAAACTGGCAACTGACCAGTCTACCTTTGTTCTAGTGTTCTTAAGTACAAACCTGGATTTTACAGGTACCCAAATTCTAGAAACTATTTTCCTTCTGTGTCAATGAGCTGGATTTAGCCAAATGAAAGTGATTCTTCAGTAGGACTTACATAATCTGGGAAATGTGCTGCTGTTTCCTTTCAGAATGAATAGACATAATAATTGTCTGATATTCTCAAGGTTTGGACTGTGGGTTGATTTTTAAAAAATATTATTATATTTATGTATTTAATTTTAATGTAAGGCTTTTTTACAGTTCAAATCTGCTCCTAATTTTTCCATATTAAATGTGTACTTCAAAATCCTTGAAGCTCCACAAGTTCAAAAGTATGGTGAGCAGGCATTACCGTGGGGGGTGAGGGAAGTGGTGTGGGGAAGAAGAGGAAGATGGGAGAATAACCAGTAGTGTTGGGTAATTATTAGCCAAAGTATTCAGAACTGCAAGTGAAGGCAGAGTGAGGTCTAGTACTAATGTACAGTTCTGTTCACATGACAAACAAAATGCCATATATTTTGTATCATTTCTGTGTTTTAAAATTATTTGGTCTCGTGATAATGATGCTGAGTGCTGTGTAAACACTGTAAAGGTGCAATAATGTTTAAATTTTTTCTAATGATTGCATTTCTGATTTTGTTTTCAGAAAGATAAATTGCTTATGATCTTGGATTTTCTTGGAGAAGCTATATTATATCACAAAACCAATATAAGTGCAGAGCAGCCTGAGGTGATGTTGGTACATCACAGAATGGCATTTGTTAGTATTTCACTTTTCACTGTTAGATTGCTGCAAATACTGCTCCCTGTAGAAAAGGTATGCCATCATTAATTTTAAGTGATTGTCTTCTGGTTTTGCATTTTAAGAGTGCAAAAGGTGATACTTTCTTCAATGATTAATACTGGGAAAACAGCCACTGAACAAAAAAATTTATCTGATTTGCATGGGCTGATGTATGATCACAGAAGGCAACTTTGTCTATTCTCCACTTATCTGTGCATTCTGCAGGATTGTCTGTAGATTTCAAGTCTGTGAAAATATTTTTAATACTGTTTTTTTTAAATGAGGTTTTGAAATTAAATGTTCTTTTTCCTACTACAGTGTGGGTTTTTTGGGTTTTTTTTTGTATGATGCATGATTTGCAAAGCTATGCTGCCCCCTGCTCGTTTATAGTATGTGTGCAAGTAAGACCAAGTAAGATAAAACTATGTAATGTTTAAGATAATCACTCTTAATCTGATTAGACATACATAATAAACACATAGGCTTCATACATTATAATGATTTTGATTTTAATAATTCTTTGCTTTTCCAGTGTTCTTTAAAAGTTCTATTGGAGGTCTTGAATTGGATACATGTTAAATTTATTTTGGGTAGGGAAGGTCTAATGTTTGGAAGTTTTTATGGGATGAAAATGTTAGAAGATATTTAAACCTGTATGGGTTTACATTTGTTTTTTATCAATTTTTATTGCCATGTATCTCTTTTTTAGATATTCTTGAATTTAAATAGCAGAGTGATTTTCAGTTGCAGGCTTTTTGTCACAACTATTAAGTCTTTTAATATAAGTAGTTTCTTGTACCTGCAAGTAAGTGTAGACATACAAATCTAATGAATTTTTATAATTTTAATATTTATTTTCTTATGTACATAATACAAAATTTCAATTCTGTGTATGACAGGAGTTGGAAAAAAGTTACTGAATCTGAGGTCAGAAATTTTAGTTGAAGGAGCACTGAACACTTGCAGTAAAAACAACCCACAATAACAACAGAAATTCCAGTTCTTAGTATGTGGTATTCCTATACAGAATTGTAGACAGCTTTTTACTAAATACAGAAACATTAGTGGTCTCTGTATTCTCTGCCATCTACTTACTCATTAGCCAGAAAATTGACCCTGGCCAGTGATGTGTGTAGTTGCTTGTGCTGTGACTTGATCATAGACAACTTTTCTGACTGTTTGCAGCTCTGCTATTAGGACTGACATCTACTGAATACTCACTTTTTGTATTAAAAAAAATTTAAAATCTTCAAATGTTACTCAGTTCACAGAATGATAGAATGCCAGTTTTGAAAGGGATCTCAAGGATAATCTGGTCCAACCTTTCTAGGTGATACTATAATTTATGAGAGGGCTCAGCACACTGTCAAGCTGAGACTTAAAACTGTGCAATGTGGAGGAATCTACCACATCCCTTGAGAGACCCTTCCAGTCTTTGATTGTCCTCATGGTGAAAAATGTACCTGTTGTGTCCAACTGGAATTACCCCATTACTCTTTGTCTTTTCCATGTGACTCCTTGTAAAAAGGGAGCCTCCATCTTCTTGGTAGCCACCCTTTAAGTACTGGAACAAGGTAATAATGTCTCCCTCAAGCCTTCTTTTCTCAAGGCTGAATAAACCCAGTTTTCTCAGCCTGTCCTCATATGGCAGGTCCTCCAGTCCTCTGATCATCCTTGTGGCCCTTCACTGGAATCCTTTTTGTAGAGTGGCAACTAAAACTGAACATAATACTCCAGGTGTGGTCTGACAAGCACTGAGTAGAGCAGGATGATGACTTCTTTATCTCTGCTGGTGATGCCCTTGTTGATGCAGCCTAGCATCCTTTTGCTTTCTTAGCTACTGCAACACACTATTCACTCATGTTGAGCCTGTTATCCACCAACACTCCCAGGTCCCCTTCCGCAGGTCTACTTTCCGGCCAGGTGGATCCCAATCTGAACTACACTCCTGGGTTATGTGTTTCGAGGTGCAAGACTTTACACTTCTCCCCATTGAACTTCATAAGGTTCCTGCTAGCCCACTCCTCCAGCCTGTCTAGGTCATCCTAGAGGGTGGCTTTCCCTTCTGGAGTGTCAGCCTCTCTACTCATCTTGGTGTCATCAGCAAACTTCATCAGGGTGCTCTTGATCCCAACTTCCATGTCACTTATGAAGATGTTAAACAGCATTGGACCCAATATCGATCCCTAGGGGACCCCACTGGTGACCAGTTGCCAGTTGGAGGAGAAACTATTTCTATTGCCCTCTGCATATGGTCTGTCAGCCAGTTCCCCACCCACCACACAGACCACTTGACAAGGCTAATGAGCCAGTTTCTCCAGGAGGAGGCTGTGGGGGATCCATATCAAAAGCCTTTGAGAAGTCCTAGTAGATAATGTCCCCCATTTGCCCTGCATCAGCTGAGTGGGTTACTTTGGTGTAGGTGATTAAGTTTGTCAAGCATGATTTGCCCCTCATAAATCCATCTGGGCTTTTCCCAGTCACGTGCTTCAATTGACTTGTGACAGTCCCCGGCAGGATTTGCTCCATGACCTTTCCAGGGACTGAAGTGAAGCTAATGAGTCTGTAATTACTTGGGTCTTCCTTTGAACCCTTCTTGTAGATGGAGGCTACATTAACCTTCCTCCAGTCTTCAGGGACATCTCCCAATCTCCACAACTTCTCAAAGATTATGGGGAGCCACTTTGCAATAATATCAGCAACTCTCTCAGCACCTTAGGGCAGATGGCATCCAGGCCCATTGATTTGTATGGCTCAAGCTCCTGTAATAGTTGACACACCAACTCTTTCTTCACTGATGGTGGGTTAGTGTCTCCATCAACCTGGACTTTTGTTCCCATGGCCTGGGACCCAACAACACTGGTAAAGACAGAGGAGAAGCAAGTGTTAAGGACCTCTGCCTTTTCAGCATTGTTAGTGACTAGTTCACTTCTGTTTAATAGTGGGCCAATATTATTCCTCTGTTTCTTCTTGTGGTTAATGTATCTGAAGAACCCTTTCTTGAAGTTTTTGACATCTCCGGCCAACGTTGGCTCAAGCTGAGCTTTTGCTTTCCTAACTGCATCTCTACATGCCCTGGCAATGTTGTCGTAATTTCCAACCAGTAATATTCCAATTTTCCACTTCTGGTACGTTTCTCTTTTGGTTCTGAGAAAACCCAGAAGTTCACAGTTGATATGTATTTCTTTCTCTAATTTTTAAGTAGCAACAATAGGGTTTGTATTTTTTGAGTGTCTGCAAACGCAGTTGGTGATTTTACTGTATTTTCAGACTGTTATTCTGATAGTTGTTTTATTTTTCAAAGGCGAGTAAAGTTTTACAGAAGAGTTTGCTGAATGCTTTATTTCTTCTCTCTCTGGACGTGTCCTTCTCCTTGGAATACCCAAGCATTCATGAATCCATTGTAGCCTATCTGGAGCAGATGAGTACTGAGAACTACAATATTTATAAGCAAACTTCAGAAGCTGCATATTCAATTGAATGCACTTGTAGCTTCATGAGTGAAGTTCATAAGAAGGTGTGGAATTTTATGATATAAAATATTTCCTGTAGACTTATTTATTTCCTCCCCTTTCTCTGTGGTAAAAACTGGAGTCTAGCATAGCTAAAGAAAATTCATAAATATGAGTATTCTGTACCATGCAAGATTAAGTTCATTTGTGTTTGTTTTCAGTAGTGCTACTCACCATGTTTGTAAAAATCTTATCCAAAGTGAAACAAAATAAACATGTAGAGATTGGAAGTAGGCCACAACCTTTTATAGGCAAAGAAATAAGAAAGAAAACACTGTATTTAAATGTATAGTGTGATATATGTATGCATGTGTATCTATCTATGTATGTTGTCCAGTATTTAAATAGGTCAGAAAAATTTAATTCCCTACTACTTGGTTGTTGTAGCTCTAATAAATGAATACTTCTAGTCAGTGTGAGATTTGCGTGTTTCACTTTGTTGTGAAGACAACTAATATGCTTTGCTTTATTAGTTGAATTCTAGCATGATACAGAAGTACTTTTCTCCATTATCCAAATGGACAAGTAATTGCACAAAATTCTTGCTCCATTGATACCAAAATAAATGAATAGAATTGTGGAATACAAATGTTGTGCTATCTTAAATCTCAGTTAATCTATCCTTTATATAGGCAGATTCTGAATTAATAGAAACATTAGTTTATTTATAAATTAGTGTTTACAATGAAGTTAACTACATCAAATTTAAATGGCTCATGATTAACATATTTGGTAACAAGAAGTATAAAGATGTATGTACTTAAATTAAAAAAAAACAACAAACCTGCTCTTCATTATTAACAGCGAATTGTTGAAAGTTTAGTGGTTAAGTCTTTTATTATACTCTCCTCACATAACGTGCATATCAATTTAAAAAATAATAATTTGCTTAAAAGCATAAATTCTTCAAAGATTAATCTATTCTTGAGCATTTTGGAAAGTGTTTTGAATAGTTATAGTGTTCATGCTATGAAGTGTTATACATTACTCCTATTGAGTTTAACAGATGTTTAATTGGATTAAACAGCTGAAGGGTTTTCAGCTCCCAGGAGTAGGTTCTAAAATATATTTGACATCTACAGAGTTTGTTCATCAGGTTAATTTAAACTTCTTTGTAAAAGTCTGAATCAAACCCTAGTTAGTAGATGTATTAAATAATGATAAATTCTGCAAGATTATGTAATAACATTGTATACTTTTAATATTACAAATGCTGGTACTTTTTTTCGTCTTAATTTTACCTCTCAGGGAGACAAGAATCTTTCTGAACTGGTAGAATTGGCAGGTCAGGCCTTGAGTAGTCTGCCCTACCATCAACACTTTCCCTTGCTTCAGGAATGCATTCACATATGCTCAAATATGTGAGTACTATTTAAAACTCTTACTTGATAAAATATAATATTTTCTTATGGATAAAGTTTCTCAAGTAGAAGCTTAATTTTTTATTTATTTTTTTTTATTCTCTATGTTTGAACAACTGTTTTAGTAATTGAAAAGTCTCTTCTAAGTAATTTGTGTCATTTTGTGGTAGATTTCTTGAAAATTGAATTTCAGATGCTAAAGCCCCTAACACTTTATTATTTTTCTATGGATAAGCTTTTATGATTTTTGCATATAAAGTTACTATGTGATTTACAAAGAAAGAGTCTTAAACCATTTTGACCTGCCTTTCAAACTTTTTAAAAATTCCTTTGTTCTGAGTGTATTGGTTAACTTTTAAATTTTACTTTCAGAAATCCTAGAGGTCTTACTTTATTGTAGATGCTGTAATTAGAGTAAGGCTTCTCATTTATTAAACAGCATGTTTTTATTACTACTTAGATTTTTCATGTCTCTAGTTAGAGAATCTAAGTTACCCTGTGGTGCCTGGAAATGTTCTGTATTGAACACTTAATTAGAAATAAAAAAATGTTAATTTTATACTTAGAATTTGACTTTAGGGATTTTTTTCAAAGCAAACTACATTTAAGAGCTCTCTATATGTTTTTAAATTATGGAATGTCAAAACACTTTTCAGTCTCCTAATGCTTTTAGCATTTATAATTAGTTCAAAAACTGAAGTGAATTTCCTGTTGCCTGAAAGAGTAATAGAACAATTCCAATTGCATATAATACTAAAGCATGTGTATTTTTTCATAATCAAATACCATAATCCAGGGAGCCTATTGAAGCTCATTAGAAGTTCATTTTTTCAGACTATCATAATTTTTTTCCAGGCTTCTAACTGTGATTAATTTTTTAAAACTATGGTATTTGATTATCTACATGTATTAAAAAAATAAATAGATGTACAAACAAAGATTTATAATATGGTTTTGGCAAACAGATTGTCATCTCTGAGCTTTTGTCTGTCAACTCATTTTTAAGGACTTATATCTGTTCAGGAAGTATTTGTCAGACATTATCCTGAGACTTAAAAGGAAAATTTTTCTAGACATCTTTGGTACTGTAAAATAAATAATGAATTAGTTATTTTTCATTTTTAGTTGGAAGTCTGCCGAGGCTAACTCATTGCTCCAGGCTGAGGGTCAGAAGGTGCTTCTCCATCTATTATCTCATCCTATGCTGAATATAAAAACTGAAGCCTATCATTGCTGCTTGGAAGTGGTTAAGGTTAGAACTAATGCTTATTCAGTGCTATTTGTGTTGTGCTAAATAATGCATATTACACAATTTCCTCATTTAAAAGCATTTTTAATGCAAATTCTCTTTATGGTGTTACATTCTGTTCAGTCTGTATGGGGTTGTGCTTTCAGTTTACTGGCATACGTTTGGTGTTAAATTTACTGGGTTAGGTTCTACTTGAGGCACTGCACTTCAGAATGAGAGCATCTGTAAAGGGAAAACAAGGACTGACAATGTTATTCTTTAAAAAGGTTTCTTACTAATGCTGGAATATTTTTAATGTTTTTTGTTTGTTTGTTTTCTGCAGTTATACAGAAATATTTATATTTAATTTTGCTTTTGAAAAATAATTCAGTTGTTCAGTTTTGCTTCTTTCCTGAAATGAGTTTTATAGAATCACAGGCTCGTTTGAGCTGAGACCTTTAAAGACCCATCTAGTCCAGCTCCCTCTTTAACTAGATCAGGTTGCTCAGAGCCCCATCAAACGTCACCATGAAAGTTTCTAGGGATGGGGCATCTACACCCCCCCTGGAAACCTGCTCCAGCGTTTCACCAATCTCACTGTAAAACATGCCTGCCTTATATCTACTCTAAATCTACCCTCTTTTAGTTTAAAACCATTTAAAACCTGTTGTTACAGGCCTTGCTAAAATGTTTCTCCCCATCTTGCTTACAGGCCCCCTTTAGGTATTGAAGAGCTTCCACAGGGTCCTTCTGGAGCCTTCTCTTTTTCAGACTGACCAAGCTCAACTCTTTCAGCCTTTCCTTATAGGAGAGGTGTTCTATCCCTCTGATCGTTTTTGTGGCCCTCCTCTGGACCTGCTCCAACAGGTCCATGTCTTTCTTGTACTGAGGACTCCAGAACTGGACACAGTACCATGTGGGGGGTCTCACAAGAGTGGAATAAAGAGGGAGAATCACCTCCCTTGACCTGCTGGCCACGCTTCTTTAGATGCAGCCCAGGATGTGGTCGGCTTTCTGGACTAAAGGCACATATTACCAGCTCATGTTCAGCTTTTTATCCAACAGTACCCCCATGTCCTTCTCCATGGGGCTACTCTCAGTCTATCATCTAGCTTATATTAATACTGGGGATTGCTTTGATCCAGGTGCAGGACCTTGTACTTGTTGAAGTTCATAAGGTTCACATGGGCCCTCTCCTTGAGGACAGATTCTATTCCCTTCATAGCAATTTTTCACTTTGTGAGGATGTTTACCAAAGGAAAATCAAAACAGTAAAATGTTAATAAAATACTGACACTTTCAAAAGAAAATGCTGTATGTAGATTGTGCTTGAATTGCTTACACCTTATATATTGTTTTTCTTGTATATAAAAAGCTTGGGTTATGTTTAAGAACTTCTAAGTTCTTTTATCTACTCATAGTTTTAAGACATTAATTTTGTTGCTCTTGTTTTGGGGGTTTGTTTAGGTTTTGTTTTTAGTTTATATGGATATTTGGTCACTGCCTTAGCTTTTTATAAAGATATCCTACAGGATAAAGGGTATGAACTTCCCAGATATGTCTGTACTCTATTAAGAAAGAAAATCTCGTATTCATCAGGTAATATTAAGTATTCAGTAAAACTGGCTCAGAAAATAAAAATCACTTCTCTATTTTGAAATAATACTTTGCCATAATTCGTATTTTCTAAAGTGGGCATTAGCTAAACCTACTGTGCTTATAGCACAACTCAAGAATGTACAAAGATGCTTGAGCTAGTCTTTCACAAAAAAACCTTTATCTCTGCTGAATGAAGCTTGCATCTTTTTGTGAGATTTTTACCTGCCTTTTGCTTTTTTAAATGTAATACTAAACAACATATAAAGTTTGTCTATTTATTTTCACTATTATGTAAAATAAATAAAAATTATTTTGTTTTTCTTAGTCCTGTGTAGCAACAAGAATTTTCAGTAAGCTATCTATAAATACTGTTTATTTTAGGGCTGCAAAGTTTATCTTTCAGAACTACACTCTTCCAAACTTCTGGGAGAAAGTCTTTCACTGGTTGACAACTTCAGACAGTCTATAAAACAAGATGTAGTAGTGGAGAATATCTTGAATTTTAAAACTCACCAACTATATTTTTACTGAAGGACTGTTTAGGTATTCATAATGTTGTGAAGCCTGTTTCTTCAATCTGCCAAGGAATACATTTCCTTCTTCATCCAAAAGTTTTATATGAAATCTGTACGTTTGGCCTTCCGGAAGCTAAGAATGAGGTACTGTGTTTAGTAGCTATATTTATAAGTTGATGTCTATGCAAAGTAAATGTTGATATTTTCCATGGTGGTCTGAGGCATACCTGAAGTATTAACTACATACTGTTTCTTGTATATAGAAAAGCTACACAAGGAGTGAAGTTGTAGTAAATGTGAAGATTGTTTTTATGAAGAATTCAGAAACATAGTGATGTTCTATGCATAGGATGCTATTAAATATAATAAATACCAATGAAAAATTAAGTAAGCTTTTCCTGTAATATATTCAGCCTTAATGTACATATGATGAAATAGAACATATCATGCTTTACATTTATGGAAGCCTTTGTAAAGGTGGGTTCACAGAATCACAGTACCTTCATGGTTGGAAAGGAACTCTGAGATCACGGAGTTCAATCATAAACACAACCTGGGCCACCAGAGCATGCCCTGAAGTGCCTCATCTACATATTGCTTGAGTACCTCCAAGGATGACCCAGCAGCCCCCTCCCTGGGCAGCCTGTTCCAGTGCCTAACCACTTTCCGTAAAGAAATTCTTCCTAATATCCAGTCCAAACCTTCCTTCTCTTCTCCAAACTAAACATTCTTAGTTCACTCAGCTGCTCCTCGTATGACTTGTTCGCTAGACCCTTTACCAGCTTGGTAGCTCTGCTCTGGACACACTCTAGCACCTCCATGTCCTTCCAGTACTGAGGGACCTGGAACTGAACATAGTATTCAACATGTGGCCTCACTGGTGCTGAGTATGATCACCTCTACTCTTGTGGACCTGCTATTCCTGATGCAGGCCAGGATGCTGTTGGCCTTCTTGGCCACCTGGGCACACTGCTCATGTTCATCCGGCTGTCAACCAGCACCCCCAGATCCTTTTCTTCCAAGCAGCTTTCTGGTTTTTTCTACTTTTCAGGGATGATCTCTGAAAAGTGTGCAAAAAGGCATTTTTGAATCTGCAGTGTCTTTGCTATAAAAGTGTATTTCATCACTACAAACACATTTGTGTTTAAATTTAATTACCTGAGCGTTATATAAGTATTTTATGGTATTATAGAATAGAATATTTATCATATATCCACTATTTCCTAGCTTACATATACAGCTAAGCAGCAAATTCTAAGAGTAAGAAAAATTAGATTATTTGTAACAACGTTCTGTCTGATCTATGAGGGCACTGTGGCAGAAGGGAAAGAACATTGGTAACAAATTTTTATTTATTTATTTTAACTAATTCCCTGAAATGAGATTTATTTTTTTTTAACACAGTACTGTGCACAATTCTATTTAGAAGTGATTTTTCTTAGCTGTTAGCATTTATAATGGAAAGGTAAAATGTCTTTGGAATTCATATTTTGTATGTAATTTATTGCTTCTAAAAAAAAAAATTTAAAAAAAATTAAAAAATGTAAAGCTTTTTTTTTTTTTTTAAATACTCCTTTGGATACTTTATTGAAAGTACTGCCAATTTTCTTTTTTAGTGTTTGGTCAAGATTAGCAAATAGACTCCAATTGACACTGAATTTTAAAATATTGTTGAGATAGAGAATGAATTTTTAGAAAATTATCTTGTTTTGTTCTCTACCTTATAATAAATTATTATTCTTCTAACAAAATATATAATGAATAACAATGTCCAAGTTTTTGTTTGTTTGTTTTGAATTTTTACTTCTTGTATGTGTATCTGCTACTTATGTTTTCATAAAGCATCAGGTTAGTCTCTCAGGCATGTGACAATGAGCAGAAATTGAGAAAAACCTTTGTTCCAAGATTGGGTTAAAGATTTTTGTATACTGTATACAGGGTAAATTAATGCAGTACAATTATACTTTGTTTCCTTTTGGATTTAAAGCTTCAGATGAATTAATGTGCAATTTAAAATATTCGGTAACCTTCTTAGTTTGATTGTTTCCTCAATAAAGTGAAATGGCAATTTAATAGGCTTTAAGTCTCTCTTCTTCCTCTATCTTCAGAAGCATATAATAAAGACTGGGAATGAAATGTCAAAAAAATGCAGGGTCAGGAAAGAGGAGCAAATAGGTGTGTAAGTTTAAGTAATTATTTATTTCAGAGAAGACAAACCAGAGTCTGAAGGGGAAAATGATTGGATGTTATTTAGGCATAACTATTTGTGGGTTTTTTTCTAAGAGGCTTTATTAACAACTTAATGTCTGATGAGTGACAATTTTAAAGTACAATTCTGCAGTGCCAGTGTTTTGTCTGTAGATGGACTTTGAGATGTTTTTATTTAACATTTTCAGTTACTGGAGTGACAAACTGTTATGGACACATCAGTGGTTGCATTCAATTGTTTTCTTTGTTGTTGAGCAGGTGAACTCTACAGCCAAGGCCATTCTGATACATCTATTGCAGGGACGATTAGTAATGGCAGTATTGACTTGGAACAAGTTTATTGAGGCACTCTGTCCTATCATTCCTGTTTTACAGGTATTTCTAAATGCTTTAATCTGAATTTGATGAAATCACACAAACAGCAACCCTGTCATGTTGAGCAACAAACAACATTCACCTAGCTGTCAGGTGGAAGATAGATTAATGGTAATATAGCTACAGACGTATTTTGTTCGCTGTCAAATGGAGAAATGATTTTCAGGGGTCCTAATGCTAATCAAAGTTACTACTTTGATTTTATAGACAAATTTTGGAGTGATATTATTAGAATGTGAAACTTTGAAGTGCTATAGGAAAAATTGTCAAGTATTGACTAGGACTTAAATGTTTTGAAGATATGAGTGGATAATTCAAGTATAGATTAAAACATGGCATGCTTTTAAAAATAGTTAATAATTATTATAATGTCCCCCATATATTAAATTTAAAAATTATAACTCCTCTGTAATGGTTATATTGTTTTCTGCTCAAGTGTGCACTCAGGAAATAGCAATAGGTCTAAGCTGGGTTTTTTTGTATATTTTGATGTTTGTTTTTTGATTTGGTGTTTCCAATACTACTAGAAGAATCAATAGTTAGTATCATCCTTAGATCTTTGTCTACATATCTGTTACAATATTTAAACAATGTTTACTCTTGGCTAGATCTAGTGGGAGCTTTTGCCTTTCTCAGTCTGACTTTCAGCCTAAATGCTTCATCCAAATTTATTATTGGTTTTGGTTTTTTTTTGTGTGTGTGTGTTTTTTTTTGTTTGTGTTTTTTTTTTTTTTAGTACTAGAATTTCCCTTCTGTGATCTGCTTATAGTATTCCTGGTTGGATATTTTGCTGCACCTATCTGATACCTGCTTTTCCTGATGTCTTGGGTTTTTTGCCTTCTGTCTTTTATTTAACTAGAAGTATACATCTAAGTATACTTTTTGTCTTTTCTTCTCCCCAAAATATAACTTTTGGTAACTATACCGACTTACTGGTATCACTGCTATATATTAATTCATTGACTGCATCTTGGATTTCCCATAAGCTGAATAAAATGCCTATATAACTTAAGTCCTTACAAAAACCAAAACAAAAATGGGAGAAATTGTGAGATGGGCCAGAGAGAAAAATCATATGCAGAGGAAAAACACCAAGAACTTGAAGGTGGTGGGACGAAGGTTACTTCAGAGGTTTCTTGTCCGGTAATGTCAGCTGTTCTGTGTTAGCCACATACATATCTTCCTTTGATATTAAAGATTAGGTAGGTGAGGGTTTAATATAAGCTGCAGGCTAAACATGTGAGCAAGAATTTACCCCACTCATTTTTGTGGTGGCTGCATTGAATAGATACTTAAGCAGAGCATACCAGAGGCTAGATGTATATAAAATGCCCTGTATTTTAATGTTCTATTTAAATATTTGCAGTAACTGATTGGGATTTGTCTTGGTTGTGTGTGAACGTGCTTTGACTAAATATCTGAAAAAAATACAGGATTTAATGTTACGAAGTAATTTTCTTGTAGGGACTGAATTTGAAATGGAAACTGATCTTATAGAGCAGCATCATGCTAACAGATAAGGGTAAAGCTTCAGGTCAAAGTACCTCTTCATCATGTAAAAATCAATCATTTATTAATTTTGAAAAATTGTTTAGCAGAGGAATATTAATCTGCAGAAATGTAATGCTTTCTCCAAGCTGACTAGTTTTTGGGGCTTTTGGGGGTGTTGCTCCTTACCTTCCTTTAACCCCTAAAAATGGAATTAACTGTTGTAATTTGCTGAATTAGTTAGCAGATGCTTTTAAATTTTGGAAATTTCTGTTTGTTTTTCGTTTTAGGGTTATGCGGATACAAAAGATACACTAGGTAACTGTATTCTCACTTTGAGTGAAACAGCATCTGACAAAGGAGATGGTATTCTCCCTAGAACTACTAGACTACGAGCTGCTCTACGCCTTCTCTTCTCAAAAAAGCAGTTGTAAGTAATGCCATGTAGCATTTCAGTATGTCATGTAACTTTGACAAAAATGTCTAACCTAAAAAAACAATTTATTATTATGCACTGGACTGATTTGAAAGGTAGATTAAGCAATATTCAGCTGAGTAAATACTTCCCCTGACTGTATTAATTTAATAAACTAATCATTTTTTAACTGTACAGCTAAAGTTTTCCAATATGAGGAATTTATATATTTATTTAAATTGTTTCCTCCTGTAGGGTTCGTTCTATGGCACTTAAACATTTAACATTTCATCTTTTGAATGAAGAAGGGGCAAATCTGAAACGCCCACATATACATGCTAGTGTGCTTTCCAGTATTTCAAACTTATTTATTATTGAAAGAGCTATTGAGCTGAAATTGGATGATAAAACAGAGTCAATAATTAAGGTGAGTAAACTGTCTAAATATTGTATCATTGATCAGCACTTCAACCTGCTCATTCTTTGAAATTATGACTTTCTGAAGCCTGCAATGTTTCTTACAAATCGGTTTGCTTCATAAAAAAAAATCTGTTGATATATTAATTCAGTGTAAACTTAAGCAGTAGATTTTGTGCTACCATATGGAACAATAAGAAAATAATTCCTTCTGGTTTTTTTTTCTGTCAGGAAAGAAGTTAACAGCAAGACTTAACTTCAGTATCAAGAGCACAGGCCTGCTCTGTTTACAGCAATATAATTGTGCAGGGGTGTAGAGTCTTATTTTTCTCTCATAGAGCTTTTTTTTTGCCTACAATATAAATTTTTACTGAAAAAGGCACAAATTATTTTTAATATGAAAGAGTCTAAAACATCATTATTTTATGTCATTGTTTTCTTAATATTGCTGGTTTTGCAAAGTGAAAAACAAATCACAAGTATTCGACCTATGGGGAAATTTAAACCTTTTTGGCTTGGCCTTTTTTTATCAAGTCCCCTCCTTTCTTCTTTACTCTCGGTGCTTTCAAATCGACAGCAAGATGTTAAATGCTACAATGCCTCCCCTCTGAAAAAAGTATTTTGGAAGTCGTTGTACACTTTATACTCTTCCCCGACTTCCTTCGAAAAGTTAAGACTTGAAATTTACATGGATATGTTGGATTATTTAAATTTCTCTAGGCCTATTACCAATAAAAAGTCAGTCCCTTTCACAGACTTAGAAATACATCCTAGCATTCCTGTGTAATGTTGAGCTTTCTGTAGTCCTGCATAAATGAAGCATTATTTGTTAGAAAGCTACTTCTATTGCACATTAGAAACTATTGTCTTGTTGTATTCTGAAGGTATTATTAGAGATTTGTTTTAAAAAGATTATAACCTAACCCTTTCTTATTACATGCATGTGTAATCTAATCAAATACATTGTAGTGAGGTATGTAGAGCTTTATTATTTTCTACTTTCTCATAGGAAATGTGGCTGGTTACCTTATTTCATAATAGTATATTGGATTTAGATCTAACACAGCTTTACTTCTAGGCAGAAACTGTTGAGAAGCTGTATGACATCTTGACTTCTGATGCTGTTGACCTAGTTTTGCAGAAGTCTGCAGCCGAACAGCTAGCTATCATTTTAGAAGGTAAAATTTTTCAGAAATGTATTAATGTGCAGATCATTGCATTAACTTGCAGTTTCGCACCTCGAGTACTATGTTCAGTTCTGGGCCTCTCGCTACCAGAAAGACACCAAAGTGTTGGAGCATGTCCAAAGAAGGAGAACGAAGCTGGTAGAGTCTAGAGGAAAAGTCTTATGAAAAATGGCTGAGAGAACTGGGGTTGTGTAGCCTGGAGGAAAGAAGTCTTAGGGGAGAACATATAGCTCTTTACAACTACCTGAAATGAGGGTGTCGTAAGGTGGGGGTCACTGTCTTCTCCCAAGGAAGAAGAAATAGGACAAGAGGAAATAGCCTCAGATTGCAACCAGGGGAGGTTTAGATTGGATATTGGGAGAAATTTCATCAGCAAAAGGGTTGGTTCCAGGCACTGGAACAGGCTGCCCTTGGTAGTGGTTGAGTCACCATCCCTGGAGATATTAATAAGAAATGTAGGTGTGGTGCTTAGGGACATAGTATAGTGGAGGACTTGGCAGTTAATGAATTGTCTTGATGATCTTGAGGGTATTTTCCAACCAAAATGATTCTATGTTTCTAAGAGTTTGTGATCTTGCAGAAAGAAGTTAAATAATAAATTGGTGCAGAACCAGTGATTCTTACAATCCGTTGTTTTTTCTGCAGATACCAAAATGCATGGCATTGTGAAAAAGTTAGGTGTGATAGAAAGGATTTTGACTTACCTTAATGAATGTGTACACGTGGATGGCAAGGTAAAACTATTGTTCCAAGTTCTTCTGCAAGTATCACACACCATGACAGTAACAAAAGTTGCCTTTATCTGCTTGTATAACACTAATATTCATGCATTGTTTCTGCACAGAACACAAACGTTTAGCAGTTGTAATCGCAATATGTATTTTGTTTGTTATGTTTCTGATAATGCTAAGATTATCTTGATGAAAGAAGATTGCTTTGGCTACCTATGAGAATAATTAGAGAACTGTTTGGTGTGGTTCAGAAGTATGTCAGAACTTTTCTGGAGCTTTTTCTGTAGGGACCAAAAAAAAATTGTAATGACCTTAAAAAAAAAAAAAAGTGTTATATTGTACATCATAGTCTATGACTTTAAGCCCTGAAGCAAATTATAATTAAACATTAGGAGATGTTATGGTAAATTGGAGTCTACATGTTGGATTGAGCTTCAGGTATAAGTAATTTTCTGACCAATGGAAAATCATCACATGAGTGAAAGGCTGAGGAGATACGACTACAATTAGAGTTGAGTGTATATTTGTAGATGACCAAGCTTTCTGTTTTTATAATATGTCTAATGCTTGAGTTTTTCTGAAATACATTATTTGAAAAAATTTTATGCAAGCTTATTCAGGCTATAAGTTGCTCAGCAACACTTTACTGGATAAATATTTCTTCATTTGCTAGCATAGTGTTGTTATAGTAGTCCAATAGTCCAAACCTTGACCTATTTTATGAAACCAAGAGGATTTTTATGTAGTAGTGACTTTTGTACCCAAAATATACAAGAGAAAGGAACTCCTTGATACTTAGTGGAATTCCTCTTACTTGTCAAATTAATGAAAATGACATTTTTCTTCAGTAATGGTAATTTAGACCAGTTTATGACAGATTGAACACAAGTACTTTTGTAAACCACTGAAACCCAGCTGTAGAAATACTGTGTTCTTCAGATTTTTAATGTGTTTCATCACAAAGTAAGCTTAAATGGTTGTAAACATTTGCGATTTTTTTTTTAAAACCTCCAGCTCACATATATGCTCCTTAAAAATATGTATTTTGGAACAAAACCTTTTAATTGTGTTGTGATACCAGAGACCAATAAAGTGAACCTCAATGGCTAATAAAATAAAACCAGAAGGGAATAAATATTTTCTAATGAATATTCAATGTACATCTGGGTGACATGTGCCTGTCTAAGAAAGTTCTAGATTTCTCTACTATAAATGGTGGAATGCTTTCCTTCATAGCATGACAGTTTGTATTAAGAATCTCGTAATAGATTATGCAAGTTGTTATCTCTATTTAATTTTTTGTTTGTTCCTGCAGCTTATGGAATCCATAGTGTTACCATGTCTGACGCTCTTACGCAAACTTGTATATGCTGATCCCATTGTTCGTCTGTCTCTAGCACAGCAATCATCTTTACTGCTTTTGCTATTCAGAGGTAAAGATTCTACTTTGACTTTGGTAGAAGTGTGGAGAGGAAATGCATGAAATATAGTTAGTTATTTAACCAAAAGCCTTCTTGAGGGCCTTGCATCACCTCAGAGTCTAATATTTAAAAGATAAGTCATTGTGTGCTAATGTTACCCATGTTGTGGCAAAATGATGTGGAGATCAGTTGTTTTTTTTTTAGTGGTGCCCTTCTATGCATTATTAAATGTCAGTGTTTTCCTAACACATTTTAAAATATCTTCATTTTTTTCAGTTGCCCTGATATTTCAAGACAACGGTGATGTTTTAACTGAAGCTACAGTATTGCTTTGTCTCTTGTTGTTTGATGAAGTGGCAAGAACAGAAATGTGGTATGAAAAAGCTGTTATTTAGTGGCATATTCTATAGTCTAAATTTAAGGTTTTAATAAAAATAAGTTCATATAAATCTCCAAACAAATTATGTTTGCCAACTTTTGTATATGCAAAATTGCATGTTCATAGGCCAAACAAATTGTTTCAGTATTTGGGATGTGTGCTGTGTAGGTCTACATGACATATTTTTGCAGTATAAATTCTTTGTACCTCAGTGTTAATTTAAAATTTACTTTAATATTCAAAAAACCCTGATTGGTTTGTAATCCATCTTTTCCATAAATGGAAACTACAGGAAAAAATATTGCTATCTTTAGGTGTGATTTTTAACTTAATTAGAATTCTTCTGTTTACTTTGGCTTTTAAGCATAGTAGTTGTCCTTAAAACAACAGACCTTAACTTTGTTATTTGAAATTTGTATATACATTAGAAAAAATAAAGCTTTTGGAATTCACACACTTGAAATATACTGAAAAGAATTATATTGCTCTTTTTTTTGTTAGAAGAAGGAAAGAAGTATGTATTTTGGTATGTTATCTTTAATTTCATTAATATGGGCAGTACATCTGTGACAAATATTCCGTATATGTGTGATTTTAATATTGCATAATCATAAATAAACATTTATTAATAAGACTTACTCAGCAGTGGGTTACGAGAGAGATAGATGGAGGAAAACACACAGCTATATCTGATTAATAAGAAAACAGTAAGTGTAGCATTAGTAGAAATTCAAACATTGACACTTAAAATAGAGAGTACTAACTATAACTTCATCTCTTGCAGGGGTGATGGTATAACCATCAATGATACTGGCCTACCTGCCTTCAGTTTACCTGTTGCTGTTGTTAGAAGGTATGTGTGGGTTAAAGAGCATTTAATTAAGAAAAAAAACAAAACCCAAACCACACCTTTTTAAAAATACTTTTTGTTTGTTTGTTTTGTTTTAGGTATCATCTCCCAGTAAGGATCACTGCTCATCACGTAGTTAGCCCTAATACTGTTGTGGTGCCATTGTCTTCTGAGTGCTTGGCTATGAAACCTGTGTCAGATATGCTAAAGATGGCTTGGAATCTGTCATGGTACCATGGGATCAAAAACCTATTGCAGCTGATAAATTATGAGAAGGAAGCAGAAACGTGAGCAATTTAATCTTGATTTTAAATCCCAATGTATTGAAATGAAATTAGCATTCTATCAAGTTTAAATAGGTTTTCAACTTCAAACAGGACTTTTAAGTTTTTACTGGTTTGAGAATGCTGTTCTTTTAAACCTAAAGAATCACATCCCAAGACGCTGCAGATCTGTTGTCACAGCTAATGTTTACCTAAATTATATCTATACATGAAATCTAGAGCTTGATCCAACATTTTTTGATGGTCAGACTTGTTTCAAACAATTTATGTAGGCCCTGTTTTCTTGCAGTCATTTTGGGTTCTTAAGGGAGCTGCCTTTTTTCCCCTTTATAGTTGCATGACTGACTTTTTGTCTTATCTTTCTTTCCTTGGGGATTTAAATTAAAAAAAAATTAATTAATTATAGTAATTAGAATTAAGGTAGATAAAGAAGAAAATTCCCTTTGCATCCTTTGGTTAGCTTTTGGTTTTGCATAATTTCTCACTTTGAGACTGTTTTGTGTACAGAACTCAACATTTTAGATGATTCATGATTTAATAGGACCGAAATGCTTGTATCTGTATCTGTCCATCTTGACAATTTTTCAGTTTTTGCTTGTGTCCTTTTAGGGGTCCTACAAATTCTGGTTCTGAGCCATTGTAAACTTTGCAGTTGTTGATTAGATAAATCATTTTAATTTTACGTTCCCTTAGAAAAAAAAAAAGGCAAGCAGTCTCCTAAAAAGAGAACAGGAAAATTATATAGTCCAAGTGGCCAACATTTTCAATAGCGTGGAGGAAAAGTTCTTTACAAACAGTGTATAGAATATAGAACCTTTTAAGTAACTTTCTGAGAGGGGCCATTTTTCCAAAGAACCAAAAAAGCTCAGGATTTAAACGTGATGGGGTTGTTTGTTAATGTTGTTGGTTTTTCTTTTTTTGGAGGAGATGGGGGAGGAGGAAGGAAGATAAATCATTGGTTAACAAAAAATAATTTTTTAAGGGAATTTATGTTTTGTCTTCTCATTTGAACCAAGAACTGAAGGAGTCAGCACTCTCTGAGATAGTTTGTAAAGATACTGGCTGTTAATAATTTTTCTCTTGTACCTTTTCAGATTTTTAGACTCACTAAAACTATCCTCAGAAGACATTGTTATACTAAAAATAACTCACACAGACTATGGACTGCAGGATTGTCTCAATTCAGTCATTCAAGGAGTATCCCACAGGGATGTTAGGGCTGCTCTCATTAGGCTTAATTTTTACATTCTGAATGACAGACTTGCATTAAAATGCAGTTCTGGGTCTTGTGTAACCACTTTGAAGAGCTTTGTTTGGCAAAAAGCAATAAACAGGTAAGCATGCGGACTACAGAAATCCATTAAAGATTATGATGCTTAAATTGTAATTTTCCTAGCTTTCATATTTTCAAAGTTCTGGAATTGATTGTCCATGCACCTCTGATTCAGATACATGTTTATAATGTCATATACACATATACCTATATATGTATATATGTACATATATTTATAGTTTGTTCCCTCTGTCTGCTGGAGGGGTAACACAGCAGGGCATAATCAATCCAGGACATTCTTAGAGAGCATCAGTGATAACTTCCTGACTCTAGCAATAGAGAGAGGTGCTCAGCTGGACCTCATGCTCATAAACAAGCAAAGGCTTATTAGGGATATGATGTTCTAAGGCAGCTTTGGCTGTAGTGACCATGAGGTTGTAGAGTTCAGGATTTTAAGAGTAGGGAGGAGGGCAAAAAGTGAGATTACAGTGCTGGTTTTCAAGAGAACAGACTTTAACCTCTTCAAATTCTTATTGTTAGTGTCTGATGGTATCAGGCCCTGCAAGGTAGAGAGGCCTAAGAAAGCTGGTTAGTGTTCAATGACCACTGCCTCCAAGCTCAAGAGCAGTCCATGTCATTGAGCAAGAATTCAGACAAAAAATGTCAGGATGCCTGCATGAATGAACATGGTCCCATGAATGGGTCCCAGTGACACAGGCTGAGGTCCTGCATGCCTTCTTCACCTCAGACTTTATTAGCAAGACCTGTATTTAGGAATGCCAGATCCCAGAGACCAGGGAGAAGTCTGAAGCAAGGAAGATATATCCTGCCTGATATATCCTGCCTGATATAATTTCATGACCACTTTCCTCTGTCAAGGTGATAGGGAGAGGTGCCTGAGAATGAGAGGAAGCCAAATGACCCTCCTATCTTCAAGAACCTGGTAGAGCATACAGTCCTGGAAACCATTTCCAAGCACATGAATGACAAGAAGATCATCAGAGTAGTCTGTATGGATTCACCAAGAGGATGTGCTTGATACCCTTCTACAGTGAAATGTCTGGCTTTGTAAATGAGGGTAGAGCAGTCAATATTGTTTGCTTTGACTTAAGGAAGGCTTTTTGACAATCTCTCTTCAGCATTTTGATAGTCTTTCCTCAGATTCTTGTAGAGAATCTCATGAGGTATAGGGTCGATGAGTAGACAATGAGATGGATGGTATACTGTATGAACATCTGGATTCAGAGGGTGGTGATCAGTGATATCAAGTCCAGTTGGATGGCAGTAAGTAGCATTGTGCCCAAGGCATCAATACTGGGTTCAATCCTGTTCAACATCTTCATTAATGATTTGGATCATGGAGCAGAATACACCCTTGGCAGTTTTGCTTATTTTGCAAAACTGGGACCAGTGGTTGATACAGTAGGGAGTCATACTGCCATCCAGAGGGACCTCTACAGGCTGAAGAAGTGGGTTGACAAAAACATCTGAAGTTCAAGGACAAAAACAAAGTTCCACCAGTGAGGCATGACCCCATGCAGCAGAATATGCTTGGAGTTCACCAAGCTGAAAAGCAGCTTTCCAGAAAAGGACCTAGGGATCCTGGTGGACACCAAGCTGAATATGAGCCAGCAGTGTGCCTTTTCAGCATGTTGTTTGAAGTCTAATGGTATCCGGAACTGCATTAGGAATGTTGTCAGCAGGATGAGACAGATGATCCTTCCCCTCCACTCAGTACTGCTGAAGGGCACATCCGGAGTTCTGTGTTCAGTTCTGGACTCCCCACTACAAGAGAGACATGGATATACAGGAGAGAGTCCAATAAAGCACCACATAGATTATGATAGACTAGAGCATGTTTCTTATGAGGAAAGTCTGAGGGAGCTGGGACTGGTTGGTCTGAAGAAGAGAAGACTTAAAGGGATCATCATTAATGTGTACAAGTGCCTGAAGGGAGAGTATAAAGAAGATGTATCCAGGCTCAGTGGAGCACAGTGACATGACCAGAGGAAATGTGCACACACAGGAGGTTCCTTCTGAACATCAGTAAACCCTTCTTTATTGTGAAGGTGACCAAACAGTGACACAGGTTGCCCCGAGACGTTGTAGTGTCTCCATCCTTGGAGATATTCAAAAGCCACCTGGACATGTTCCTAAGCAACTGGTTCCAGCTGTCACTAGATAAGCAGGGATATTGGACCAGGTTCCAACTTCAGTGATTACTTCATTCTACAATTTACATACACAGAACCCACAAAAATTAAGAATGCTGTATTTAGGGTTTATTTAAAATGCATAGGTAGGCTTTGCTATTGTTGTTAATTGCTAGGACTTTTTTTCTTTCCTGTCTGTGGCACTGTTCAGATTTTTCTACCTTTCACTATATGCAATTCTGTGTTTACTCTATGTAAATACACTTCTAATATATGTAAGGATTCCATACTGTACACAATAAATACATATTATATAAACATAATAATTTAATATACTATTTTTCGCAAAAGTATTTGTATATATGTAGTTTAATATCGATTACATCTATAACATAATTCCATATTTGTATGGAATATGAATGCATAGGTAAATATGTGTAATACCCATATTTACTCTATGTAATTCCACATTTGCAGGTGACTGCAGTTGTATTAGCCTGAGATCTCATACTTGTAGCAAATTTAAAAGAGGGTTTAAATGTAAATATTTTTGTTTGTGTTGCAGATTTCTGCAAGTGCTTCCAGCTTCTTCAGAGGATGAGAAGCTTTTAGTAGATATCTTAAGATTTTTAAACAAATTGCTTAAAGAACAGAGATCAAGTTTGGAGTCAGACCATATAAAGTGGATCCTGAAATCATTTCTTAAAAATGTAAGAATATACCTAAGAAGTTAGCTGTAGACTGTAAGAAATGAACAACAGTGAACTGGTTGGCTGATTTGTTTCTGTTGAGTTCCTCTAGTAAAATGACTTGTTTCAATGAAAGCAAAAAATAGCAGATCTTGCAGTATTAATGTCTGCTACTTTGTGTTTGGGGAAGTTAACTTTGAACAAAAGTAAATTTCCTTATTGCCTTTACTTGTTATAGACATTGTTTCTCTAGACTCAAATATATTATTTGCCAAAAGTAAAAAATATCTGTGTGTGCCTTACTCTGGTGTAGCTATGTAGCTCTATGTAGAGTTCTGTATGTACATGTAACTATAAATACTTATATGATATGGTTAACTATGTAGCTGTACATACATATATATGTGCATACATATATAGTTGTATAAGCTATGCTTCGCTACATACCTGCCTATTATCTATGTAACATAAGGGATGAAGTTTGATATAAGTGTGTTGGAATACACTTCTGTTTGGCAAAGAGATAAAAGTGAAGATTATTTGTCTCGAATTAAGAATGAGAATTGAAAGGCCAGAAGTTTTTGCTTTCAGTGTGTCTGTCACTTAAGTTTTAATTTTAAATGTTTATAATATCTCTAAGTAAAATATTTTATAAGCTTGAGGAAGGTATTATGAGCATACAGTTCAGCTGGTGTAGTTAAAACACATTTGTAATATTGAAAGAATATAATTTTCTTTTCAGTTTTTCTGTGCCGTCTATTTCAGAGATCCATTCTGTCCACTACTATTAATTTAAGATGTGTAAAACTGGAAAATATGAACATTATAAAGCAGTATAAAATAATTTATTATATTTGTCAAAATGTGATAATTCAATCTTGCTTTATAAAAAATAGTTTAATGCCAAAAATAAAAGAGATGGCTGCAGTTTTGAAAGTTTGTAAAGTACTGTTCTTGACAAAGCAAGGGTGTACTGCCTGCGTGCAGGTTAATTCATGGTCTTGCAAGGGATATAATATGTTAAGTAGAGTCTGTGTGCACTTGCATTTTCCTGTTTTAGAGTGTAATCAAAACATTTAAGAGAAAAACGCTAGTAGACTTTATATCAGTCACTTACAGAATTCAAGTACTTGAATTTATATGGCTAACTGGGAATCCTATAAAATTTTATAGAATTTATACAGTACAGCCCATTCAATATATTAATAAGAAATCGTTATTGCAAATGATTTTAAGTATTTCTCAGGCAACTGAGACAAGATACATATTGAATTAATATTTCTACTATGTATTTTCTTGTTTTGTGATCTATTTTTTTATTGCAGGATATTGCTGTGTATAACTTCAAATTTCCCTTCATACTTCAAAATACACTGTATCATTGCTTAATATTAGGAGTTTTTAAAGGCCTTAGGAATAGATTTTTTTATGACATTTAGTAGATTTAAGTAACTGGTAACGATAGGAATTTTTTACTGTGCTTTTTACAGAAATACTTCTTATTAAAATGATAATGAAATTTGCGATTTATAATTAGTGTGATTTGCAAGCTCTCAACAGAAAAATGGCTTTAGTGTGTATATTAAAATAGGATTTAAACAGTTCATTACTTGACTGCATTTTTATTATTTTCTTATAGGAGCCCAAATCCCTTTTGGCCCTCCTGGTGCGACCAGAATCCCAAATGCAGAATGAAATAGATGACATACAGACTCGTGTCAGGCAGCAACTTGATAAAGAACTCATTCGTCTTTTTAACACATTGTTACTTTGTTCCTTGTCAGTGACTGACAGGTACAGTAAAAATGGACCTTTCTTTGTAATTCTGGTGGGGTATCATAATACCTACTCCTGCTCTATCTGTGTCAGAATTTGAATCGAATTACATCTTGACTCAGTCATTTTAAACTGTAAAAACAGAATCTACTCCTCGTGAAGATCAACACTAAATAGGCCTTTTGCCATGGTTTAACTCAGGATCAGAATTAAACCAATGACAACAATGTTCAGTGCTTCCAGATTGCAAATTAAACTAGACAGCTTTAATTAAATGCTAATGATAAAATATATACAAACACATACAAATATGTGCAGGAATGTACAAAACCCCTGTCACCTCCCCTTATCCCTATCAACTCCCACAGCACATTCACCAGCTGTGAGCAGTTCTGAAAAGTCCTGGACCAGTGCCAGAGATAGCCGCAGAGCAGACAGGAGCTGAGGGAAGATATATGACGGTCAGTAATGCACAGGCCAAGGGATCAAAGGAGATGGATAGACAGAGTCATCCTGGGACGCTGGCCATGATGTGATCCCTGAATTTATATGTAGGATAGAATAATCTCTTTGGTCAATTTTGCTGTCTGTCTAATCCTCTTCTCCCTATGGGAGAGTTATACATACAACTCTTCTGCTCTTTTAGTGTCCAAAGCAGCAGATTCAACAAGCTGAGCAAAGTGTCTTTGGTTTCTTGGCAGTAACTATAAATATTTCAGCATTATCAGTCCACTAGCTGGGAAACTTGCTGCTACTTTCAGCAAGTGTGCTGCTTATCAGTTCACTAAAGGAAAAACCAAACAAACAACAGTAAAAAGAAAATTGACTCAAACTAATACACATTTTCACAGTAAAATTAGGAAATTAACTGGGAAACTTGGAAGAGTATGTACTAGTGGTCACTTTTTCAGCAAATGAGGATTGATCCGATTTCAGGGAGAGGATGAGCTATTTCTCTGTCATTGCTAGAAATTTGCACAAACAAATGATAACTTGTTTGATTTTGTAGCATTTATTTATAGAAAAGCAAAACATTGAAATACTTGAAATATCAACAAATATTTTAGTTGAACTCCTTTTTGAGCCTGATAGTGCATCAGTGCACATGAGCGATTATTTAGGACAGCTACTTTCAGCATGAAGTTCCAACCTTTTCCTGTCAATTAAGCAAACATAGAAATTAATTTCTATTATTTTTTTCTCCGACTTTCTAATCTTCCCACACTAAATCTCTGTCCAATTGTAGTCTAAGAGATACTAAAATTGCAGCTTAAAACAATATTTGTTTAAGTGCCACAACATAACAGTTTGTAAAGATGCTTTCAACATCTTACCTTTTTCATTCTTCCCATTCTTTATTTAGTCTTTTGTGGGGGGAGAAGATGGGGCATTCTCTACATCCATGCAGTTGTTAAAATTTTTAGAAAATGAACAACTGGAAAGGGAAGATTATAGAAATTGCTGCTACTTACATCTAACATTCCTGTATTTTCTGTTTACCTGAATTCTAGATTTATTGTATTTTGTGGGAAATATTTGTAAATTTGTCTCTTGAACTGAAACAAACATAGGCATAGCTACTAAGCTTTACAACTCTTTCATGATCTGTCTTCAATCTCTCACTCTTTATTTAGCATGTTCCATAATAATTAGAGTTAAATCTAATTTGTCCTCTTTTGGTTAAGCAACCCTGTTATAAACAGATGCAATTGTATTCTTTCAGAACCTGGGAGAAGCTAGAAATATAAAATTTAATTCCATGTTATTCTGTGCATAAGCCATTACTAATCAATTGAGATGTTGAGACTCATAGACTAACAGTAAGAAGAATGAGGCCTTGGCCTCTTATAAAATAATTCATTATAGCAGCTTCATGTTGACAGTTGATTTTTTTTTTTTTTTTTTTTTTATTTTTTTTTTTACTGTTAAACCAGAGAGGTCTTGCAACTTGCTGGCTCTTTCAGAACTGAGCTGGCTCTGAATCTGCTACAATGCTTAAGGCTAACAGATGCACCACATTTTTATGGCCTTCCTTCACTGGAGAGAACATTACGAGGAATGGTTCATGTTACTGCACTTCCAAACTGGAGTACCTACTCTGCTGCAGTTGAACCTGTGACAATTTGTAAGAAATATTTAACAGGTCTTCTTGAGGTAAGTAGCTTATGTTATAACATAACTTTGGATACGAATGCATGTAAAGAACTAATGTAACTAATGAAATTATTTTGGGGGGGATTTTCAGGTTTCTGTTTAATATTGTGTTTATTATTAAGCTCCACTGCATTCTTCATTTGAAGAAGCAAATAAAAAACATTGAACTTTTGAGGTTTAACCATATAATAAATGATCATGACAGGATGACTCATAAATAAATCAATCAATTATTAAAATTCAGCTAAAAGTCTGCCATCTTTTCATGAGTTTAAATTATAATTTACTAGCCTGTAGAACCATTTGTACTCTACCTGTATACTGCTTACAGTAAAGCTACCATGAACTTGTACCCCCTCTCTTAGGTAATTTCTTCGTTTTATGTTGAATGGGGAGGAAACGCTATGTCCTTCATGGGAAAAGGGGTTACAAAAAGCACAGTGCTTTGCTTGCTTCACTTATCTCATGAAATGATGGCTCAAGCGAAGGATATGGTGAGTGCATTACAGTTGTCCTTATCTTGTCATTTGTGAGAGCTATGCACAGATGTATTTTAACTGCTTAAGTTAAATGATGGATTTTCATATGTGGTGGGGGAAGATGTCTTATATTTCAACAGATAGTAAAAATGAAAAATTGACGTTATTTAATCACGTGACAGATACATGAAGAAAAATAATTAATTACAATCAAATAAATAGTTGTATGTTCTTATTTGGTAGTTTTCTGCATGTGTGTAATATGAGAGAAAGATAATGTGAATAATAAGTAAAAATGAAAAAAAGGAAGGAGTAAATTTTAAATGGAAATAATTATTCCAGTATTAAAAAAAAAATAAATTTACTCTCTCTTCAGCACTGCTGTCCTAATTCTGTTAAGACAATGACACAAATTTAATTCAATAGGTGAAGTAAGCAGGTTAAATACATGTTTATAGAGACAGGACCAGAATCTTTTTCCTGGAGTATCAGTGTAGTGTACATTTGTAGTGTTCTAGTAGGTAACTTGTAGCTCACTCTGTTGATAGACTGGCATGGGATTGAAAGAGTAGTGATATAATTTTGTTCTCTAATCAGGACTGGATATCTCTTTGGTCTTTGCCTTATGATACCAGTGAAGAACAAGCTTCTCGGCTAGGTCTGGCGTGGCTGATTCCTTTATGGGTAGACAGAGACCCTGAGGTTAGTTAATGCAATGTTAAGTTGATATTTTATTTTGGCCCTTCAGTGTTTGCAGAATTTTTGTTTCATTAATTTATTTAATATTGAAACTACTGTTTTGCATTATTTAAAATGTTATTAACTATATCCTGTGGAACAGTAACAACAAAGTAACGTATAAATATAGTATGAAAATTTTTTCCTTACATCTTCTGTCCTCTGTGTTTTCATTAGTCACTCATGATCATGATTCACAAGCAGATTCCATTGACATTGTTGTTAGCTGCAAAGCAGAAACATTTACATTAACTACAAATTTAGAGCAAACTTATTTGATTCAAATCTGTTAAATTATGTTTGCTAAATTGAACTATTTAAAAATGGCAAAATATTAAGAAGATTGAGGACTATTTTAGTATTTTTAAGTATTCAAAATGTATTCTATTAATTCTGACATTTATCAAACACTTAGTTATGATTATGAGTAGAGGGCTAGAGAAATATAAGACAAGAGGCTGTTACTTTTTACCTTATTCTCTTAAGCTCCAGATTCAGTTGATACAACTTAATAGGTTGAAAAATGTGTTGCTTATTACTGCAAGAAGTATCACTTTTGTGTTGTGCTTGGATGTATCAGGTCAGATTTACAGCACTTGGAATAGGATCAGCTCTTACATCTCTTGAAATAGGATGTATCGCTTTAGCAGAAAGCTGTCAGAACATCTCAGGAGGACTGTGGGCAACGGTGATAAACATCCTTCTGGACCAATCTGAATGTAGTGTGGTACGCAGGGAGGTATGTTTCTTGTTTCCTTCTGCTGTGTTAGATTGTCAAGTTTTTTTTTTCATTACGGAGAAAAGGGTTTTTAAATTTTTTATTCTATATATCTATTCTCTTATGCACTGTAACACCTACTGCTTTGTAAGTTAAATATTACCTAAATGAAGTAAACATTTAGCTTCTTATTTAGAGTTACTCAAGATTCAAGAAATACAAATGACTAGTTTAGATAATTTCTGCTTTTACACAATTGCAAGTGAATGCATTAAAACTCCTAAGACTGACTCAGGCAGAAAAATAGGTCGTTAAAGCCCAGATTTTAATGGCTGTTTTGTTTCATTATGAACACTTTGGTACAAACTCATCCCCTGATCTGTAGTAAGTATCTCTTCATTACAGACATGAAGTAATCTAATTTGCCTAGGCAAGAGTCTTTATTTGTGAGAACTGAAAGTTCGTACTCTGATAGAACATCACACAGAATGATATAATGCTGTATTTAAACTGTGTATGTTTTTTTGCAACTTTCTATCAACTGTAGTTGTAAAGTTTTTCTTGTTTTCCAATGAGTAAAAAGGAATAACTATGACAAATAGTGGGTTAACTTCTTTCACCTCTGTTGCTCAACCAATTACATATTCCAAAGTAATAGTTTTAATTTATTTGTGCAAAATGTTTTTGACAATGTCAGCTTCATTGTTTCATTTAATGTCCAAATCATTTTAGTAGTCTCATAAGAGTCAAATTGACAAACACTGACAAAATATGAAAAAAGCAATTTCAATCCACCCGCATATTCATGTGATAGGTGTGTAATATAAACTACACACATGCCATGTATTTGGAAAAGAAAACATTTGAAATATATGAGTCTGTACCAGTGCACCCCCCACGTTTTTTTTAATTATTATAAAATAATTGGGACAAATGCCTTCTCTTGTGCCATGCCCTCATGACATCTGTCATTGAGGGTTTTTAAGCCATATCCTTCTAAATATTCTTTTTTGTCAACATTAACATAAAAATTATTGTGTTTCAACATATGTCTTAAGCAGTGGAATAATATGTAGAATGTATTGTTCAGTCTGATGTGGGTTGTTTTGAACTGTGGTGGCTGGATGACAATCGTGATGCTTTCATTTCTTGCAGGCTGCTTTTATTCTACAAAATCTCCTTGTGATTCCAATTCCTTCAGAAGATGTGAAAGATTGTTTTTGGCATGTGAGTGACTATTACATTTGATGAAAAAGGTCATAGTTTCACAGAGAGATGTTCTCTTATTTAAAAACTTATGTCAGTATACCTATAAAGTATAAACCTAAAAAATTACACGTCTAAGGTAACATTTTGGAAAAAGAAATACACGAATAGACAAACTTCTCTCAAACTTCCAGCAGGCTCAGGAGAACCACAGTTCGTTTGTATAAATGTTGTATTTCATGAATACAGTATTTTTGGGTTCCTAGAAAAGTTGCTTATTTACATAGTACCATTGAAGTTTTAGGATAGAAATTGGTAATTTGTTTTACCCACATTTATGGTGCAATATGATTTGAGGGGTATGAGGAAGAAGAAATGATGAGAATGTGATGTTTATAAAATGTTTTGAAAGAAATATGTAAGTGATGAGAAACAACCCTTTCCAAAGAAAGATGAAGCATTGTGTTGCTTAAATGAATTTAAATTCTTGTCAAATACATAACCCCTTGCTCAAAGCAGCATGAACTAGAGCAGGTTGCTTGAGCCTTGTCCAGTTGGGTTTGAGTGACCCAAAATATGGAGACTCCACAGGGTGTCTGCATAACCTGTTCTAATGTTGACTGCCCTCACAGGGATTAAGATTTTTTCATAAGTTTAAATAGAAATTCCCGTATTTCAATTTTTGCTTATTGCCTTTTGTCCTGTCGTTGGATATCAAAGAGAAGGGTCTCTCTCCGTTTTCTTTCTCTCATCAGATATTTATACAAACTGGTCAGATCCTCTAGAGACTTTTCCAGTTCTGATCTTAAGTCAGTCATCTCATGTTACTTTCATTAAGTCTGGTATTTTACATAAAGATCTTTGGATCTTAGTTCTTCATTTTTCATTTTTTTTGTGGCTTTTATACCTGTTCTTTCTGTTTATCTTGCTTCTTCCGGTATGTTAAATCATACCAATGTGAGAACAGTGTCTATTCTTTGAAGAAATTTGCAGATGCAACCATATCCTGTATTTTTCTGTTCCTTTCTGCCAAAGATCAAGTTAACACTGAAAGACATTCCTCCTGTTTTACTGGGATAAGTTACCTGTGATTTAGCTGCACCCATAATTCAAGTAATTTTATGAATCTAGCCCTTGTTTCAGTCTTACTGCTTATTACTTATATTTTATCAATATAAGTAGTAATTATTTAAATTCATAATAGCAGGGGATTTACAAGGGACAACCATTGTAACTTGTTGGTATAAACTCTATTAAAAGTTGTTTAGTCTTTTTTTAAAGCATTTCAGTGACTATGGTGAGATGACAAAAATTGAATCCTTTTGTGCAATTCTGGATGAATTACAGTGCAATTAATAGAAGTTTTGAATCAATGTGATTCTTCTTAAGCAGTGCAATTTAATGGAAATTGCTCATCACTTAATAAGTGTTCGTGCTGAAAGATATTATCAAACAGCACTTTGTAGTAACTGGTAATTTAAACTGTTGAAAATACAAGCATAAATTTAAATTGTACGATAATACCAGCATCAAATTTTGTATTTCAGGATTACTTTTTTTCCCTTGCACTGAATAAAGATACAGTTTATCTGTTGACCTTAATGCATGCAAGTTCAAAGGAGACCTATGAGGTGGATCTGGGTGAACAGGAGGGACAATGTATCATAGTTGAAGTAGAACATTATTATTCTATCCCTTAGGCAACTAGGGCTGAAAAAGGAAAGCTGTTAAGAATTTGTAGGCCTGTATCTTCACAAGAATGTCTATAGTGTCACTATAGTAGTTCACTTTGCTATGTTACTTTAAAGAGAGGCATAGGAAATCTTTTGTCAAGAGTCATGTTAACCTGTGTAAATATTCTAAGACTGCAACATACTGTGTTGTATGAAGATTGTTGAAGTCAGAGCACTTTATGAATGTAATTGAGGAGTAACTTCTGCAGTGCATCCATTGTGCAAAAAAGTTTCTGGCATATCTTGTTAAACTGGCAAAGCTAGTTCTGGGTGGAAAAATTTTGGCTGAATAAAGAAAAAAATAAAGTATGTGCTTGTAATAGTTGATCCTGTATATTGCTGACAGTGTACAAGTACAGTTTTATAATTCATCATAAACAATTTACATTAAATACTAGGTTCTTCTTCCAAATGTTTGTCATAGCTTGTTCTCCATTAATTGGCATCAAAGGCAGATAGTGAAAATAGTTTGTTTATATGTTACAGAAACCAAAAAGAATGAGCAGTGTCCATTCAAAACTGGTTTTAAATTACTGTGTAACACAAAATAGATTTACTGCTTCTACTTGATCTGTTTTTTTGTTTTGGGTTCTTTTATTGGAAAGTAAGCTTGTATTTAGTGTAAATGAAGGGACTGGGGGGGCTCTAGAGCCTGCTAGTGATGGTGTTTTTCAAATTACTTACTTGCAGTTAATCTACCACTGCTCTCTCCTGACTGCCAAAGAAAATTTCTAATTATCACTGATGAATTTTCTTTCCATTATTTTAACCGGTTTCATTTTGAAGTACTGCATGATGTCTCCTAAAACTGTCTTGCAGTATGTAATTGTTTTGAATTTTTCTCAGTCTGTGTTCTTTTGCCAATTAACACTTTTAATTTTTACAGTTACTCTAAACAGGTTATGTTGCAGCTTAATAAAATTTCCTTTCTTCTGTCACCATAGAAAGCACTGGAGAAATACTGTAACAAATGCAGTGAAATCAAGCTATTATTTTAAATAAGACTGAAGTCTTCTCAGGTGTAAATCCACTGTTCTAGAAAGTTTCCTCTGAACTCAGTATTTAGAAAGAAATTACTGAAAACCATTCTTAGGAGATAATTTGTTTAATGTCTTTTTTTTTCTAAATAAATCTTTTTATCAGAGTAGGTTGACATGGGTATATGTAGTAAAATGGCAGTGTACTTTACAAGAGGATCTTAGGATGAGTGTACTTGTTTTCCAAAGAAAACTTTTGCATTATTTGGTATCTGTAGGTAGCTTTAAAAAAGAAATAAAAATTGTGAAGTCTCCTGATACAAATACTGTCTTAAAACCACCCAGTTGCAGCTTTCAGTGACTTTCTACTTAGATGTTTTCAAATTTCTTGGGAGCTAAGCAGCTACTTCCATTTTGCTAAAATATTATGATTTATCTCAGCCATAATAAAATCTGTATTTGAAGTATCCCATGTGCTAGGGCTCTAGAAAGTAGGGGGCCCAAGAAAGCTGGTCAGTATTCAAACAGCACCTCCTCCAAGCTCAGGATAAAGGTATTCCCTTGAAAAAAAAACCACAAAAAAAACCCCAAACAAACAGAGGAAGCAGGAGACCTTCATGGATAAGCCAGGAGCTCCTGGAAAAACTCAAATGTAAGAGGGAAATTTACAATATGTGGAAAAAAGGTCTGGTTAATTGGGAGAATTATACTGCAAGAGTATGTAGAGACTCAACAAGAAAGGCCAAGGCTCTCTTGGAAATTTGTCTGGCTAGGGAGGTGATAGAAAACAAGAAGAGCTTCTTGAAATACATCAATGATAAAAGGAAGGGTAGGGAAAAAGTGGGTCCACTGCTAAATGAGGTGGGAGATATGATAACAGAGGATGCAGAGATGGCAGAATTGCTGAATGCCTTCTTTGACTCAGTCTTTACTGAATCCCAGTCACTGGATGGATGTATGGGAGCAAAACAGAGGAGGAAGACTCTCCACTGGTCAGTGTGGATTGGGTTAGATTCAGTTGGATAAAATGAAAATGCACAAATCCATGCATCCACACGTGCTGAGAGAGCTGGCTGATGTTATTGCTAAGCCACACTCCATCATTTTTGAAAAATCATGGAGAATGGGAGAGGTGCCTGAGGACTGGAAGAAAGCAAATGTTACTTCAGTCTTCAAAAGGCGCAAGAAGGAAGATCCAGGCAAGTACAGATCAGTCAGCCTCACCTCCATCTCTGGAAAGGTGATGGAGCAGCTCATTTTGGAGGCCATCTCTAACCACATGGAAGAAGAGAAGGTTTTCAGGAGTAGCCAACATGGATTTAATAAGCGGAAATCTTGCTTAACTGTTTTGATATCCCTCTACGAAGGCTATATCAAAAGGGTAGATGAAAGGAGATCAGTGGATATCATAAGCCTTGACTTAACTAAGGCTTTTGATACTGTCTCCCATTAACATCCTCATAGAAAAACTCAAGAAATGTGGAATAGGTGATTGGACTGTGAGGTGGATTGAAAACTGTCTCTACAATAGAGTTCAGAGGCTTGTTGGCACAGAGTCACGTTGGAGGCCTGTGACCCATGGTGCTCCCCAGGGATCAGTATTTGGTCCAGTTTTGTCCAGTATCCTCACTAACAGGCTGGATGAGGGGATGGAGTATAACGTCAGCCAGTTCACTGGTGATAGGAAACTGGGAGGGGTGGCTGACACTCTAGAGGGCTATGCTGCTATCCAATGAGATCTAGACAGGCTAGAGAGCTGGGCAAAGGTTAACCTCATGAAGTTCAATAAGGACAAGTGCAGAGTCCTGCATCTGGGGAGGAATACCAGTAGGCACCAGTGCAGATTAGGGGTTCTGCTGGAAAGCAGCTCCCTGGAGAAAGACCTTGGAGTCCTAGCGAACAGTAAGTTATCCATGGGACAGCAATGTGCCCTTGTGGCCAGGAGGGCCAATGCTATCGTGAGGTGCATTAAGAAAAGTGTTTCCAACAGGTCAAGGGAGGTTCTCCTCCCTCTCTACTCTGCCCTGGTGAGACCACACATGGAATACTGTACCCAGTTTTGGGACACCTAATTCAAGAGAGACAGGGATCTACTGGAGAGAATCCAATGGAGACCCATGAGGATGATTAAGGGACTTGAACATCTTTCCTATGAAGAAAAGCTGGGAGAACTGGGGCTGTTTAGTACTGAGAAGAGGAAGCTGAGAGGGGATCTTATTAATATCTATAAATATCTCAGGAGTGGATGTCAAGAGGAAGGGGCCAGTCTCTTTTTGGTGGTGCCCAGTGATTGGACAAGAAACTGGTTATAAGGATGTTCCATGTCAACATGACAAGAAACTTCATTGCTGTGAGGGTGATGGAGCACTGGAACAGGCTGCCCAGAGAAGTTGTGGCGTCTCCTTCTCTGGAGACATTAAAAACCCACCTGGATGCATTCCTGTGTGACATGCCCTGGGTTGTCCTGCTTTGGCAGGAAGTTTGGACTAGATGATCTCTAGAGGTCCCTTCCAACCCCTGTGATTCTGTGATCTGTTAGTCACAGCCTCTAACCAGCTATGTATACACACACGTACACAGGATTATGTTTAAGTCAGTTGTTTTGGGTTGTTTTGGGGTTTTTTTTGACAGTTTCTTTTATGTAAACAGATACCATTTGTGAATTTCATGTCTTCAGGGTCCCTGTGTACATGATGAAGAATCTGGCCTCTGTCAGACAGGAAAGCCTGCACTAAAGACCCTTTTGTATCACTGCCAATTCTATGAACACGTGAATCAGATGGTGAAACACTGTTACCTAGGATGTTATATGTTTGATTTGAATTCTTCCAAGGAAGACAGCCTCATAATAGAAGAAGGTGGTATAACCGGTAAGTGATGTTAATGTAACCTTGTAGTATTTCAAAGCTAGTTAAGTAACTTCTAGTTTTGAGTAATTTATCTTCAATAATTCTTGCTAAAAATGAAAATGAATATATAAACTATGAACTTCTTGTGTTATTAAGTAAAAATATTCTTCTGAGGATTTAAGAAGTAGATAAGTCTACTAGTTCACTAGTTTATCATATCTCAGGAAAAGTTCTCAGTTACAGATGTAAAAGACGTAATTGGTTTTGCAATATATTTTCTTGCAAAATTTTGGGAGTAACATACTTTTTACCCACATTCTGGTCAAAATGTGTAGTATGGTCCCAAGTTTCAAAAGCTAGGAAATTCTTTAGAGAGCTCAAATAGTAACCATTTCATCCTGTTTTCTTTCTTTTTTGTGTGCCTAAGTTTCTGTATTTTCATCAAATGCTACAGTTTTAAACAGTTTTTTGGGTCGAATTTGTTAAATTACGGAAGCATGAACAGAAGAGGAATGTTGTTTCCCATATCAAGTTATGATTTTATGACAGACCCAAGGGAAAAAAAAGTATTCTTCTTTAACTCACTGAGTTAAAAGAGAAGTAACTGAGCAGTATACAAAATTCCAGCCATAAAAACCTGAGTTTCTTCTGTGTAATTTTTTTTTTTCAGTCAGACACATTTCAGTTCTCCCATGGTCCCCTTGTTTGTGCCTCTGCGTAGTACTGTTAGCTGATGCAATAGCATGTCATGTATAACAGCAACTCAAACTCCAGGATTGTAGAACTTTTCAGTCAGCAGTTGTAATATGTTTTATCACGTCATTGAAAAGAAAAGCCAAAAAGATATTTTTCTAGGAGCATTGAAATAAGGGAGAATAATCTATGATATTTTTCAATCAATAAACCTTTTTCAAAATTTGTTTTAAAAAGGAAACACAAGACAATATTTGCTTCATCTACAAAACAGTAGTTCTTGAAAGGCTTGGAAGTCCATTCATATGTTCAGAATTCTGCTGTTTATCTAGAATGACCTGTTTCTTGATTTTAATAGGTCCCTTGTCATCTCTTAATAGAAGATCTTGCATTGGTTTATCTTACTGATTTTTTTTTTTTGTTGCATTTCAAACTGGGGATTTTTCCCAGTCAGTTTTCCTTATATTTTTTGGAATATAGAAAAACCCTCATCCACAAAGTTACATTGAAAAGTGAATTCGTTAGTTCAGTTTAATAATTTAAGATATGTATAGGGCTTAAATTTTTGGGAGTTTTGTACTCAGAACATGTGTAATCTAGTGCTTTGTTCTTAGTTGTTTTCTAAATATGTGACAGCCTCAAAACCTATTATTGACAGGCTTGTGCTATAAAATTTTTGGCACTTATAACTCTGAAACAGATTTACAAAGTAATCCTGTCTTTATTATATTTATGAATATGGGTTCTCTTGAAACTGTTTATCTTCAAATGCAAATTTGAAGTATTTTGAAGATGAGGACATCTGTTCATTATGTTTGCTGTGAAGCTTCAGTATCTTCAATGTTTTTCTACTATTACATTTAGAATAAAATAATTCTGTACTATGTCAAATTACTAAAGGCCACGTGACTCTAGTTTGAGTTAAGTGTAGCTTTTTCAAGATGACTTTATGTTGCAGCTGAAAATTGTATTTTGTTTTATTCGTGTTTTTTCAAAGGATTTGCTGGATGAGAATTCATAGGTACAAAGTGTGAAAAATTGTATTCCGAGATCTTTAGAAGGATAACTTCAGTTGGCTACTTTTGTGTTTCACTTAATCCTTTGGAAAGCTTCTTATTATGCTGTCTGTTGGTCTGGTAGTAATGAGAAATGAAACCTTTTTGTTTGATTTTTTAAATTTATTTATTATTTTTAATACAGATTTTGATGATTCCCTTAATCTTTGGAGGGCTCCATCCAGTCAAAGCCGATCTTCACATTCTCAGTCAACATCTGAAACTATGGTAACTGGCAGAGTAATCTATTTATATAGATTAGTAGAAATAGAGATTTATATAGATCTATAAAGTTGTTCATTAAACGCTTTGAAGAAAAGCAGCATTCTTGCAAATGCTGAAAAAAACCCAAGAAAACAAAAAACAAAACTGATGACTGAAAAGCTCAAACTAAGTTGAAATGTACTTTTAAGATGCTGAAGAAAACTTCTGTGGTTATTTACCTGAGCAAAAAGAAATAAAATACCTTGACTTGTTAAGTGTGTAAGCAAGTGCTGAACTCTGTAGCTTCTCACAGCAAGACATATTCTCTAGAGATGGCTTTGTAATTGGCTTTATTGACAAAATGCAGTCATCTCCATCCACAGTTGTCACTTTTGCTGCTTTTATCCAAACTGTCCTTTCAGAGCGAACCTACATTTACACCACAGTGCTACAAAACTGGATCAGTCAAAACCACTGAAGTGCACGGGATTGAAATTATGTTCTGTGCCATAACAATACCTGGATTCTGAAACTGCATTTGTAAAACGTAAAAGTGGCACAAGTGTTTGCAAGACCCAAAATAGACATGAAAAAATAGAAGAAAGCAGGTGGCTGCTTGAAAAATTTGTTTCTGACTAGGGTGATTACTGCAATGAAATGCTGTAAACATATGCTGTATTTCAAGATGGCAAAGGCAAAGGAGAAGAAATTGAAAACATTCAGTTCAAGAGTAGATTTGCAATATTGGACCAGACTATGAGGGAAGCTTTTATAACATTTATTAGTTACCTGATAAAAATAATACCTTTTCAATGACTACAGCACAGCTTCAAGAAAACTCTGACATGTTGCACTGAAATCTGTTTTTATAATTCTAGATTTTCTTGGAAATTTTTTTTATATATGAATAACCATTGAATGTAATGTGGAATTCCTAGTATCAGAGCTCAGAAGTTTCTGATGTGTGGATATGGCAAAGATTGTTAAAGAGCAACCAGATATTATTGTATTGACTGGAATAATTATGCCCAGTTTTCTTGTAGTTCATCATAAAAACATTTCAACAGGATTGAAATCTTGTCTCAAAATATTTCATTATTTTTCCTTGCTGTTTTGACTATCTATCAAAAACAAAAAAAAACAAACTCTTGGGCTTATTTAAAACACAAGTATTCAAATTTGTATACTTGAAACTAAAACAAATGAAAGTGTGTGTAAATCAGGAAGAAGATGCTAACATGAATGCTCCTTAAAAAAGCATTTACATAAGAATCTTGGGTTGTTTATAAGCAATAATCTGAAAATTGTGTTTTATTGAATAGATTGAGTGCCTCTTATAGGAATAAAAGCTGAACAAATTTCCTCTTGTTTTGCATGTCACTTGAGGTAAAAATTAAATTTTAGCAATTCTTATCAAGCTTGAGTGTCTAATCTACTTACAGTTGTCCTTGAATTGTCATTAATAGTTGAAGAGTTCAGTATATGAAATTGTTTCAGCTTCAGTACCATGAAAAAAGGAAAAAAAAATATATAGGTGAAGTAGCATCATATTTTAACATAAAGGTATGGCTCTACAAATCCATTTAACATATGGACAACTAATTATGTAAAGTGGAAAGCACAATGTAATGCTAAGACACATTCGTTTGTATAACCTTCCAGATGTTATAGACTTCCTATTTGCTAAAATTTTGCTCTTACAGCTGATGTAAGAGATACTTATTCAAGTTGATTTTTATTTTGGGGTTGGACTAGATGATCTTTCGAGGTACCTTCCAACCCCTAGGATTCTATGATTCTATGATTTTGTTTTCCTTCTTCCCCTGATACATATAAAGATTTCATGCAAAAAATGTAATTGACTTTACAGAAGTTAATTTAATTTCCATTTGTCCTTCATAATCTTTCTAAGCAGCTGTAAGCTGTTTTAGTAATTACTTTTCTTACCTTTAAAAAAATACTAGTGCTGATATGACAGATACTAAGTTTCCAAGCTGGAAGGCAAGGTGCAGAGGTCTGATGTTCCAATGTTAGTATTAATTAGGAGAAGAAAGATCGAGATAGAGAACTGAGGCTGAATACAAGCTGTATTTCAGAGGGCAGTTAAGGACTATTGAGTGTCTATCTAGTAAAGTTTGGAAATACTTCTAAAAACTCAGACTTGTCCTGAAATCTGGCATTTGCAATTCGTATATAACTTCACATGTTATCACAGGATCAGTGGTTGGAAAAGACCTTTAAGATGGACCTTTAATCTCCAGCCATTAGCCTAACTCTGCCAAGTCCAGTGTTTAAACCACGTTTAAACACTTCCAGGGATGGTGATACAACCACTGCCCTGGGCAGCCTATTCCAGTGTTTAATTACCTTTTCAGTGAAGAAGTTTCTTCTAATGTCTAATCTAAACCTTCCCAGGCTCTACTTGAGCCCATTTTATCTTGTCCTGTTGTTTGTTACTAGGGAGACCAACCCCCCACCTCACCTAACTTCCTTTCAGATAGCTGTAGAGTGCTAAGGTCTCCTCTCAGCCTTTTTTTCTCACGAATAAGCAGCCCCATTTTCCTGAGACGTGCCTTGTAAGACTTGTTTTCCAGACTTTTTACCCTTTGTAAAGGGTAAAGCGAAGCTTTGTCGCCCTTCCCTGGACTCGCTCCAGCACCTCTATGTCTTTCTTGTAGTGAGGGCCCAAAACTGAACACAGTACTCAAGGTGCAGCCTCATCAACGTGGAATACAGCAGGACAATCACTTCCCTTGTTCTGCTGGCCACGTTAGTTCTGATAGTATCTAGGATGCTGTTGGCCTTCTTCGCCACCTGGGCACACTGCTGGCTCATATTCAGCCGGCTGTTGAGCAACGTTCCTAGGTCCTTTTCCTCTGGGCATCTTTTTTTCCCCTCTTCCCCAAGCCTGTAGTGTTGCATGGAGTTGTGGCCCAAGTGCAGGACCCAACACTTGGCCTTGTTGAATCTCATACATCTGTTATATTTCTACAGTTTGCCCCAAAGCTTTCTATTTTGATATATGAGAGAAAGAAATACATTTATGCTGTTATTACGGTAAGTTTGTAGAAATATTTCTCTAAATTTGACGTATTTATGGTTGCAGTAAGATGTAGTTATTCCGAGGCCACTAGATGGCATGCTTTCCCCATCACAGGTGAAAGGGAGTATTCGGGTCCTATGGAAGGGAAAAATGGTTTGTGTGTGTGTATGGTACGGATTTGATGACAACAGCCGCAAATAATTGAGACTTACCAGCTATCAAACCAAGTAGAATCGTTTCGTTAACAAGCTCTTCTCTGATATTTTAATATAATTTTTAAAAAGTTCTAAATATGCCTAAATCTGTTCATTTAATGAATGTCAGTCTACAAGCTGAAACTGCTTTTAATTTCAGTAAGTCACGTCTTTGCATAAGCTAAAGTAAGGTCTTTTAACTGAATTATATTAATTTATTTTCTGTGAAAAGTTCAGCTGTATATATATTTTTAATATATTTGAAAGCAATTCTGACAAAAAGAAAAAAAGCCATTTTCTCAGTTTTCGTATTTCATGTAACCCACATTTTTATTTATTTATGTGCTATCAAAGTCTTATTTCACACAGGGTCCATATAAACTTAAGTTAAAATAGTATATAAATTACTTTTTCGCTTCATATTTTTTTCCATCTCCAAATTTTTCCTGGAACTTGTGGAAAGTACAATTGAGAAAATTAAAAAGCAAGTTTATTAATAACATTTTGTTGTGTTTTTTTAAAATCTTTAGGCTGTAAAATAGTCAGAGTTCTTGTAGAAGCCATAAGTAAATTTTTGCTCGTTTTGCAGAGTAAGGAATAGCAGTGTGGGGATGAAATCAATGATTCAAGGTCATGTAAAAGACAGCAGCAGCACTCAGTTGTTTGTACTCTGTTAACTCATATGCATTGTATTTAATGTCTTTAAGATCTTGGTGGATTACAGATTTCTGTTAAATAAAAAAATTAAAAATCTTGCTCTTTTATAGAATTTATAGTTTAAGCATTAACTCATAATTACAGAGAACAAAGCCTTATTCTTATTTTAACCAACATGTTTTGTGTTTAGAATATACGACTGAAAGCACCAATCAGCATGGAGATACTTGCTTACACTGCAAACACACGCAAGGCCGATTCTGTGCTCAGGGTGGCTTAGCAAAATGAGCAGTTATTAAAAAACTTAAGCTAAAAATGGTGCAGGTTAAAGATTTGCAGACAATTTCCAGAGAGCTTTAAGTCATGGCCATTCTTTCCTATGACATCTTGCTATTTTATAAAAATGTGTGCCTTATTTTCTGGAACCATGGTTACCAGAGTGCTATACATTTAAGTGATTTAAACCTTTGAAAAGTGAACTGAATAGAATTAATCACTGCAAGCCTCTTAACGCAATGCCAGAGGGATTTTTATACTAGAGGTTAAGAAAAGATCTTTTACTCATTACTAGTAGATAAATGGAAAAAAACCCTCACATTTGTCCTGTATTTCCACTCAGATAATTTTTGTATTCTTTCGTATTTGTTCTAATCTGCAGTTATCACCTCCCTCCCCCCACCCTTTCTTTTCCCTGTTTAACCCCGTTTCGCTATTAAGCAACAGAATGCTTCATTGCTCCTGGAAGAATATGGTGGCAGTAGTAAATATCCTTTACTAGATACAATGTCTCAAACCCCCAGTTCATCCTTATCAAAGGTGATTTATAAAAGCAGTAATATCTTTTCTTTCCTGGAAGGCAGAGCATTGTGGAAGCAGCTTTATTATGTTACTATATGTTTTCTGTTAAGATAGCAGAAAATATCTAGTTGTAACCCATGTCCCACTGTGAAGCAATTACCAATAAATGTTCCATGAGTGCAGGAAGCCGATATTTTTGCTAACCAGATAAAGCTTTTAATAATAATAATTATAATGATGATAGTAATCCCTTTTAGGGCTTTACTTGTTGCAGAAGAACCATATGGACTGTTAGAAGTTGCATTTTGGGTTTCTACTTTTTAAGAAAAAGGGTTATATTTATTAGAACACTTAAAATTGTGCTGAATAAATGCTTATTATTAAGCTGGAGACTCAAGGTCTTCTGATCTCAAGCTTGTGGTTTTAGACACAGTAGAATGAGCATCAAGAATTTTTGAAAGCATCCAAAATGAATAATCTGATAGATCACATAGAATTGGTAGAAGGAACATGGTAGCACAACAGTAAAACTGTCTATTGTCATATAAATACCTCATTTCTTCACCACAAGATGAATACATGTAAGGATCACAAGCCTAAGGTTAAGAAAAGTACCCAGAGTTGGAAAGACTCTGAAACTTCAACTTTGGCTGGTGATGAATGTGCTTCTGATATTTTTATCTGAGTGTGCCCTGATACAAATGGACAAGTGCTGATGTTCTCAGCAGAGCAAATAGTCCATGAAAAATTTGAGTTTAAATACTTCGGTAATGCCTTTCTCTCTTATTTCAAACATAGATTGAACAATTATATGGATTAAAAAGAAGAATGAAGAGGAGGAATTTCCAGTAAAATGGCCATTGTTCAGTTTTTAACAGAAATATTTCAGGCTGTTCATATTGCACGTCTTTCAATAGTTGTAATTATTGAATGTTTATAAAATAAATGTATATATACACACACATATGGTGGGCAAAATTTTTTTAACAGTAATTTTTGCATCATTTTGTAGGTCTGCGTTGTTTTGTAGGTTTGTTGTGTTGGTGGTTTCCTTCCTTCCCCTGCCTTCAAGCAAAATATAAATACAAGTTTGGTCTATAAAAGCTGAAATCAACTGTTTTTCTTTTTATGTCTTTCTAGATTTGGTATGCATCACCATCACTGGGGAGTGTTACTGAGCTTCAGGCAATAGTTGCAGCAAATTCAACTAGTTTTATTCCTGAAAATGCAGCTGATCGACTTAGGGCACAAGGTAAGTCAAACTCTGAGTTTGTGTACATAATGATGAAGATGATGTAGTAGCCTGCCCATATTCCAGTACATGCATATAAAGCTTATGTATTGCTGGAACAATTACCATTGATGCTTCTAGTGGTTGCTTTGGTAGACAAACATGAAGTACTTCCTTTAAAATGAGAAAGAGATAAATACATTTGACAGAAATAAGTGAAAATGGGTGATAAGTCTTAGGTTACATTTCAAGCAGTAGATTCTACACCTGTCATCCAGTCACCCTTTCGAAACATTAAGTTTATAATGTACTTTTCTGTTAAGGAAAGAAGTGAAAATTCTTTTCCAAAAATGTTTCCAAATTTACCATTTTTCTTCAACTATTATTATTAGTGCCTTGTAGAAGGAACATTTTATTTCACAACTATTTGAAAGAATAGATTTTCTGTCTGATTTCTTGGTTACTTTTTTTTTTTCCCTTGTACCAGACTATACTGTTTTAAATGTGGAAGAAACTTAAATGAAAAAGCAGTTTGTTCTGTGTAGCTGCCCCAATTAATCTTTTGTGTTTTTCCTTTTTTTTATTAAACACATTCTAGGTCAAAGCAATACAACCACAACAGAATCTCCAAGTCAACGTAATTCTCCCATGTCTGCTACTCTGTCTAAACAGCATGCTGTAGTCACACCTGCCCTTTTGTCAGCTGTTTGCAGCCTTCTGCACAATCTGCTGGTTGTCACACCAAGAGATACTGGAATTGCTCTTCAACAAGCACATTTGCTAACAGCTCTCAGCAGGTATGAGATCAATAACTGCTGGACTACAAGCAAGGTGTAGAAATAGAAGTGAAAAGTTTGAAATAAGATCTAGCAGTGTTTCTTACTCAAATTGTTAAATATATTGACCACTTCTTGTTTCTGAAGTTTTCAAAAATGCCTTTAAAAAAAATACAGTCATCAAAATAAAAGATCTGGATTTTTTTTTTTTTTTTAATTCAAATTAAAGATAGACATACTGATGATTCAATTTGTGGTGTCTGTCTTCTACAGGTTTACAGGTTCTCTGGTAATGTTTTAGTATTTTGTGTAGATGGCTGTTTGGTCATTCTTTTTGAAGATGTAAATTTTAAATGTTTGTTTTCTTCAGTAGAAAATTAGAAACAGTAGAAAACTGTAGATAATTTCAGTTTATCTTCTTATATTCTTCTTTGAATTTTATTCAATGTTCTGAGGATGAACCAAGGGCTGTAACACTACAATAGAGTAAATAATGCTTGCCAGATTTGGGAAAGTATTAGATGATAGGCCCTAGTGTTTTGTTTTTTTCTTTTTTAAAGAAGGAACCATTTCAAAATAGTCTTCGGATGGTATTCCATGTTTACACTCATATAGTAACCAATTCTTTCATCTGTAGAGAGTGTTTGGAAGTCCTGAAGTGAAGCATGAAAATTAATTCAGGATTTTTAACGTTTCAAGAGCTTTTGTAGATGTTCTTCATGCTGCATGTAATGAAAAAAGATCCCACCCTTGTTTAAATACAATTTGTATTGTTACAGAGCTATTTATTGTTCTACAAGAAAGAAAATAAGCAATCAAATGTAAACAAACCATTTTTACCAGTACAGTAACAGCCACTGGAATTCATGTTAGTCTAACTATTCTAAAAGAACTTATGGTTACTGTAATTGGTATTACACTAGAGTTACATCTAAACCCCACTATATTAAGAAAGCGCTTAATTATATTTACTGTTTATTTAAAAACTTATCTGCTATGGAATGTTAAATTAGTAGGATATTTTATTATTTAAGTATATTTCTAACCATCTTACTTCATTTTATTTTAGTCTTGTAAGCGCTAACCTGGTTGAGAGGTGTATCTTGGAACTGAAAGCTCCACTGGGTCATCCATGTCATATAGAACATGTAAAAGACCAGGTTAGAGAAGCATTTGTTACTTTCAAACTTTTTTAAATTATAAAATTAATTAGTTTGCATAATACATACTCATTAACATAGTCCACACACACTGCTATAGGCTACATTCATATGATTCTCTGTGCTTTTGAATTGAGTTTAGCAGTTACAGAAATAATAGAATTTCTTTGTATGGTATTGAAGTACAATGCAGATACAGTTACTGACACATTTCATATTTATTTTCCACAACAAACCTGGCTGTTTTACTTTGTCTCCAGTCCTGCAGACACTTACATACTTCTCAACTAATTTTATTCCATGCAAAGCGTTTAGGGTTACTGCCAATGAAACTGCTTTTGTATCAAATTTCACTCTTTGTATATAACATATAGAACATTCCATGTTCATGGTACAGCACTATTTTAAACCTTCTGTTGCTCTGCATTCAGATTTACTTTGAAGAAAGATACCCAGTTTATTTTAAAAAGGTGTGTTTCTGCAGAATTCTTTTCAGAATAAATAAATAGATGTCAGGAATATTTTTTGTTTCCCAAAGCTTCTAATTTAGCTTCTGTTTTCAGTAAATACATATATATTAATCAACATTTATCATAATTTTGATGGTTTTATTTGTGAGCTTCCAGAGAGTATGATGCTGTACATAGAATGAGAGTCATGACCTTCTCACAGGGAACTAGAAAATTTGTCACTACAAAATTGATTTAATATGTATGATTCCAGACTAGGAATTCTGCTTCATGTTCTCCAGTAAAAAATAGAATTATTTAAAATTTATATCCTGTTATTTCTTTTAAGTGGTGTATATTAATTAAAAATGTTATTAGTCAGTTGAGGTAATGAGAGTATTTAAATTAAAACAAAACAAAACCAGAAGGTGAAAATATGCAAATACATGGCTTTATTTCATATATTCTTAAAAATATTTAACAGGTGTTACTACTACTTCAGTACTTGTCATCTGTATCCAGGCTTCTGAAATCATGTTTATTGGTGGACTCTCAGCTTGTAATCCAGGATGAACTGTTGAAACCTCTCTTGGGAAATACCTTCAAGATTCTCTCAATCAGCTCCAAAGATGAGTTAGGTAATGAAGTACTTTCTTTGCAGTACAGCCATGCAGAGGCAGGTCTTTATTTATGTACCACCTTCATTTAAATTGACAGTTGTTATCTGGCTAAGCTATCCAGGTTTGTACGTGTATCAATGGTTTGATTTTTATTTTTTTTTCTATGTTGTCTTTGCAGATACCGAGTTAACTTCTGTGCTTCATGAAACATGGGTAGACCTTTTCAGCCTTCTAAGTACATTATTGTGGAAGGGTGGTCAAATGTGTCTTTCGTCTGTGACAGCAGCCCTTGCAAATCACTGTACAGCAATAATTGGTAATAATTATTCCTGGGTGGGTTTTAACCTCAGCTAATAAATAGAAGAGGATCATTCCTGTTTAGGTGTTAATAAGTAATTACTGATGGCATAACTAAAACAAAAACCAATGTGTGCAGAGTTTGACTGACCTTAAGAAAATCCTTTAACTGGATTTTTATAATTCTTTCTTATATCATCAGACTAACTTTTGAACTGCCAGATACATTTTTATTTTTTTTCATATATATGGGTTAGTGAGTCTAGTTGTATGCTTTAACCAAATAGGGCACCTGTGAGTGGAGCCTGAGATAATTCAATAGCACTTATTTTTTTCCTTGTATGTTTGGGTTTTTAATACCTTACATAAAAGGAAAGCAAAGTTTTTATGGGAGATAAGAGATATAGGAATTCAAGATTATTACATAGCATTTGTGTTTTTAAATTATTTTTATTTTACTTTATTTATACCTTCAGTAGTTACTGAAGGTAGGTCACCAAGATTCTCTGACATCTTACAAACTCAAAGTTTTCTTTCTTAGAATTTAAAAATCTTAGCAAACACACAGAATTTGTAGAATTCTGTGTGCAGTGCACAGGTATAATTGCTTTTTGGCTCACGCTTTCTTTGATAAGGCTTCCTGAGTTCTGAAGCACTTAAGCTTTATTCAGAATGAAATGTCAGCATTTCTATTTTTCTGTTTAACCTTTCAGGTACCATTTGTGATTGTATACATCTGTCAGACACATATCCTGCTTTATATATAGCTAGTTTACAGTTCCTCTCTGTCATTTTGAATGAGGAAGGAAGAAGACAACTCCAAGATAAAGACAGTATATGTCAGAATCCAACTATGAGCTTTCTTCTGGATCACGTTGAAGGATGCCAGGCATCAGTAGCTCAACTTACTGCATTAATTATTCAGGTATTTAAAATTTGATTATATGGTTGCAGGAATATTTTTTTTTTCATTTTTGTATTTTGTTAAAAAACGTTCACTTTTATCTAATGAAAAAATCAATTGTTTCCAGTTATGGACTGAGACATCTATTACATTCATTTTTGTAACTCATGTAAAATGCTGGAACGACTGCAAAGAAGCAGCTTCTAGGAAGTGCCTTGCAGTCTTATGTAGAGAAGATGAATCATATATAAAAATGCATATCACTATTTGGCCAAATAGATTATTTTTACTGCCTTTCCAAACAAATAATGAGATTTTTAAAGTTTGAGATGTAGTTATACCCATTGTAAATGACAGTATTGTTGTTTTAACAGATCCCTTTGTAAAAATTGTGAACCAAAATTAATCATTAAGCCTTCTAGTTCATTTCCTGATAGTGTAAGATCAGTATTGTTCACTTAAGTAGCATATATTCCTGTGTTGGTCTAATGCTAACTTAAGACTGGGTCTGCAGGTGTGAATATTAGCAAACCAGGTCCTAAATTAATATGCATTATTATATACAACTTACTTAGTAAATGCACATGCTGACTTTGAAAGGTTTAAATGCTTTTGTGTACATGGGCATGTTTGTGTGCATGTTTTCAAGATCAGAAGTAAAAGTAATAAGGAAACCATAATCCATGCATAAAACCTCAAATTTAGACCCTACCTTTTTTTTCTAGTTATAAAATTTAAAATGTTTTAGGCTGTGATCTCCCTTTCAGTTAACTTACACTGAGTGCAGACTAACAGCTAGATCTGCCATGGATTTATGGAACGTCTTAAATTGATGATACATCATAATTTACAAAGAGATTGAAAAGTGTCCATTCTCATTTTAAAATACGTTAGTACAAGTAGTTTGTAACTATACAGTCTGCTGACAGAAACCATTATACATTTACATAGAGTTATTTTTTCATTTAACTAGTAGGTAATAGTAAATCAATTATTAATTATTTAAATGTTCCCTACGAGTGACATAAAATCTTTTTTATTATAAACGGCAATTCTTGATTGCAAAGCAATAAGGAATTACATAAAGGAGCATGCTTCAAGAAATAATGTTAATTTTGATAGTTTTTAATTTAGAAATGAAATTTAGAAAATTCAGAAAATAGTAAGATGAAATTAAAGCGTTTTAAAAGTTACAAATACAGGACAACTCACCTCAATTATTTAATCTGTCCTAAACAGCCACATAGTAATGGAAGGAAAATACCCAAGAAATTGTCAAGGAAATATGTTTTTAATTATTAAAATATTCCTAAGTATTGAGAAAAAATAAAAACAGATAGTATCTTAATAGAGCAAAAGCCTTTGAGTAGATAACTCACAAAAATCTATATTTTAGGTTATGCAGGACTGAAGGAACTCAACATTTTGGTTCTTGCTGGTTTTTGTTAATTAAGTTTAATGTGCATTAAGTTTAAACTTCAAGCTTTTAATTTTTTTAAGTACCCAAACATCTAAATTCTTTAATTTGAAGAGAAACCACCACCTATCAGTCCTGAAAAATAGTTAATTTTCTTAGAACATTCGTGTGCTGATTATAGCTTTGAGATATTGCTTGGGATCTAATAAAACCAGTTGTGCTCTAAATGCGGATTTTTCTTTTTTGTTAACTATAAGTGAAGAACTCAGTCCATTCTTTGGTGCTTTACTTTGGTATCAAGTTGTCCTTCTCAATGAGGTGGGTTTTTTTCCAAGTTATTAACTTACTAGTCTTCATCCTTTCAACTTTTCAGTCCCGGTAACACTGAACACTTCAATAGATGATAAAACCCTAGGTCATTGATATTGTATTGCATGTTAAAATTTGAAAAAGTTCTTACATAATTACTATCTGGAAGACTAAAATGAATAAAAGGAGATAAATGTAATATATGTAGAGGTATAAAATCTATGGCTATCTGTGGCTAGGTGCTCACAAGATTTCTGTTTGAACTATTAACTTTTTTTTAAGGTCCTGTATTTTTGGCTAACTGTAAAATACCTGTTTTTTTTCTACTGTGTCCCAGCAACAGTTCTTATTTTTCTATATTCTTCTGATTACAGTGCCTGTTGTTTTATGTTATGTTGGATGTCAGTATTGGAATGATATGTTAGGGCAAATTGCTAGATGGGCAAAATTCTCTAATGGATAATATATAAAGCACAAACAGCTCCTCATCTTTCAACTAGTTTGTTCTATGATTCCAAATATTCCTTTAAAAGCACAGGGATTAAATATATGTTATTAGAAATAATGTGATTCTCACAAAGGCCTCACAAAAATAAGACAAGCTACCATTTTTCTCTGGTTGGGAGAGTATCTATAAAACATTATCCATGTGACAATGATATTTCACTGGTATTTAATGTCTCTTCTTTATCATTGTGTTGTAGGAAAGTGAGATTGCATTAAAGGCTTGTCAGCAAATTGTGGTAGGAAGCCTGAATATTAGGAAAGGACTGGAATGCCAGGGATGGGAATCTAGGCTTTAGGAAGGTAGAATGTTAAGAAACAGGTAAATGGAGTAGGCTTAGAAAACAGATCAACATTTTAAAAAAAAATCCAGCACATTTAAATTAGAAAAAAGAAATTACCACTTCACTGCTGACAAGACTATAGACATGAATATAGAGAGGAAGCACTCTAGAAAGGAGTGTAGTGATAAAACATCCAAATGAAAATCTAAGACTATGACAACTTACTTAGAGATATGAATACTACTTTTAATATAGTCACTTTTTCATTTCAGTAATGAAATTGCATTATTTGTAGGTTTGTGAAAGAAAATCTGCCAAGGATGTGCTGAAAGAAGTTACTACAAATGCATTGCTATCTCTGTTAGCTGTCAGCAAAAACGCCCAGAAATGTGCTTTGGAAGGTGAGCATTTCAGAACATATGTTAAATGCTTTATAAGCAATTGTTTGCAGGTGCTTTATGTATTCTAAAATCATAATATTTTTATCAAAATAAAATAACTAGTTTTCAGTGACTTTTTTTGCATATTTTTACAGAGAAAACTTTAATAAAATTTTCAGCTACAGATAAAATACTATGTTGTAACCAGTCTGAAAACTTGTGATGAAATCATAGCTCTGTGTTAGAGGCAGGAGAGACCTGTGAGCTTTTACTGCTAGTGGAATATTAATTAATTTTTAAGCTGACGATTTTGCACTGGCAGTATCTTTCATTTCTTGTTTCATGCTGTGTTAATACAGGTTTGTAGGTTGAAAGTATGACCTGTGTTCTCAGTTCTGGCTGTACCTAGAAAAGAAGAGAATTCTTCTCAGCTTTGTTCTTCCCTGCCTCTGTTTTTTTCAGCCCCTTTTACAGCTTAAGTAGATCCTTCTACCCTTGCAATGCAACATTTTTCATACTATGTTTTTTATTTTACAGTAATAAAACAAAAGTAAAAAACTAATCAAATATTTTTTGTGCCCACTAGAACACAGGGAAAACCAGTTTATTTGCATTTCTCATGTTGAATAACTGCTGATCAACCCAAGCACATTTTGTCTTGGGTGCTGTCTTGTTACTTGCATCTCTTTTGGTTTGCTCAGTCCTTTAAACCTACACTACACTGAAGTATATAGCCTAGACATATCTGCTCAATGTCTGATCATAATAGTGGCAGAAAACTCCAAACTTCAAATCCTGGGCTATATACCTACTTTCTGCTCTTCCCCAGTATATTGATGGTCTACTCAGCCTTTACTTTGGTCACTGTTGTTCTGTTAATGACTCACTAGATCATCTAAGACCTGACTTCCTGTGAAGGCACTGCCTTCAACATGAAGTGCATCACATTCTGAGCTTGAGCAGCCTTCAAGTCCTCCTTGCTGTGATACAACACAAATCTTAGAGAGGAGGAAGAGGAGTTCTGGTGTTAATTCAATGTTCTGAAGATATCTGTAGATCTAACATTACCTGTTCAGCACTTAAGGATGGCTTTTCATGATACAAATGCAAAATCCTGCACCTGCACAGGGCTGACTGGGGAGCCAAAAAGGATCTTTAGGTTTTGGTAGGCAGCAAGCTGAATGTAAGAAGACTGACAACGTCCTGGGCTGTATTAATAGGAATACAGCCAGTAGATTGAGGGGAAAGGATTATCTTTCCTCTACTGAGCACTTGTTAGACCAAATCTAGAATAATGCATCTAGTTTTGACCCAGTACAAGAAAGACATTAACAAACTGGAACAAGTTCAGCAGAGGGCCACCAAGGTGATTGTGTCCTTAGAGGAGTATCTGAGGGAACTGACCTTGTTTAACCAGGAGAAAAGAAGGTTTTGGGAGGACCAAATAGCAGCCTTCTCATACCTATGAGTTTTTGAAGAAGACAGAGCCATGTTTTTCACAGCAGTGCATGGATTAGGAGGATAAAAGAGAATGGGCATAAATGGAAATGTGAGGATCAGACTGTCTGTAAATAAATGTTTCCCCTTTGAAGGCAGTTAAGCAGTTGGTCAGGTTGGCTAGACACTGTGCTGTCTCTGTCTTTAGACATTTTCAAGACCCAACTGAATAAGACTGCAGGTAAACTGTGCCTAAACTTGTAGTAGACTCTGCTTTGAGAAGGAGGTTGGACTATATGACCTCTGAAGGCCATCTCTTCCAACTTCAGTTATCCTGTGAGCCTATGATACTGTAATAAATTGAAGACTCTGGATCCCAAGGAAAGAGCCTAAGTCAATGTTTGCACTTTGAGTACCTGAACATTTGCTTTCCTTTGTCTCACCTCAGATGCAGCAAATCTGATGTTAGGGAAGAGTTGAGTAAGACAAAAGCATGTCCTAACCTCTTGAACGTTCAGTCTTCTAGGCAGTGTCATTGAAAATACCCTAAAGAGTTATGAGTTATCCTGTTCCTCCCAAATCATCCTCCCCTTTCCATCTTCTCAGTCCTTCCTTTGGGCATTCCTCTCACAGCACTCTGTTGCAAGAGGACTCAAAAGTATTCTTGCTTCTCAAGATCATTCAACTAGATGCACTCCATCTCATAGATTGTTATTTACATCCTTACATCAAGAAGATACTATATTCTGAACTCACAGAACTTGGACATCTGAATCTTTACATTTCAGTTCAGGAGGGTAACAGTAATCAAGATAATTGCAAGAAAAAGATGTTATGTTTCATGAAATATTTGTGAAATATTAAATTTTTATTAATTTATTAAGTGAATTATTAATATTATTAAAATATTAAGTGAATGAACTTCTAAATGTGTGCTGTGTTGGGTTTTTTGATTGTTTTTTTTTGCCTTCCAGTTGATCTGATAGGCAGCTGTATAGAAGACATGAAACATATACATGCACAACTGAATTTGGATTCCCTAAAGCCTGGGAAGGCACAGAAAAAAAAGGTAACTGTAAAAACAAAAAAAATTATATGATAAGGCTCTTCCCCTCTGGTGTAAGAAGATACTATATTCTGAACTCACAGAACTTGGACATCTGAATCTTTACATTTCAGTTCAGGAGGGTAACAGTAATCAAGATAATTGCAAGAAAAAGATGTTATGTTTCATGAAATATTTGTGAAATATTAAATTTTTATTAATTTATTAAGTGAATTATTAATATTATTAAAATATTAAGTGAATGAACTTCTAAATGTGTGCTGTGTTGGGTTTTTTGATTGTTTTTTTTTGCCTTCCAGTTGATCTGATAGGCAGCTGTATAGAAGACATGAAACATATACATGCACAACTGAATTTGGATTCCCTAAAGCCTGGGAAGGCACAGAAAAAAAAGGTAACTGTAAAAACAAAAAAAAATTATATGATAAGGCTCTTCCCACCTCTGGTTTTGTTTTGTTTTGCTTTTTTTTTTCTTGAGGCAGATGCTGTTGCTGTCTGTCACAAGTAAGACAGAGTAAATGACAGCTCCTAGAAGATCTGGATAGCTAGGCTACTTTAGGAGTCAGTGATTTTGGCGCTTTTACCAACTTCATTATGTCGTACACTCACTCTCCCACACAGTTATGTTCAGTAGGTCTCAACTTTATTTGCCAGCATGGAGATGACAGGCAAGCCAGGCAGAAAATTGTATCAGTTCATGCTTCGGCAGGAGACAGCAGGGTAGCATCCATGAAATGCCTTGGAGGAATAAAGGGAGTGTCCCTCCAAGACATGGCTGGCAGCCTAGCTGGAGTGCCTATACATCTATGCATGCAGCATGGGCTTATAAGAATGGAGTTAGAAGCTACCGTGCTACAGGAAAGCTATGATATAGTGACAGCTATTGAAACTTGGTGGGATGAATTCTACAACTGGAGGGTGGTTGTTGATGGCTAAAACTGTTCAGAAGGCATAGGAGATGAAGAAGGGGTTAAGGTATTGCCCTCTGTGTAAAGAAGTGGATAGAGTGTGAAAGGTTGTCCCTAAAGAATAACCATGAGCAGGTTAAAAGCTTATGGGTAGGCACTGGGGATCAAGACAACAAAAGGAGTCTAGTCGTTGGAGTCTACTACAGGCTGCCCGACCAACTGGAGCCCGTTGATGAAGCCTTCTTGCTGCAGCTCAAGGAGATGTCGTAGTCACAGGTTCTCATCCTGCTCGGGGATTTCAACCGTTCCCACGTCTGTTGGAAAAGTAGCACGACAAGCTGTAGGCAATCCAGGAGACTCCTGGAGTGCCTCAGTGATGACAACTTATGACAAGAAATTTACAACCTTACCCAAGGGGATGTGTTATTGAAACTGGTGGTCAGAAGTGCAAGTGAACTCATCAGGGATGTCAAAGTTGAAGGCAGCCTGGACTACAGTGATCATGCACTAGTGCAGTTCACTGACCTACGGGGTATGAGGCAGGTGAAAACCATAGCCAGGACTCCAAATTTCAGGAAAGTGAGGTGGATTGAGACCTGGCTGTGTGACAGAAATCAAGTGGTGGTGATCAACGGATCAGGGTCGACTTGGAGGCCAATAACCAGCGGCATCCCCCAGGGATCAATACTTGGTCCAGTCTTGTTCAATGTGTTCGTCAATGATCTGGACAAGAGTTTGCCAATGATACAAAACTGGGAGGGTTGTCTGACACTCCAGAGGCCTGTGCTGCCATTCAGAGTGACCTGGACAGGCTAGAGAGTTGGTCAGAGAAAAACCTCATGAGGTTTGATAAGAGCAAGTCTAGGTTTCTGCACCTGGAAAGGAGGAATCCCAAACACCAATATAGGTTAGGGTGGATCTGCTGGAAAGTAGTTCGGAGGAGAAGAATCTCAGAGTCCTGATAGACATTGAACAAATTATCCATGAGCCAGCAATGTACCCTTGTTGCCAAGAAGACCAATGGAATCTTGGGTTGCATAAAGAAGAGCGTGGCCAGTAGGTTGAGGGAGTTCGTTCTCCCACTCTACTCTGCCCTGGTGAGGCCATATCTGGAATACTGTGTCCAGTTCTGGGCTCCACAGGTCAAGAGAGACAGGGAACTACTGGAGAGAGTCCAGAGGAGGGTGACGAAGATGGTAGGGGGATTAGAGCATCTCTGTTATGAGGAAAGGCTGAGGGAGCTGGGACTTGTTAGCCTGGAGATGAGAAGGCTGAGGGGAGACCTTATTAATGCCTATGAGAATCTAAAGAGTGGGTGCAAGGAAGATGGAGACAGGCTCTTCTCAGTAGTCCCCAGTGTCAGAATGAGGGGCAGCAGGTACAAGCTGGAACATAGGAAGTTCCATTTAAACATAAAAAACCCACTTGAGCAACAGTGGTGAACTAGTAACAATGGACAAGGTGAAGGCTGGGATTCTCAACAACCTTTTTTCTCAGTCTTCACTGGCAACTCCTCTCCTCATGGCTTTCAAGTTGATGGCTCACAGGATGGAGACCAGAGAGACAAATCCTTCCCACTATAAAGGAAGACACGGTTCTTGACCATCTGAGGAACCTGAACATACATAAGTCCATGGGACCTGATGAGATGCATCCCAGAGTCCTGAAGGAATTGACTGATATAGTTGCCAAGCCACTCTCCACAATATTTGAAAAGCCATGGCAGTCTGGTGAAGTCCCTCATGACTGGAACAAAGGAAACTTTACATCCATTTTACAAGGGGTATAAAGGAGGACCCTGGGAACTTCCAACCTGTCAGCCTCAGCTCTGTGCCTGGAAAGATCATGGAACAATTTGTCTTAGAAGACATGTTAAGGCACCTGGAGGACAGGGAGGTGATTCAGGACAGCCAGCCTGGCTTTACTAGGGGAAAATCCTGCCTGAACAACCTAGTGGCTTTCCACAATGGAGTGACTGCATCAGTGGACAAGGGAAGACCTATAGATGTCATCTATCTGGACGTCTGCAAGGCCTTTGACACAGTCCCCCGCAACATCCTTCTCTCTAAGTTGGAGAGGTATGGGTATGATGGGTGGACTGTTCAGTGGATAAGGAATTAGCTGGATGGTCACCTCCAGAGAGTAGTGGTCAGTGGCTTAATGACCAGATGGAAAATGGTGACAAGTGGTGTCCCTCAGGGGTCATTGCTGGGCCCAGTGTTGTTTAATATCTTCATTAACAATATTGACAGTGGCATTGAGAGCACCCTCAGCAAGTTTGCTGATGACACCAAGCTGGGTGGTGCAGTCGATATGCTAGAGGGATGGGATGCCATCCAGAGGGAAGTGGACAAGCTAGAGAAGTGGGCCCAGGTGAACCTCATGAGCTTCAACAAGGCAAAGTGCAGGGTCCTGCACCTGGACCTAGGTAACCCAAGATATAAATACAAGCTGGGGGAGGTCACACTTGGGAGCAGCCCTGTGGAAAAGGACCTGGGGGTACTAATGGATCAAAAGCTGGACATGAGCAACCAATGTGCAACGCTTCTCAGCTTTCCTGTAGGTGGTGACATCATGGTTCTATCCAATCCAGCTAATTTTTCCCCTTGTTTACAAAATAATAATTTTTTTATTTCTCATATTTTCTTTCTCAATGTCTTTGAACTAGTGCTAGTCATTTTGCTTTTTTCTGTTCCTGTATGAGTCAATCTCCCTACCATGCCAAAAGCAGATCCACTCTGCTTGCACATGAAATCATAGGTTGTTTTTTTTTCTCTACTTTCTCATATTATCTGGCTTCCAGTTCTAATTTTTTTAGTATGTTTGGTCTGGATGTCTCAATCTTTGGTCGTCAAAGTCTGTTGTCCCTGGCTTCAAATTTTTGTCAGTGTTTTTTTTTACCTAGTACTTGCTCTCCTTCCACTGCCTGTACTCCTAGTTTCATCTCTCCATTCATAGTTTCTGTGTTTAGCCCTTTTTTAACATTCTTCCAGTTGTTCCACACTCTCACATCATCCAGCTCTTCCTTACTACATCTAGACATAGATTATTTCTTGACATCATGCAGCAGTATCGCAAGATTTTCGTTGCAATCTGCTTGTTTTTTACCACTCTTCCATCTAAGAGAATTATTAAAATACAGACAGTAACCTCTGCTGTCAAGTTTGATATCTTGTCCACTTGCACATAAAGCAGAAATTGCAGAAAACATCTTCCTGTGGGATATTTCTGCGTTCTTCGAGCTCAGAAGTATTTTTTTTTTTCTGAAGTGTTGGCACAAACAGACATTAGCCTTGATTTGTGAGGGTGTGGAACTGTGTTTTATAACAAAGGTCTTAAAAAAAAAAAAAAAAAAGTTTTACCCTGACATTTGAAGGCTACAATATTTTTTTCTTGATCTCCTAAGCACATTTTTTATCTATTCCTCAAGGGGTGGGGGCTAAAAGGTCTCCTGCCCTGGTTCTGTCCACTGAAGTTGAAGTCACCTGGTTCTTTGTGTTTCTTGGTTTGAGAAGGGAGAAGCTGAGTACTTTTACTCTTCTGCTAAATATAGAAGGAATTAAAAATTTGAAATAAATTTACAGGAGAGTAGCCTCTGCAGAAAGTCAGAAAGACTGTTTATGTTTAATTAAGAATTCTTTGAAAGAAATTTGCAAAAGACTTTGTGGCCAATTTCCCTCCTAAGCTAGGACTGTAGGTTGCTACATCATATGTAAGCATGTTGTTCATCATCTGTTGAGCATGAGGATGACCAATCTTGTTTACCACCATAGTCAGTTTTAGCTGATCATTCAGAAAACGGCCCCTCAACCCACAGCTCTCAAAGTGAAGTTATCAGAGGTTCCTATTTATTTATTTATTAAAAAAACCCAAAACCCAAACAAAAAAAGAACTATTTGGAAAAACGGGTTTGACCTAGCTTCATTCTCAAGACAACTTGGGTATTTTACCTGATATCCCTTTTCCTTCACAGTAATTACTGTGATGTTAACCAATTATTTACAAAGAGCCAAGCTTTCAAAAAAACTCAAACCCCTTAGTTAGAATCTTAGTAAAAAACCAAGATATCTTAAAGTAAGTACAAACAGTGCCATCAACACAATCTATAACTTTTTCAACCTGCTATTAGTTTACACAGTAAGTATAAGTTGTCACTTGTGGGATTTTATGGGATTTAGTGCTATTTGTGTTTCATCAATACATTAATACATATGAATGTTCTTGAAAAGAATTTTTTAGAGTTAGCATTTTATTTAGTTAAAAATGAGACAGACCACTCATAACATGCATTTGTAATCATGACTTGTTCCTCTTTCATCAACTGCACTTGACTTTAGTTAACTTTTTTTGAGAGAGACGTTTACTTAATCTCTAAATGTCATCAGCTCTACATAGTATGATTTATAAATGAGCATTGTTGCTTCACATTGTCTGCGATTAACCATGAATCCTATTTTACATTTTTGTTCCTTTATTCTTGATAAAACAGAAATAGTCTCCTGTGGTGAACAAACATATTAGGATTTGTTGATCTTTCAGAAATAGTTTAGTATGTCAGCCTTAAAGAAGTTGGGTAAGCCATCATTATCACAGAATCATAGAATGGTCAAGGTTGGAAGTGACCTTAAAGATTATCAGGTTTCAACCTTCCTGCTATGAGCATGGTCACCTCCCACTAGACCAGGCTGCGCAAAGCCTCATCCAGCCTGCCCTTAAACACCAGAGAGTGGGCATTGACAACCTCCATGGGCATCCTCTTCAGTACCTTACTACCCTCATGGTGAAGAATTTCTTCCTTAATTAGCCTTTTATCATCACAGCACTATCATGAAAAGAGGTATTTTGTTTACTTGTTCTTGAATCTTAGTATAGGATCTCACTGTCCAAAGGTCTTTATTTATCTTTGTAATATTCTTATCAGGTTGAACACTATTTCCATTATTAAGGATAGGGAAGAAAGACTCTGGCAATATAAGGATGGATTGGTTTGACCTCGTGTAGAGTTCTGCAAGACGGAGCTAGTTTATCCTTGTTTTTAACCAAGAAAGAAAAATAAGTGCTTCTAGGGAATGATTATTTTGACTTGTTTTAGATGTCTGCCTTAGGATGGAAAAAATACCTAGAAAGTGTTCCCACACATTCTTCATTAGTTTTAAGAGAAATGAAGCTCTACATTACAGATCTCTGCATTTGGCCAGATCAGTGCTCCTAGAGAACAGCATCTGCGGGTTTTAAAGAGAGATAAGAATGTCTTCAAGTAATTTGTTATGTATGTCTTTTGTATATGTGTTTAAAGCTAGCTGACATGAATCCTACCTGAGATCAGAAGGAAACTTGGCTGAAGAGATGTGACCCAAATGTTGATGCCTTAGATTTGAAGCTAAGAACTTTCATTCCTCCTTGTACAAAATGAATTCTGATCTTATATTGATAATTTAAAAATATTTTTCTCTGGATAGGAGGATAACCTTATCAAGCAGTTAAGGTGTTCTATGCAGCTCCTCAGAAACTGCCTCTTTCAAAATGAAGAATGCAAAGTAAGTATTCTTATACTGAATATATATAAGTATACTGAATATATATAATTATTCTTACATTGAATATAACTGTAAGCAGAGTTAGTGAATGAAGATCGTATTTTTTTTCTACTTTAAAATTATTTCCATGCTCGCTAAATTTAAGCTTGATATTAATAGCAACAAATACTTCAAATTTCATTATTGTTCCCACCTCTAAGAATAATTCATACATGCCCTAGGAACTAAATGTTCATATTGAAACATCATCTCTCAAAGGCTTCAGATGGCTGTCATGCTTCATACCCACTTCTGCTTTATTTAAATCAGTAATTCCAAGTTCCAAAGCATATAATGCAAAAAATTAATGTGGAGAAAAGTGTGGGGCCACAAGAAAGGTTCGTAAGAGATACACTCCATGTTTTGCAATGTAGTTTCCTCTCCTTACTTCTCTCTCCTCTTTTCCTTTCCCTTTCTGAAATCCTGAAAGGTACAATTTTGTTTTCATCTTGATTTTTTTTTTTACCTGATCATTTTTGTCACTCAGAATCTTGGTTTGAATTTCTTCTTTTTGTTTCACATTCTTTGTCTTTTTCTCTGTGCTTTTCAGTTTCTTTTCTATTTCAGTTCTGCCTACCTCTTTTCCACTGGGAAAATACTACCTTGCTGTTTTTCGTTCTTCCAGAATTCTTTCTGATCAGTACTCTTCCTCTTTCTTGTTGTTGGTACCTTTCACATATTTATTATAATTTTCTCTTTTGCAGTTTGTCTTGATATTGTAATACAACTTGTGCTACTTTTAACAAACACATTGGTGAAACCACAAGATTTCCAGACCTTCCAGAAGTACGCACATTGAGGACATGTGTTTGCATCCTTTTTGTACAGAACACCATGCAAATTATGGGCCTGAATAAGCCATCTGGTTATCCCTAAAGTCCCCATAATGTGGTTCTACCATAATCTCAGATAATTGTGGAATATTTTTCTTGTTTGGATCCAGGGGTCTGCAGTGACAAATGCTTGGAGGAGAGAGGAAGATTGCTGTTGATAACTGAGATTTTTCTGTTATTTGCTCTGTAGAACCACATTATTCTATTTCCATGCTTTTTGAGTTCCAATAGTTAAGTGGAATGAAACTTTAGAATACAGAGCTCTTGAGCAATCACAGTTGGAATGCATAAATCTTTACTTATGTTTGCATGTGTCTGAGCAATTAAAAGGTGTGCTAGTTTTGAGTGGGATAGAGTTAATTTCATTAATGTTGAAATGAGAGTGTCAGTTTTCTCTGTACAATCTTTTAAAGTCAACTAATGAGACACAATAAGTTAACAATATTTTCTCCCTTTATACTTAATTTTCAAAGTATTTAATAGATTAATAATTCAAATTGTTCCTCGTGTTCTTGTAGATGGCAGCACTCAAAGGTCATCTTGTTCCTGTTCTGCATTCGCTATGGCCATGGTTTTTAACAGACGATTCCTCAATGCAAATAGCTCTGCATTTACTTTGTGTCTACACTGCAAACTATTCTGCAGGTATGAGAGCCACTCTGTGAAATAACACATCAAAATCTTTAACCAGAATAATTAAGACAGAAAAGCATAATAAAAGGATAACATTTATGATTACCATAAAAGTATAAAAGCACTGGTCCATCAAAGTCTATGAAGAGTTTTGATTTTCATACACTCAAGACTACTTTTCAGTCTGCTGGATTTAGCAAGAGTACAATTGTATTAAAGGATTATATTGCATTTAACTCAAACCATTATGTTTGAAGGTTATACTGCAAGCCCTGCCAAATGGAATAGTATGATGTAGAAACAATTCCCTAGGAATTCTCTCACAAAGACCAGTGTGTCAGTACTTTATACAGTTTGTATTTCAAACCTTATTGAGAACATTTTGGTTTGGAAATAGTAACTAATTTAATTCTGTATTACAATGATTTATTTATGTATTGGGCTCAGTAGCTTATATTTTTTCATATGTGTTCTCTTCTTAATTTTAGGAAACCTTTTAATTCCATTGATGAGTAATTATCCCTACCACTAGTAGCCTGTTGATTTTTTTTTTCCCCTAGTGTGAATTTGTCTCATACCATATCCTGTTAATTGATTCAGATAATGATTGGCTAGTGGCTTGAAGAGACATACAAGTATCTGTTGATTTCTCCCTATATGTCAACTGAAAAGTCTCTGAGCTTTTTTACCCTCTTTTTAAGTTAATGTCTCCAGACCTTAAATGAGCTTGAGATGCTTCTCTTTGTGACGACTTTTGTTAATATGGAGTGAGGAAAGGTCAAATATGTTTAGTCAACCACAGGGATATAAAATTAAAATGTAATGTCCTGTGGTGAAATCAAGCTGTAGTTCTGATGATCTTTCTTGTTCTTTAATTCCGAGTGACTCTAGATTGCATTTTGATTTTCTTTGCTAATAAAGGCAAGTGTGTTTAGTTTAATCATGTTTTTTCTTTCTGTTCGGAATGGTTGGCTTGTGAGGTGACCCAAACTTACCTACCCTGAACTTGTTAACCACTTCACCTTAGTGTAGTCAGACAAAGAAATGCATGTAGATGTTTCTAACAGTTAAAAACAGTCTCATTTTATTTACATATAAGAGATCAACCATTCTTGCACATGGCAAATGCCACTAAATATAAAGGAATATATCCATATTAGTGCACAAACATCAACGTTGGTAGCTTTTTAGTTTCCTGCCACTGTATTAATTGGAGCTGGCAGCTCTGTAGTGTAGGATTTTGCATGCTACTGTTGTACAAGGCAATGACAGATGCAAACAGCACTTTTATATCTCAGAAAAATATACTAAGGAACTTATTAAATCTTTCATAGAGAGCTTGTTTTCTGAACCAGTTTCAGAGAGTCCCTTCAGATTCTGATGCCAAATAATTATATAATGCCTTAAATATAATGTTCTGGTATTTAAGAACAGTTTCTTGGAGCAATAGCTTCTCCTTAACAAGAGAATAACCTCTTAGATTCTAGAACAATAGAATAGTACTTGACTCTTATTGGTGTCAGCTGTGAGTTCACTGTGTTTCAAATTCAAAAACCCCAATCCTTTCAAAAGTCCAGTCTCAGTCTTTGAGTTGTTAGACTGCTCTTTCTAGATATGTGTTTGCTTTTTTTATGTATATGTGCATTTCTCATATGATAAACGTTTCATTTCTTTAAGGTTGTGCTTCACTTTGTTGGGCCAGTGGTGGACAATCATCACTTCCATCTGCACGAAGTGCAGCTGGCAATTCATTAATGCATAACATCTTAAAGTTGGCTTCCCAAGTGTCAAATGATAACTGCCCTATTCAGCAGGTGGTCTTTTGTCTTCTTTCTAACCTTGCTCTGTCTCATGACTGTAAAGGAATTATTCAGAAGGTAAGTAGATAATATTATTGATTTTAGCAATGTGATGAATGCACTTTCCTTTTTAATAAGCAGTCATATTTCAATATGGAGTGTCTTGTGATTATATAGGGATGCTTCTGTGGGAATCAAAACCATTGTGTATTCTCAGTAGGATTTCAAAATTCCTTAAAAATGGGTTCCCTGAAATACAAAAATACTAGGTTTTGGTCAAGTACACAAATTGAAAGGTCAAACAGCATTGAACAAACTACAGAATACTACTAATTCTAACCTTATTTTTGTTCCTATGACAGAGTAACTTCCTGCAGAACTTTTTGTCTCTTTCATTACCAAAAGGAAGTCATAAAAATCCTGGTGCTGTGTCTACTCTTTGGCTAAAGCTACTACTGAACATATCTTTTGGAGAAGATGGACAGCAGATGATAATGAAGATTAATGGGTTTTTAGACCAGATTGTGGAAATGTGCAAATACAAACACAAGAGCAGCCAACATTTAGCACTTCTTATTCTACATAACGTATGTTTTAGTCCAGCTAATAAACCAAAGATACTAGCTAATGGTAAGTAGCTAGAGGGTATACAAGATATTTTACTCTTAAGAATATTGCATCTTCCAGAATATTGTATTTCATTGGAATTTGGGTTGCTGAGCAGTCAATATTGTTGTTTAGAAAAGCATTTTTATAAAAATTATTTTTGTAGAAGTAATTATAGAACATACTTTAGCAGAAAAACAATTAAAATAAGAATATATAGGGAAAGGAAAAGCAAATATATCAGTGTTTTTTTTCTAAATCAGTATTTATTGTGAGACTTACCATTTGAATATAGTAGCCCATTATGAATGAAAGGAGTTTTGCCGTTTTCTCAAACAGCTAGTTTTTCAGGAGGGGTGCGTGTGAAAGATTCCTTGTGTCAGTCAATCTTTTTAAATATTTCTAAAAACAATTTTCTACCATTGCAGTTCCTAACTTACACTTGTAGAAAGCCTTACTTAGCTCCTGAAAGTCATGGATGTTGAAACAAACTATTTTGTGTTCTGTCAGGGGCAGAAGTTGTTTCTGATCTTGAAGTTATGACAATGGTATATATATTTAGTGTAGCAACAAAAAGCCTTTGCACAAAACCTTTATGTCAGTTTCTTTTCCCTGTTTAATTCCAGAGAGAATGCTCCTGTCTTTGCTAAAAGTTCTCAGCAGGTTTTCTGTAGTGTGTCTTTTTTACCCAACATGCTGATTTGCTGCCTTAATTAAGCATACGTTATTCAGCTACATAATCTGTGAGTTCTTATTATGAAGTAAACAAACAGACTACAAGAGTTCAGCTTCAGACCAAGGCTAGGAAATTAAGGCACCTACAGTGGAATGGCAAATATTTCTCATTGGTTACAGATCATCTGCATAAGTACTAAGGAAAATAGAAACATCTTAATTTCCATCCTGATGTGGCTCTAATTGTGGCTACTGGGAGTTATCAAACAGTTTCTCAGGCTTACTCAGTTCCCATATGTAGCTGATGGCTGTACTTAACATGCATGTTTTATTACTGGTGGCTTAATTTTTTAGCATTGCTTGTTTTTGTTTTGCTGTATTCTTTTTAACATTTCTTTCAATGTGAGTGTATTTAAATTTAATCTGATAATAAAGTTTCTATACTCCCTCTGCAGTAACAATACTTGTCATAGAAATAAATGTACTCCAAGGATCAAAGCACTGAGTCTTGTAAATGTATTTGTGTGCTTTTGATTATATTTTCTATATGAGTTGTGGTTTGTTGTTGTTTAATTATCTTTCTCTTTAGATAAAGCAATTGCAGTACTGTCTACCTGTTTGGAAAGTGATAGTTGTGCTGTTCAGAGAATAGGAGCAGCCTCGCTTTGGGCTTTGCTTCACAACTATCAGAAGGTTAGTATTTGAGAAATAGTTGAAAAAATACAATGTTGCTTTTATCATGCTTTAAACAATACAATAACCCTCAAGTAGGTAAAAATTAAGTTTGCAGCAGCAGCTGTTATTTTAAATAGTAAATGGCTACTCAGGCTAGGAGGTTAAACAACATGGTAAGGAAGTGGCTTGTCCTCTGTGATTTGTGACTGCTTCTATAAATGCCATCTGTATGATGATATGTTGATATGCTAGTTCTAAAATTCCTGCATCCATGTTCTGCTGAATTGTTGTAATTTTTTAAACTTTGCTGTTAAAATGTGAACATGTTGGGAAGAGAATCAAGTCATTGTATTTTATGTTTGTGTATGCTACAGGCAAAAGTGACTTTGAAGAATCCATCAATAAGGAGAAAAATAGATGAGGCATATTCTTTAGTGAAGAAAAGTAAGTCTTCCAACTAATGCCAGTTCTGTATTTTTCATCAGATAGATCATTAGTACATTTCAATTTATATAATCGCAGTAAGTTTTTCTTGTGATACAAATTTTTGAAAGGATACTTTTGTATCTAAAATTATGAGTAGTAATACTGTTTTGGTTAGACATCTTATAAATACAGATAAAGAAAATGCCTCTTGGCTAACAATTTATAAATAAGATCTCAGGTAATTGCTAAGTTTAGTGTGTAAGAATGGGTCTGGTGCTGCTAGCAGCAAAATGCTTTCTTTGTACAATACACTTCTGTGTTAATCCTTAAATTTAGTGATAAGAAAAATAATTAATTTATCACTGACTTTGCTTAACAGTGCTCAACCTTGTTGTGTTCAACCACATAGAGAAAGGATCAGAACAGATCATTGTGCCAGTCTTAAAATACTGTACCTCGAGTTAACTGACTTTCTGAAAACTAGAGTTTTTCACTCAAGTAATTGAACATAACTATCGTTTGAATAGCTTTTATACAACAGGTTGCTATCCAGTACCTGAAGGCGGCCTACAGGAAAGCTGGGGAGTGACTTTTTATAAGGGATTGTAGTAAGAGTACAAGAAGTAATGAATCACAACTGGAAGAGGGAGATTTAGGTTAGACATTAGGAGGAAATTCTTTAGTATGAGAGTGGTGAGACACTGGAAAAGGTTGCCCAGGGAAGTTGTGGAAGCCCTATCCCTGGAAGCGTTCAAGGCCAGGTTGGATGGGGCCCTGAGCAACCTGATCTGGTGGGCTGCTCATGCAGAGCCCCAGACTTTGAAATGTAACATATTAATACTTGATCTGCCCTTTGTAATCTAGAGGTTAATATCACAAAATAGCATGAATTTTAGAATGGTATTTGACGTGATCTTAGAAAAAAATAATTTTGTATTAAGAATCAGCTACATATTAAAATCCTGGGTTTTTTCTTTCTTTTTAGCTGCTCCACAGCCAGAAGAAAATGAATTGCATGCCTACTATTTAAAATGCTTAGAGAGTATAGTGCAGCTTCTTGATTCTTAATGATCATTAAATGACTTCTTATGTTGAAATTGGACAGCTTTTACAATGAGAGACTGAAATTTAAAGAAAACACTTCTAAGTTACGGATTTGTGGCAATAGCCCACATATTACGGAAGAAGCTTATGAAGCTTTTGAGGAAGGAGTTTCTTCACTTTTGAACCAAAGAAATTGCACTAAATGTGGTCCAAAGTGTTTGTAGTGTAATCCCAATGGGAAATTGTAATGATGTTACTATGTAAAGTATATACGCAGAAGAAGGAATGTAAAGAGGAAAAAGGTGTGAAAAATCAGTAATTTTCTTAAACTATGAATTGAAATTGTTACTGTAAAGTGTTAGAATTGCTGCTTTAGATTGCTCTTAATAAAGAGATTTTTAATTGGTATCAGCATTTGTTGTTTGTGGATTGTAACTTGTAATGCTGCAGATATGCATAGTGCATACTTAGGTGCAAGAACCAAACATGTTGGACAGTCATGGTGTATTATATCTATTAGGTATAGAACAGCAAGGTGTGTGGTTCAGATTTGAGTAAGTTTTCAGTGGAAACTGCAGAATTCTTTTGAGATACTGAAAACTGAAAAAAAGCTCTCGAATGCTGATATTACAGGTGACAGTTATGTTAGCATAGAAGTGTATTCTGCTATGTGGTAAATGTATCAGTTTTAGTTATGTTACTCTCGCAAATAGGACGGGATGACAGACGAGACATATATGCACAGATAAAAATTTATTGCATATAACACTGGGGTCTTAACTCCTTAAAGTAGAAGGCACAAGCACAGTCAAATTGTAGGCAAATTGGGAGATCAGAACAGAAGTTGAAATTTGAATGCAAAGGTATCTTAACAGTAAAATTTACTACTTTTATGTAGTTAGACCAAATAATAAAGGTTAACCATTGAAATGCTAGCAACTTATTTATTATCAATTTTTATACTAGAACATTAATTATCCATCTTAAAGGATTCCATATCTTAAAGCTTAATGATGAAAATTACTTAATGTTAAGTTTGCTAATAAAGTCAATAAGGAAATTAATATCTCTCACCCTTGCCAGGCCACAGCTGGGTGTCCCTGGGTGGATCATAATTCTCGAGAATTAGTCTCTCTGGCAGGTGTCCCTGCTAGAGGAGGGAAGGTCCAGCAACCTTCTGGGAAAAGTGTATGTAAAGTCCCTCAAGCAAGGGTGAGACCAGGCTTTTATAGAATAAAGTAGATTAACTGCTGTCATTTAACCACTTAGCTGTATGTCCAAAGTCTCGCATTGGAGAAAGAAAGGAAAATAGTAGAAAAACCCATGAAGCCCTTGTTCTCACCAAGCAAAATCTTTAGTTTATCTGTTCCTTTTCACTTTGTCTTTAGTTTCAGGCCTAATTGTGGCCAGGCTGGGCTCTGTGTTCTTCAACACCAGAGAGCAGATGATGTTATGAATATCAACTTGGTCTCTGTTTGTGCCTTTCAAGGTTGTTCCCAGCTCCGAGTTTGCTAGGCCTTTCCCTTCTCATGGGAATCTTTCCACTCCAAGCCTGGGCCTCCAAAAACTGAGAGACAAAAGCAGTTGAATCATAGAGGGAAACTGAGGTAGGCATGTTGAGAGATGGAGCATCCTGCTCCAGTTACAACATTGTAGAAAATATTTTAAACACAATCTGTTGGTTTCCAATTTTTAAACAGTTCAAATATTGCCCTTGAGGAGAAAAAACCCCAGTCTGTTATCCAGGCCTGTATTTATAATAAGTTTTTCAGTATTCAGTGCTGAATGATTTTGAGACAAAAATACGTTGATGCCTGAGCTCATGACAGTTTTGCTGAATGTGCTTCTGAAATGTCTAGCAAAGTATTTAGATTTCCCTCAAAGCATAAAGGTTTTGTTTTATGTCAGAGACAGATAAAAGTGAGCAAAGAGAAAACAAAACTTGGGTAACATCGCTAAAAGAATTGTAGCAAGGCCATGTCTACCTGTAGTTAGTCTTTTCTTCCTAACTAGATGATGAAACTATTTTCCTCTGACAGAGGCTGGTTTTTTGGATTTTTTTCATTTTATGATGCTTGTAAGTAATAATTCAACTGACATAAGCATGATGCTTAAAGTGACTGGATTAAATAATTGCTAGAAATGTAATTATCAGCTGATCTCCTGCTTCTCCACCAGACAAAAAGCAAGGACACACCACCAGAGCATGATTCTTTTCCACTTGATACATTGCATAATTAAGGGAACTTCCAAAGTTAAATGCTTAATGTTAAATGCTGTCATGCTCATCCCGTAGTGTTGCAGAAGAGTAAACTGCAGGGCAGGAGAACACTCATCAGCAGACAGCTCTGCAAGTCAGTGTTTGCTGTTTGGGCTTGGTGGAGAGTCTCTTCCCCTCAGACTAGTGAGTGTCTTCAGAGATTTGTCTTTCAGCATACTCGACCCTGATGATTTCTCTCATAAATCAGGTTTTAAGTAAAAATGCAGGTTGTTTGCCAGTTTGCTTTCTTCTCCAGGGAGACAAAAAATGAGAGCACTCAATGTCAGAATAATTCCAATGGAATTAACCACTCAGCAAGGATGGCAAGAGCTCTCCTGAAGTGTAGAAGCACACATAGATTTAGTGAGGTGAAACATGGCTGTGTATTTGGATGACTTCATTACATGCAAGTACAATATAATAAGAACATAGAAGAACTGAATGCTTGTTTTCTTTTACTGAGCTGTACAAATTCTTGAAGAAATTATTCTTAATGCAAAATCCTGATATATTATTAATTAATTTGGAGTTAGAGTAAGCCTTATGACAAATGCAGTGTTTATCCCAAAATGAGCATAGATTTAACCACTATTTTCTCACTATTTTGCAACATTTTACAATTGTAGGAGGCAACTGTAGTGATGGTATAAGTAAATAGTTCTGTTTGGTGTTGCTTCTCTGGAAAATCAAAACCATTTTTAGCCTCTAGCAGCATGTACATCAGATCTTTATATTCACTTTGTGTCCAATGTCTTCACAGCATACTAGAAGTGATTCTTTTTCAAAAATAAGGAAAGAGGAATTTACTTATGTAAAGTACAGCAATGTCTTTGTCATGTTTTCCCTCAAAAATCGGGGACACAGAGCAGCTGCATCCTGTCTCCCTGCATGTTAATAAAGAGATGGGTTATAAAACATAAATGACCCTATCATTTCAGTTTCATTGGCACTTAAGCTAGGACAATTAGCCTCACAATAACCTGTAGTCTTAATAGCTTGCGTGAAAGAAAACTAAAATACTGAGACCTCATTCACTATTAAACTTAATTTGAGAATTTTGGAGGTGCATCTATTTTCAATAATGTGGTATTTATTGTATTTGGGCTTTCAAAGAAAATTAAACCCTAAAATAACGTTCAAATTTTAAGAGCTGTAAAATGATTTTTTATCCTACAGAGGAGAGTTCAATTAAAATGGGAATGGATTCCCTGAATGGACTGCGGAATTTAAAAGGTAATATTGAGCATGCATCTAGTTTCTCTAATAAACACCATGGCCATGCAAGCTAGGAATCTATTGAAAATCCTTATCCAGTAGAACCCAATTACCATTTTCACTAACTGCAGATATATTACGCTTTACTTGGTTGCTTTATCATTTATGATAAGGTTGTAATCAAGAAAGAAGTTATTTTAAATTCAAAAGAGGTATGTACATAAAATCCATGACAGATGAAGCTTTCATATTTTTCAAGACTGATGTGTCATCTAATGCATGTTCAAAATGTTCAAATAAATTATTTTTGCTTGAGCAGTAAAACATTGTGGATTAAACTTAAAATAATTTAGTTTTGATTGTGTGTGTATTCATGCAAATAGAGACATAAAGTCATGACTTGCTGATGAAGTTTTCAAACCTTTCAGTAGTAGTTTCACAAGCCTACTTGAAAAGTCTAAGAATCTTAATTTATGAGAAAGACACTATTTATTTCTTTTCCAGCAGTTTGGAGCTATGGATTTTCCTCAGTTTGTCATAGCAACTACACAGCCCTGGTGGAGTTTTTCACTGGTTCCTCTCCATATCAAACTTGCAAATTAGAGCAATTGCTTTAGTGGAAAGATGGAACAGTACTAATGAGACTGGAGAGGGGAATTTTCTGTACTGAGACTTTGGTCCAGCTTTATGCAAGGGCTTTCCTTCACAGTGAAGTAGAAGTTACTGTGACAGCTTCTGAAATGTGATTGTTCTTCAGAGAAGTGTTTCACAGTCTTCCAGGGAAAAAGAAAAAAACTGGTTAGCCTAAACCTGAGGATTGCTGTCCTCTAGGGAGCCTGAGGACACTCCACAGTTCACTTCAAGTTTTCAGTGGCTGTAAAAATAATTTTAAAAAATGGATTCCTTCAAATCTTTCCTCCAGATGGCCTCCAGTAATCCTTTACAGCTACAGTGCTGTGATAGTAGTCGTATCACCATTACTTTAGAATCATAGAAGAGAGAGATTTGTGGTAAATATAATTTCATAGCATCTCAAACCTTTGTAGCTCAACTTCTCACCCCTGGGTCACATTTTAGAAGATGTGCATTCTTCATTTGTCACCACCACTTCAGTTTTGGTGCTTACATGACCTCATTAGGCAACTCTGCATGGCCTTTGGGGATTCCCAAGAGCTGATTAGTCTCCCTGTTGTGTAGTTCAAGAGGGTTTGACCTCATGGATGAGGGTCAGTCTGTGCTCTCTGGCCTTAGTGCCAGCTATTCTTGGGCACTTCTAATTTTTATAACTGGTGTTTTAGGATTAGCAGTAGGGATTTTACAATTCAGTTTGGTATTCAAACTGTATGCCAACCATCTCAGCCCCCACAACCTTTACAAGAAAAAAAATGTACAGTGTTAAAGGTGGTCCCATTTTCACTGGAAGTGAAAGTCTGTATTGGATTTACAGCAAACAAATGTGCTCAAGATTCAGAAATATACTCATTATTCATAAACACATGGACTAATTCTGCATGATCACTCCTACCAGCTTCTTGAGTGTTTGCCAATGGTGCTATGAACTTCTACATTTTTAGATCCTTATCATTAGTGTTTAGTATATGTATGCAAGTTTTTGCAGGGCAGAAATGTAACTTTAAGGGAAATCAATCCTGCATATGATTTCTGCATACCATTCTATATATTTTTTTAAATTAAGTTGTTGGCAGGCAGTTGGAATTAGAAGGACTTTGCATAAATAGGTGATGGAGCTGTTTGGAAACAAGTTAATTTTTTGTTCTGCAAAATATTTACATTTTTTTTCCATTTGAGTTGAAAAGAAAAATAACCTCCTTAATAAAAAAAAAAAAAAAGTATAAATTTTTAGATGTTTATATTTTTTCAGACTAGGCTAATACATTTTCAGTAACTGCCACACTAGTGTTTTTCTGCTTTTATACTGTCTTTTTTGCTTTGAAGTGGATTACTGACACACTCTTATCTACCTTTTAGATGCAATAATGCATTATTTGGAGCCTAAAGATGTAAATTCTTCTGGCCAGTGATTCCATCAAACACAAGAATCTTAAATTTGGTTTTGTATTTCTCATTCTTCTCAATGTGAACAATTATGCCATTTAAATTATCAGCCATTGTTATCAAACTAATTTGAAATAGAATATTGTGGGTTAAAAACATAATGAATCCAGAACCAAACACGTTACAATATTTCTTGTTTTATTGAAAAGTACTTTCATTATTGCTTTTTTTTTTTTTTTATTACTCCCTTTTTTTTTCTAAGCAGTCTGTTGTTTCTTCTACTTTCCACAACTTGAGATTAGCATTCATGTGATTTTATTGAAATCTCAGAGGTTAACAATAGTTCCTTCTACCAAATGCAACTTAGAATTTTCAAGAAGCTAGTAGGTGTCTATTGGTCTGTAGTTTTACAAAGTGTGGGTGATGCATAAAAGCCCCTTTTGGTATTTCTAACCCATCAGAGATAAATCCTGCTACTTAGAGTGCATACTTTTCTCTGCAAAAAGCAGAAAAATGTGCTAACCTTGCTTCCTTCTCTTGCAAATCCAGTGCAAGAAATTATCAAAATACATAGTTTTTACTAAAATATTTATAGAAAGTGAAAATATTTTATCCATGCTAAAATATGCATATTAATAATGGTACAATATTCCAAGTACTTACCTAAATGTATCACTGCATGCAGTGCTTTAAACCTGCAAGAAAGATTTTTTTTTGTATTGGAATACTTGTTTAATAGGCATTTCATAGCAAATAAAACATTTCAAAATGTGGAATCTGATGTTGATTATTAGAAATAGTCTTCTGTTATCTCGTATGTTGTATTTTGTTTATTTCAATGTTGTGAGACTTTACCAGTTGTGGTGGAAAATAATCCAAAACAAGCCACGTTCAGAGCTGAAATAACCAATATCTTCGAAACTCAACAGCTGTTTTACAGTCAAGTTACACTAGGAAAGAACTGGCCTAAATATTGCACCACTGAGATCACAAACCATGAGGAGATAAGAGTTGAAGCTGACTTCAAAGTGACAGGAGAGACTGCCTTCACCCACATCCCTTAAAAGAACACTCTGGTCAAAGACTAAAGCAGGAAAGCTCTGGTTGAAAGCAGTTTCTAACTTTGTTGATACGAAGGAAATCTGTAACAAAGCTCCAAATTATTTGATACTTTTCTCGGAAAATGAGGGAAAAGCTGCTTTAGGTGAGCCTTAAATATTCTTGGTCCATTGCTGACAGGGACAGGTAGAAACTGATTGGTGCAATATAGGTTCAGTGGGACAAAATTTTTGGACAAGAAGAGAAAGCATCAAGAAAATCTGTTGTACTTCTTTTCACAATTAATGCTGGTCAAGTAGTGTCTGCTTTTGGAAGAATCACTCTATAAGGGCATTTCTGACTGTTAGTATCACAGCTGATACTCTATCTTGAAAAGCTTGAGGTTAACAACCCCAAATCATGCATAATACATGACTGATTTCTCTAAAATAATGTATAGGTAACTTACTATTTAAAAAATAGAAATTTAGCATGCGCTTTGACCTATTGTTTGCCAAGAACAGCAGAAAAAGAACTAAGGACAAAAAAATTTCTACAAGTTAAAAGTCTCGTAGGAAATTTTGGGGGAAAAATACCTTGTGTGTATGTGTAGACAATTTCTCATCAGCCAGGCAGGACTGATTAAATTGCAGCAGGTTTTCATGGTCAATAAAGAACAGATCTAAAACCACAAGCAATACTTATCCATAGATAATTTCTGTAAGAGCTTCTTGCTGACAGTTAAAACTTCTGTTTTATTTTCTTTATTTTTCCATAGGAAATTTGTTTCTAAAAACAACATGAAATGTAGAGTAGCCTAACACAAGAAACACTGCTAGCAAGCTAAATGTTCAAAGCATTTGGAGCCATCAGAATACAGGCTGGCAACTCCTAGTGCTTCATGTAGGTAATACAAGATTCTTCCCACTAGATTAAGAAATACATGAGTTGCATTTTTTCACTGGTTTGCCTATTTTTCTTTTAAAAAGGCAGTTCTAGAAATGCTTCTTAATTAAGAATATTTTCAGAAGACTGACCTGGAGTTGAAATACATATGAGATTGTAATCAGTGAGGAATGCTGTTTAAAACCAAACATGTTTGTATAATGTAAAACTCCTTCAATAACCCTGAGCAGCAGCGAAGCTTCACAGAGACAATTTAGAACAGGAGAGGGGATGTCCACACTGCCTGTGGCCCAGTATCTTACATGGCAGATAACTCTGAAGTTTCAAGGGCTAGCACAGGCTACTCCTGCAGGTGGAAGTAATGTCACTGGAATTCACAATTTCTCTCAAACTTTCGGTGTGATTTTTAATCTGCATAAATTAAGACATCAGCTGCTCATTAATCCATAGCTCAGGAAACTGTTGTTTAGACCCTTTGTTGTGGTTGCTTCACACCTGGAAAATGTGCAATTTCCAGCACTAAAAATAAGTTTTAAAAAGGAACACCTACATGCTGGTTTCTGACCTAATAAAAATGTTACACTTGAGTGAAAAATCCTGCATTATCTGAAATTACTGTGCAATATTAAAAGGTTTGCAAAGCATCTCTACAAAAAGGTTTGTTAATACATGAGAAGGAGTGGAACCATTTGGCAGGAGATTGCTGGAGCACCCAGCAGGGAGGGCTTTTGAGTTTTCAGGCCACTGTGAAGCTTGCAGCTGCCGCTGTAGCTAGAGGCTTGTCCTCCTTCCCTGTCTGCGCCCTGTGCTGCAGGGAGCAAAGTCAGCAATCAAGCAGCAGCCAAAATAACAAGAATTACTTGGAAGTGAGTGGTGATGTAGTGTAAAACTATTAATGATTTCCAAAAGTCATCCTTTACAATTTTTTGCATTTAACATTTATAGGATACAAATTATTTCTGCTCATTTCAGGTGTTGACAGTAGTATTGTTTCATTTTATTCTACTTATCCTACACCAACAAGGTAACATCCCCACTGCAATTTGAATAAAGCAGTTATTTGTATAGAGTTTTAAATAGACTGGAACTGGCGTCAGAAAAATGCTTTTGAATACTTTTAAAGCTGACTTTTTTAGTGACAGGAAGTTTTCTTCCTGTAAGAATAAAAATGAGGAAAAAATGGAGCACAGCAATAGATTGTAATGCAGTTTTGTTTTTTTTTTTCTATTGCTCTTATTCAGAGTCTGTATGTGGTTAAACATGCAGTTTAATGGTGTGGGTTTCATCCAGTATGCTTTAAAAAACATTTCATGACAGAACAACAAGCATGGAAGTTGATTATGAATGTAACAACAACTGATTTTAACGACCTAAAGACCATAAAAATCAATAGAAAAATCTAACTTTAGGTGGTGTTGGATGAGGTCCCAGCAAGGGAAACATTATTGTATGGACAAATTCACTAGGGAATATAGGAGGAATTGAGGTCAAAATGTAATCACCCAGAACATAGCTCTTCAGGGTGGATAATTTTATACTCCCTCTGAACTGAAACATCTCTTTGGGTAATAAATCCCCTTATCCCGTGCTGGGAGTGTATTTGCAATAATGTATCGGAA
>NW_009952896.1:2706588-2715809 GCF_000747805.2 Chaetura pelagica | reverse complement strand
GCAATAATGTACCGGAAGAGAGATCCTTAACAGCCTACACACTTTTTCATATGACTCTTTAAAATATTCTGTGCTTCCTCCCCAGCATGCTGGCATAATTTTATTTTCAGTAACAGAAACAGTGGTAGGTGACAAGTGCTAAACCAAGGGTTTGAAATCTAACTGAACTACTGTACACTTAAAAATTAGAGAGAGGAATGGAGAGTAAGAAACAGGCAAAATAGCCTTTTTTAAATTATTTTTTTTCTTTGTGCTTAGCAATGTCTAATTTCAGGTGTTTTACACTGCTGTAGTTCTAAACACTTTTGTTGAACTTTACTTATGAAGCATTTAACAGTCATCAGAGTTTGTGCCATTTCAACGTCGGATCTTTATATACTAACATTGTTACAGTACTCTAAGGTTGTTTTTTGGGTTTTTTTACTTTTTTTTTTTATTATTTTGCTAGTCTAACAATACTGTTAATGATTCTCTTACCGATATATTACATAAAGTTGACTTCCCTGAGTATATTCACTGTCTCATAAATGCTTGAAACCGTGAGTGATGAATAAACAAGATTTTGTGTTGGTACAAATGCACCTCTCTGAGGGTGATGGCATTACTCTAACCATGGCAGTGTAAAGGGATATGTTTCATGCACAGCAAGGTCCTTGATTTTGTCCATGGAAAATAAAGAGAATACACACATACTTTGGCAGTTGTATGTCTTCTGCTTAAAACATCATCATTCTGCCATTCTCCTGCACTCTGATAGTAATTCTTTTTTGGTTTTACTCAGGATTTTTCTATCTTTTCTTCTGATTTGACAGGGATTAGCACAGTCTCTTTTAGAATTACAGATAATCTGATGCTACCTAGGAGAGAGTGAAGTGGTGCACAAGCCCACCACCAGGTTCTTCTCTGGACAAACCATGAGCAGTTCCCCAGGTGTGAAGTCAAGGGGCAAGGAGTATGGTTTGATGCTTCTGTTCTTTCTTGCAAAAATAAATGTTTTGTGTCGTTTTATTTAATTTCTTTTCATTTATTTATGTTTTCATTGAATATACCAGTACATCAGACCTGACAGCCTTTTTCAAATGCAGCAGGTCATACAAATGTCAGAAATTTCTGACAACTGTCAAACTCTTCTGAAAAGCGGACTGAGAAGTATTTAAGATGCTTTTGGTGCTACCCATCCTATACAAAGAATGGATAATATCAGAATGACAGGAAATCTGGATCTCTGTTCTCAGAAGAATTTATTCACCATTTGAAGAATTAAGTAAGATGCCACACTCTGTGTATTATTGTACATATGTTTTGAAGCAAATAGAATTTCTACTAAAATGAAAGGGACACACATATATATTAATCTCAGACTTAGCAGAAAATGCAGTTGATTCAGTTGTGGGGGAAAAAAAAAGGCCCACTGAGACTTAAACATAATATCCAGGAAATATCATTTGCCATCATCTACAATAGAAACAACAAAAACAACACACAAAGCTCTCAATCCCAGAATTCAGGGACAAAACACAGCTATAACAGTATTTCATATCTTTCATTTTCTGTTTTGAAAAAGAATAAAAAACCCAAACCTAATGCTATATATCTAGGTTTCCCACCTCAAAAGAAATAAAGTTTGTAATGTATACAAATGTTACTGCAAGAAAGTTGATAAATGCCATTTTGATCTTGGAGATCTTGATCCAGGCTATTAGCTGGAATAAGCCAAAACCTGAAGTTGTATATGTGACGGTCCAGTGTGTGCATGAGAAGCTCTCCTCTTTTGCTCTTTAACAAAGAACTGCCTGCAAAACCAAGGTCTCTGAATATTTCTGATCAACCTAAATTCAGTCAACCAAATCTTTAGAACTACCCTGGCAAGTTTGCCTTAGATTATCTATTTAAATTCCTGCCTGTTTAATGCACCATTATACTGGCAAGCCTTTGAGCACTCACACATCATATATTCAGATCACTACTATTTAAGAATATATATATTTCATGTTAACAAAAAGAAACAAATTCAATTAGAAAGACGTAATTGTAAAAAAAAATAATCTGTGATTTTTAACTTTGGAAGGTTAAAAGTGGGTTATATTTCAAACTGGCATACGCTTCACATATTATTTCAACTAAGGGGAAATAAAACCCAACCATAAAAATAAAAGAATAATATTTGTAATTGATAGCAGAATCAATATCAGTATCAAGCCTACTTTTGAGCAGGTATGCTACTTTATATGCCTTTTATGATTCCTATAGATCACAGAAAAAAATTTAAACCTCCCCCAAAATGCTAGAGACCAGTGACTCCTTTTATGAACAAATTAATGAAACAGAAGACCTGTGAAGTCACAATAACAAAATTTTTTAAAATATCCTCATAAAGTAACTTTTTATGATTCTCTGATGGGTGCTCTGAAGCCCTATAAATGTAATTAAATTTTCAGGTTCTCAGAAATATGTGAACATGGTTGCAGGCTAAATTCTAGAATATGAATAAGAATCTCTTATACTCGTTCTTGAACTGAAGAGACTAATTGAGAATGTGACTCATCCCTGCTTTATGTCAGTATAAATATCATTCATTTCCTTGGAACTACATTAGCATAAAATGGATGTAATATGTTGTAGAGAATTAGGCAGGAGTTTATAGTACAAATATGTTATTTCTACTAAAACAAATTATTGCACCAGATATTCCTTGGTTCCATTAATTTACAGCTGCCTATGACACCTTTCTTGAAAAAGCTCTACTATATCCTTGGGCTTTGCCTAAACAAATTAACTTCTGTAAAGCAATGGAGTGCTCAAGAAACATCTGTTCTAGATTCTAGTAGGAAAAGGATTTTTACCTGAGGAATTACTATACAGCAGAGTATGGGGGTGTAAAGTTTAAAAAAAACCCAGAAAACTCCCAAACCAACAGATTACCTGAATTCATTACAGTAGAACAGAATTTTAATATTTTCTTTAGATTTTGTTGATTTTTCCATTTCATTACATATGCAAAGATTTGGTAGAGGGTAGGTGGAGTTGTTCAGCCTGGAAAGGCTCCAGGGAGACCTCAGAACAGTCTTCTAGATGATCTTTAAGGTTCCTTCCAACCCAAACCATTTTATGATTCATCTGCTTCTGAACTCCTCCAGCCAGTGCTTGCATGGTGAGCACATGGCTTCCTTCCCACCTTCATCTCAATGCCTGACTACACCCAGCTTGTCTCAGCCAGCATGGGCAATGTCTTCTCTGTTGCACAATGACACCACCACACCACTTTTTGATTTTTAAATGGAAGAAACAAGACATGGAACTCATCAAACTGTAAACAGCTAACAAAACAGTCACTTGATTTTCCTCTTTTATGCAACATCACCACTACCTTGATAGTATTTGCATTTGGTGTTTTGTTTGGTTTTCTCCTTGGTGGTTTTTTTGTTTGTTTGGTTGGTTTTTTTGGTTTTGGTTTTTTGTTGGGTTTTTTTTTGTGTGTGTAGGGAGATTTTACATGATATTGACTACTTTGATTTGATCCTGTAGAAAAGATATGTGCATTACTGGAAAATTATGAACTTCCTTTTTGCGGTTTACCAGGGTTTTTCCCTAAAAAAGGGGCACAAAAGTGGCTTAAGAAAAAGAAAATGCAGGAGAAAATTTTCCTTACTAGAAACGTAGCCTGTGTCAGGTCCTGGATGCATCAACAAGAAAGATTAAAGACACCACATACGACAGATGCATTGTTTGCTTTCTTTAACTTTCTACCTGGATTTTGAAGGCCATTTTAAAAGTCACAAGCCTCTTTGCCATATAAAAGTCAGAGATCTTTCTTGGAGAAACGTCTGAGCTGACAGCATCCTATAATTAAGAATAACTTCAACCTTAAGTGAATCACTTCTCCAGGAAGTTTTCACACCCAGACTATATTTGAGGGTATTGTTTGGGAAGCAGCTCTGTAAGAATCTGCCAGCAAAAGAAAAAAATCCAGCAACATGCATTTTTTAAACAGACTTTCAACAAGTGGGGTTTTTTTTAGCAACACAATGGGCATAAAAAGTAGAGTTGAACCAGGAAAAGGACAATTCAGGAAAAAGAATAGGTGTATGAGGATGGCTGCGCTCTGAAACAGAAAGCTCAATTTCCCATCTCAATAATGGATTACTTGTTAATAATCTCCCTGAAAAAAAGCTGTGAAAATACCCTTCATGAATAGCAACATTTAGTCTTATCTAGCCTTCATAGTAGGGCTGTGGTTTTTATCACCAACAGTATGTAGTTTCCTTTCCCATTTAGGTGTTCAGTGTTACATTAGGATGAATATCAAGTTAGTGGGCCAGTTTCAAAAAATGTAAACAATTTCGCAGTTCCAGAAATGTAGTAACATGGTCCTTTATCTAAAGATTCTTGAATACATATCCTCTTCCAAACATTTATTTTTTTGAGTCAAAACATTTTATCACAGAACTATAAACTATATAACGTAACATCTTGGAGGCCAGTATGATTAACAATTAAAAAAAAAAAAAAAATCAAGAAATTGAGTATGTAGTTTGTATTTTCTTCACTTTTCTACATTTGGGAAAGCCTTTTAGGTTCTATTTTTTTCCTCTCTGAATCGTCATCACCAATATATCCCTAAATGTGATTTTATTTAATTCACAACTTTTTTCTTTCTCTTTGAAGGAATATCTGTTGTTAAGTTAACTTCTCTAAGGTTAATGAATACTTGCTGAAGAATCCTATCCATTATGTTGCTGCAAAAGGCATGCCTACAGATTAATCCAATTGGGGGGGGGCTTTACTGATTTAATTAGATTAGATGCTGGATAGGAAAAAGAAAACTGAATTATTGTTCTTTTATCTGGCTGTACTCAGCCATCCCGCTTAAAGAAATATAGAATAATAAATTAAATACGAGACATATTTCTTGATGGTAGGAATCTAGGGGGACCCTCATCCATGGGCAAACAGGGATTTATTACTGAACTGTTGTTCTAGGTTGGCTATCCTGGCTTCTAGAGGGTTAGAGCTAACCTCCAGGGGTGCTCACACCAAAAGTGAAATAGCTAAAATTTTCCTCCTCGCAGCCCATTTACTTCATTATATTGACTGAAAATTCACCAAAACTAAAGAACCTTTTTGCCCTGATTCTTTCCCTGTTCTTCATATTTGTAGGTAAAGAAATGGTACCTGGAGTGGTCTCCTTTCTAGTTATCTCCTCTTTCACTGCCACAGTCAAGACCTTTTTTTCTGGTCATGGCAGCAGTTTGCACATGTATTTGCTGCTTTTTCTGTGCTATTGTTACTGGCCTATCTGTTATATCTTAAATACTAATGAATCATTTAAAAAGGTATTAACATATTGTGTTGGCCCTGTATGTATGTTTTATCCTTCAGTTTTATAGCAATTTCCATCAAAAAACCTCATTACAGAGATTGCTGTGACATGCTTTGAAACAGCAGCATTTATTACATATTACCTGTGCATTGGAGTTTAGGAAACTAATGCACTAGGAAATGAAATGACTCACCCAGGGTCACTGAAGATGTATGTCCAAGTCATTGTTAAAATCCAAGCTGTAGATCTCCATTGTGTTTGCTGAACAATCTTTTTTGCTCTTTCTCTGTTTTCAGTTTGGTTTTTTGTGTTGGTTTTTTGGTTTTTTTTAACCACATCCTATAGTTGTACATTCAGATGGAAAAATTCCACCATGCTGATTTGTTGACAAAATGTAATTGGTATTTACCCAAGAATTAGTTAAATATGTCCTGTTTGTCTTTGTGTGCCTTCCCTTCCTTTGCTTTGGGGTTCAAAACTTGGGAGAGAAAGTGGGATTACTGGCAAAGAAGATCCAGTCTGTGGGGAATGGTGGGCAGAGACCCAGAGAGGCAGGGCCCAAGGAACTGCTATGGTGATGGGGTGATCATGAGATGTGCTGCTGCTGTTGTTGTGAGTCTCTTATCAACATATAATAGAGATAAGTGCCTTTTCCAGCCTTTCAGTGCAGGGGAGATATGGAGAATCAGAGGTTAGAGGTAAAGGAGGTAAGAGGAGAGGCTGAAAGGGAGGGGCCTGCATGACTGACCTTCCCTTACACTACCTGCTCTGATATGTATACTGGCCAGGAGGGTATGGTGCAAATTATGTGCATTTCCCTTTTTATAATCACAGAATCATAGAATTGTCCTGGTTGGAAAAAAACAGATCAAGTCCAACCATAAACCTAACACTGCCAAGTCCTCTCTTAAACCATGTCCCTAATCACCACGTCTGCACATCTTTTAAATATCTCCTGGGATGATGGCTTCCATGGGCAGACTCTGCCAGTGACTGGCAACCCTGCCGGTAAAGAAATTGTTCCTCATATCTAATCTAAGCTTCCCCTGGAGCAACGTGCAGCCATTTCCTCTTGTTTTATCACTTGTGATTAGGGAGGAGAAACTGACACCTACCTTGCTACAACCTCCTTCAGGTAGTTGTAGAAAGCAATAAGGTCTCCCCGTCAGCCTCCTTTTCTGCAGACTAAACAATCCCAGTCCCCTCAGCTGTTCCTCACAAGTCTTGTGCTCTAGACCTTTCATCAGCTTTGTTGCTCTTCTGTGGACACACTTCAGCATCTCAGTGTCCTTCTTGTAGTGAGGAGCCCAAAACTGGACAGACTATTTGAGGTGCAGCCTCACCAGTGCAGAATACAAGGGGACAATAACTTCCCTAGTCCTGCTGGCCACTGGTTCTGATACAAGCCAAGATGCTATTGGCCTTCTTGGCTACCTAGGCACTCGGCTGGCTCACATTCAGCCAACTGTCAAGCAACACACCCAGGTCCTTTTCCACTGGGCATCTTTCCAGCCAGTCTTCCTCAGGCCTGTAGCATTGCATGGGGTTGTTGTGACCCAAGTGCAGTACTTGACACAGCCTTGTTGAATCTAGTTACATCTATATCTACTGTAAAAATATGATGCTTCTAAGTCTGTGTCTGCTCCCAAATTATGCCAGTAGAGTCAGCTTCCACAGTGCCAACAGCTTTCTGATTAGTGACTTGGAGGCATGTTGCCCAGGTGTCTAGACAGGCTTTGTATTGTGGCCTTTAGAGGGAGACCCAGTAATGCTATGGTTACAGGCTGCTTTTTTTAGCAGGTGTGACAACAGACTCTATTCATGGGACTAAGTGACCTAAAATCCCTGACGTTTATAGTAACTGTGTCTGTTGTACAGCAATAAATGTCTGTAGACATTAATGTATTAGATCATCGTGTAGGTTTGAATTTATTTTCTTAACTTCTGCTTTTCTTTCGATGCCAGATGGAGAGATATGAGCATGAAATTCAGAGCATGAAAATTGTAATTTATATAAGTAAACAGATGACTATAGAATGATTTTAATTTAAGGGAATTTGTCTTTACTTTGGAAACTTCTTGAGTACTTTATCTTAGATATAATTAAGGGCAACAGATGTGTAAAAAGCTTCATTTGTAGTAATAATAGTAAAAAGAAAATAAAAAGAAGTTTATATTTTCACTCCACTTTAGATTTTGTGTAACACCACTGTAAATTACTATATATATATGAACTATGGCATAAAGAATAGCATTTCAAGCTGGAGAGCTGCTTTGACTTTTTGCCTCTTCTGCAACTGCAATTTGAGAACAACTGGCCATTGAGGTTAAGAATTCAAGTGTGGGAACCCACATAGAGTCTGTGTACTGAGTTCGAAGTCCATGGTGCCACACAACATCCAGGAATCAGACTGCTTCAAGTTACAAGATCCTGCTTTTTTCCAATACGTAATCTGCAGTTTAGTTTCTGAAATTTCCTATTTCCTGCTTTTCTTATCAGTAACACTTCTGTTTCCTGAGACAACCTATACGTAAGTTAATTTTTTAATCTCTTTGTAAAGATAACTTTGGAATGAAAGTAAAGCAAGACAGACTTCAACTTAATTCTTCTATTTAGGTTTTTACACTCTTCCTTAGATGCACTACTTTGTGAATCCAGATTTTGGTTTGGCCAGGAACATTTCAATTGCTCAATTAATATTTAATTACTTCTCTTAGAAAATGTGAAATTTCTTAAAAGAAGCTGATTGTGTTGTAGGAATTTATCAGTCATCAAAGCTTTTGCTGCCTTGAAGTTCCAGTATTTGAGGAAATTTTCAGAATATTGAAGTAATTGAAATAAAAGCAATACACAAATGAAGAGAAAATGTAATTGGAAAATTTTGAGGTGCCTTTTTTGTCAAATGACATTTGGAAGGCTCAGCTCAGGTTTTTAGGGTTTAGATTATGGAAATAATATTTTCCTATTTTTTTAGGAACTTTTGATTTATGACTAGTGTCTTTGTTGAATTCAAATAATACAACTTCCTCATAAACAAAATTCTTACTGAGGAGGAGTTTATTTTCTACTATGGATTCACTTGCCTACAACTGTGAACATGATTTCTCAGACAGGAAAAAATAGGAAGCCCTTTGTAAAAATGAAAAATCACCAGAAAAAAAAAAAGAAAGAAAAAAAAGCTTTATAGCCTTTTCACACTTAACCTCACATTTCCTCCCTTCCAAGAAGAGGCCCCCACAAAAGAAGAAAATTAATAAAATACTTGAATCTTCAGTGAAAATTGTTCCAGATAACAAGAATACAAGAATCACGTCAGTTTAAGAGGTTATGGAAAGTACCCATTTATAATTTCATTTGGTATTATATTTATATAAGTATATTACCTTTTACTGTTTCCTGAGTGTAAATACATTCAGATAGTACATCCTCTTGAGTTAAAAGTGGTATAGAGTACATTGAGTACCATTTTTTTATCCCTTCATTGGTGAATACTGTGTTTATTGACAAGGTAAAGTAGAAATAAACACAACTGCAACACTGGCAAAAGTAATTGTAAACTTTTAAAATTTAGTTTTATCCTAAAACCTGCCTGGCTTAACACAGATAAACATACAGATTTTGATTTCCAGACAAGCTGTTGCACTAGGCAATGTGTTTTAAACAGATCTAATGCTAAGTCTTGCTCAAGCTTGTGCAGGCTATTACCTGAAATACCAATTTCTGTTGTCAGCTCTAGGTCAAATTACATTTTTTTTATTCATTTGAGAATTCAAACAAATTTACTGAAGTATAGTTTTGGTTTCAAATAAGTCATATTTTCCAATTTTAAGCAGCTCCATAAAACTAGAGCCTGTTGAGGTGCAAAAATGCTTGCAGTTGCCTTGAGAAAAATCCATTAAA
>NW_009952896.1:2703126-2706536 GCF_000747805.2 Chaetura pelagica | reverse complement strand
TTCTTACACCTTTGAACAAGAATTTTCGAGCTGCATAATTTTGATCCCAAAATACTATCTCATGACAAGTTATCACAAATAAATTCTCAGAACTTAAGACATTACTTTTTATAACTAGTCACAGAATTATAACTTCTAATATATTGGAACTGCCTTATCTTCTCTCTAGATTTTATACTCCCTAAATAATAGATAGATGTTGATTGAACTGCAGAAGCAGAAAAATTGAGAAAATCTGTTGATTTTGGATACATGGTTTGGAAGAATTATGTTTGCTTCTGCTGATGAAACCTAGAGATACCTGCTTCATCAGTTTTCATAGTATTCATGCATATTGCTAGAGGTTCATTAGTAATTGTCCTGGTTTGAGCCAGGATGAAGTCAATTTTCCTTTTACTGATTTTTTTTTTTCCTTCAGTAAGCTTTCTTTTAACTAGCAGCAAGTGTTCCAGCTACTGGACTGATAACACTGGAATGTTTGTTACTAACAGGACTCCAAGGTCATAACTTTGCCCTGACAGCTCAGGCACTACGAGGAGATCTATGACCCCCCTGTAGGAGGCTGAGCTACATGGACAGCAAAATTGGCAAGAGAAATTCCATATATCTACGTAAGCTCAGAGGAAAGTCAGAGATCACAGAAGACAACTTCCCTTCTCTTCCATCCATGGTTGGCATCTGGGGAGGACTCTGTCCATCCATCGCTGTTGACCTCTAGGCTGTGCATCCCTCGACCCTCATAACTCTCTACTCTATCTCCAGAAGCAGTCCATGATTCTTCACAGCTAAGGAGAGTGCTGTGAGAGTTGCTGGGGGTGGTGGGCAGCAAGAGGCTTTTGCACATTCCTGAACACATTTGTACATAATTGCCCATATTTTCTTTTATCATCAGTGTTTAATTAATGCTGTCTAGTTTAGTTTTCAATCCAGAGTGTCTCTCTCCCTCATTCTCTTTCCTTCCCTATGTGGATGAGAGGGGGAGGGGATTGAGAGCATTATTGTCTCTGGTTTAATTGCCAATCCTCAGTCAAACTGTGACAGTGATGCAAACTTTGAGGTGGATTTGATAGGAATTTATTCCTATTCTGATGTAACTGCACCAAGACATCAAACTTGGTGTTTCTTTCAATGTGAAAGTAAAAAGCGCATGATGTTTTTCACATTTCAAAAGTAAAAACATCCTGTGAGAATGGCACAAGGTGTGCAGAGATCGAATAAAACCATGTCATGCTGCAGTCACTGATTCCTATGTTCTTTGAGATGGACCACACAGTTCCGTTCCCCTTATTGTTCTTCTCCAACTTTGTAGAAGTAAAGTTGCTTTCTTACCCCTAGCTGACATCTTTCCTTTTGTTTTTACATCAAGACAGGTATGATCACAATTCACAAGAGTGTTACTGTCCAGCTGAGATAAGTTTTGACTGTTTAATAATATTCCCAATTTAGAAGGAATAATAATGTCTAGGGTTTGCTGGTTTATTTTTTTGTTGTTGTTGTGTTTGTTTGATTGACTTTTTAATGAACTTTTTCTTCAGTGTTTTCCTTGTAGTGCTGCAAAGTAGTTTCTGAGTCTTGGTGTTGGTTTTCAGATATTTTAATTCTGAAACTGAACTTCTATGTGTCTTTTAGCCAATGTGGAAGGAAAGTTTGTGTATTCAACTGTTAGACTTACTGAGAAGTTGAAACTGTAATGCATCTATCCAAAAAAAGCCATGAAAATCCAGATATCCTGGTTGAAACTTAATGTAATTAATAAAGAAAATATATGGCAATCTATGGCATAGGTATTGAAGACAAATACAATGGAAGAATTTATTTTGAAAAATGTTTCCAGGGAAGAAAAGACCTTATAGTTCATTAAGAGCACTTTAGAGGATGTTGTTCTTTACTTTTACTCCATTGTAGCTTATCCAGATGGAATCTGGGGAAAAGTAATAGAAATTATTCAGCCAGGTAAATAAATATCTCCTTTAAAAACATAAATACATTTCTGATATATCCAGAAATCCATGCCAATTAAAGAAGTATCTGGCATTCTAATTTTTCTTTTCAATTACATACCACAAAGAAGTGGACTATTTTGGGGAAAATAACTAGCACAACAGAGAAGAATTATCTTTGATAAAAGGTCATTGTAAGGAATTAAAAAGGAGAACTGGAGGAGTCAGGCAAAAATAACAGCAGCAATGTATTACATGACAGGCTTCACATACTAGTGGTCATTGCAATGGTGATATTTCTACTGGGTCAAGGGTTTTTTTTCCCTAGAAGCTCTTCTGTGCTTGCTTTTTCAGGAACAAAATAACCATAGGTGGAAAAGGGAAGAATGAAATAAAAAGATCTAGTTATGTCCATGTACTTTCTCTGTAGCTGCTCATGTACTTTCCAAAGACTGTAATTACCTGACCACTCAACCAATCTGGTTTTCTTTCCAGCCATATGACTAAGAGGAGAAAACCCTTTAATAGTATTTTTCCATGCATGCCGATTCAGCATTAGTCAACTCACAACTCTGGTGAAAATTGCCAAGCTTCGCCGATAGAAGTCCTTAGAAGATCATTATGTACAGATGATAGAATAGTCTTCAAAAGTTACTTAAACCAGGACACCAAGGTGTTACTGACCTCAGTTATTTGTTCCTGAACATAGTGGCTAGGGTTAATGTGAAATGATGCAAGAAACAAGGCAGTTTCTTATGAGTTCTTACCTTACCTTCATTAGGCAACTCACAGATTTCAGCACACTGTAAACCACACAAAAAGTGGATCAGGTATGAGAGGTATGGTTTTTTAAATGTCATTGTGGGACCCAGTATTCTCAGTATGTAAGATTTCTTGCTTGGTTTGATTACATTAAAAAAGAACCCCAAACCTCCCATATTTCAAGAGTATCAATTTAATCCTACTGCAGAGGAACATAATAATGTGGAATAGAAATTAATCCTTTTCTATTTAACAGATCAAGTTTTCTGAGAACAGGAACATTCAATCCTGTTCAGCTCCTGATAGATGTGTACAAACTTGATCTTTATATAAACTGATGTGAAGAGAATCAAGTGTTATCATCAGTGAAGACAAAGTAGTACTACTTTAATCTGCATTGCAAATAAGTATGTTATTAAAACCCAAGTTTTGAGAAAGTATTTATTTATGTAGTAGCTATAGTAGAACTGCTATCAGTCAGGTTTCATCTTACTTTACTTAGGACCTTCATCAGTACTAAAAATTTCAAACTTTCTGGATGGCATCTTGCTTTGATTAAACAAACAACTTCAAATTCGCTACTGTGCAGCTGGTATTTTAGGTTGCTGCTGACACTAGATGCATCATGTTTCTTTTTTCTGTCTTCCAACCTGTAAAATTAGGACCCTGGTGTTTATATTTAAAGTTTTTTATTCTGCATCAGGGAAA
>NW_009952896.1:2645493-2703001 GCF_000747805.2 Chaetura pelagica | reverse complement strand
AAGCTGAATATTAATTTCATAATTTCACTGTATCCATTTATTTTACTACAGGATTAAGAGACACTAATACTTAAGGTTTTGGAATCTGAAGTGTTTTTTAAGGAATCAGGTATTCACTGGAATGAAGAAATCACCAACATAATAGAAAGATAATTTTATAGATAATAAAAGCCTTTTTTCCCCCAATTACATTGTTTTATTTGGTTTGTATTTAGCATGTACTGATTCCTAATAGATGCTACTTTTCTAAAAGCATGAATTTACCTACAGTACCCAGAGAAATAGGCAACTCACTACAAAATCAGTTTCTTCTGTCTATAACAGTCAATCAACAAACATTTAGACCAGGTGACTAGGTTTGTTTGGGGTTTTTTTGCTTTGGTGTTTTTTTTATTTAGGTAATTGCATGATGTCTTTGCAATTTGTGTTTTTAGTGTCAAATATTGGTTGGCTAAGCTAAAGTTGTATTTGCTTTTAAATGGACACAATATTCAGCACTGTGGCATTATACTCATGATGGTAGAATCATAGAATAAAATCATAAAATATTTCATATTTCAAGTGGTGTCTAACAGTTACAGTAGTATCACTAGATCCAGCACCTCAAGTGTTAGCAAGACCTTCACAATATAAAATCACAGAATCACAGAATCATCAAGGTTGGAATAGACCTTCAAGCAGTTAAAAAGGTTTGGGGATCATAACTTGCTTTTTTAAACAAAAAACCAGAAAAAGAAGAAAAAAGTCAACTATTTGAAAAGTATTAGACATACTTCTATTTATTAGTATTTTGACAACGTCCCTATTTCTTTCACTTTAGAGTAAAGGTATCTTTAAGATAAAAAGGTCCACCGTGGTTACATCCTTCATATATGATTAAAGATGCTATTAAGTGAATAAAAGATCATAACAGATTTGCAGTGTATCTAGTAGCAAAATAATACTAGATAAATTCTATTTAGGCCTCTGCTTCTGGCTTTGTTTCTGGTTGCAGAGCAGCAGCTCAGCCCACCAAAGTCTGGAGAAAGTGAATGCAATTCTCTTTCAATCATAGAAAAAAAGCAAAAAGACCCAACAAACCAACAAAAAGATTAATCTTGGATAAGCAGTGGCTGAGCTGTCATGAGCACCTGAGATCCCAAGTGATGGAAGAGGTTATAGCTCTCATTACAGAGGCCTTTTCTTGGTGTGCTAGCCTCATTACATCACTGGCAGACTGAAGACTGTAGAAGTGGTAATAAATCACCACTTATATAAAATGTTGTATGCAATTATTGTAGTAATTGATTTTTTTACAAGATATGGTCTCAGTTTAGTCCTGTGGCTGCATCAGGATATGTAATAAAAATGTTAGGACATATTTTGTTCTTTTTCCCTTAAATTTTGGCTAAAGATTTCCTATGACATCTGTAAAATAGATGAGAAAGTGCTCTTGCAAACTGAAGAATGTTATCCATGCTTCTGTGTTGGCAGTTACTGAAAAATACTGACAGAAAAGTGATAATACTCTGGATATTTTATTTGAAAATTAGCATGTTATATAAATACAGGAGATTTTTACAACAGATATGGTGTTGAAATTTTGCCCCATAACTACAAAAACTTGAAAGAATTATCTGCCATAGTTACACATGAATATATTGGCAAAGAATAGCCTAGTTATCCCACAGGAAGATATTTGCCAGCGGGGCAAATCTGTTGTTTCTTTTTTTCTTGTAACAGTAACATATATCCAACAGCTTTCAGAACTGAATTCAAGCGATTTTTTACCCTTAATATTCCCTCATTTTATGAATGACAACTACTCCTGCAGTAAACAAACAAAACTTATCCTTTTAGAGAAAACTAATTGCACATTTTTTTATAAGATGTAACAATTACATAGGAATAGTCAGTAGTTTTATTTCACCTTCCTTCAGGAACAATTTATAAATATCTGTACTTCCTTATCTACAGTGTTTAGACTGATTTTTGAGTGCAGTATAAAATGTGAGGAGCAGAAGGTGAAGTTGCTACTAATAGAAGAAACATTAGTGTTGGAGACATCACACAGGAGTTGTTCATAATAAAAAGGATGTGATTTCATGTACTTGCTGGCCAGAAGAGAAAGCATTCAAAGCTGCAGATGTTGTAATTATACTTTCAAATGAAAGAAAATGCAGTGTATTTGGTCAGTCCATTGGGCAGGTGTGGAGGAGCTGCATGTATAGCTGTCACCCCAGGTGGCCACTCAAAACACAGTCCTTGGCTGTGTTGTCTTGCCAGTTGCCAGTCATGTACCTAACACTAGCAAAGAAACAGTAGGAATTCCAGTCTCTCACTTCAGAATAGATGCTTGGATGACTTTAATCTAAAAAGGGATGGGAATATATATCCTTTGGTTTTTTATTCTATATCCTTTGTCTGTTTCTGGTTTGTCCAGAACTTTTCTTACATTTAGTAACTTGAGACATGGAACCATCTGTTTACTTGACCCTTTTCCAGAAGTGTCTTGAGTCCTTTGGTTCTCCTCTCTTTGGTTAAATCCATCAGTACAACAGTTATTCATCTTTGAAAGGATTTTTTGAAATATAAATACTCAAAAGAATTTAAGAAATTATTGTGGTCTCTTCATCATTTATTCAACAGAAAATGAGACCTGGTCTTGTCATCCTGTAGAGCGTATCTGCCTTTATGTTCTTAGTTTTGTCTGTTCTTTTTCAGCCATTCTTAACTCCATGGGGATAACGAGGCTATATCGACAGGAAAGGTTAAGAGAACATTAATAGACACATATTTGGTTAAAAACATTATTATATGATTTCCATTAACATCTGTTCATCAAGATCTTCAGACTTCTACAAATCTGAAGTGTATTTCTGTCTTGTTCCCAACCTGACAAAAGACATTAGTACTAATTATGTTTAAAATATATTCCAGGTCCAATACTTTGTTGAACTTAGTGGGTTTAATTTAGGCTTCTTATACAGATAGTACTTAAAATTGTTCTCCTATTGCACTTTTGTATCCGTGATGATATGCAATGTACCATTACTGCTTGATGGTAGCTTTGTATTGTCATTGTCTGTGATTATAATCTTGCCCTTTTCTGTCTTGTCCCTATGAAAGTATGAGGCATTTCTCTGTCAGTTGCGGTTCAGTGCAATACATTTCACGTTACCAGGCCATTGTACTGATGCTTCCTACGCAACCACAAACTATCCTCTGATTCATCCTGCCTTGAGAAGTACTGGCTTCATGTGCTTCACACATCCTCCCAAACCATTTGGCCTTATTAATACTTAGTTTTCTAGGTAGCCTTGCAACAATATGTAGCAATCCCTGGAGTAAGGGGCTTTAAGTTTCCTTCAAAAGGTATTATCAGAATATTGATATAAATCTCCACCAGAAATGATTGAGTGTAGGTAAAACCTGTCTCGGAAGCAAAATCAACTTGTGAAGAGTTTTGTGATGCAGATCAGTCAGCTAAAGCTGGATCAGCAGTTATAAAATACACGATGTACAAATTTACAAAGTAAATTTAACTTAAAATATAGAATATAATAAACATAATTAGACAGATCACAGACTGATGTTGTTATACTCCTATACACTATGTCTTTGCTAAATAAATAGAAAGTTGAAAGTCTTCATTAGTGAAGAATTATGTGATATATAAGCAGTTTATATGAAAACTGGTCTTTATGGCAGAGCTGTGTTTATTTCCACAAAGAGCAAATGCCATTAAAATTACCTGGAATATTATTGTTCTGTTTTTTTATTTGCATTTCAAAACTGTTGAATTCTAACATGAATATCTGTATATTTTGAGACATGTTTATTTTCTCAGGAGTTTTGTTTCAGTTAGGTGGTAAAATAGTACCAGCTTGACTTAAAAATTCCCATAATGTAAATTATGTACAGTAGCGTAATTGGTTTTTTTTCCTGTTATTGTTGGATTTTTTTTTCCTATTCATTAGTAAATTTGTATTTCTGTCAATTAGTGACAATGGATTGCTCAAGAGATGTAATGTAAATTAAATAATAGAGTATTTAAATGCTAGATGTACCACGACGTACTCCCATATTTTAAATATAGTGATCAATCTCTTCTGTGATATTTCAAGTCCCTATTCACCTGAAATAGCTTGCTTTCTATTTATCTCTGTCTCAATTTAGAATGTGATTCATTGGTCTACAGTGAAAAGTTATCAGCCCTTTAAAGCACATGGAAGCAAGAACTAATCCTGAGGGATTTTCATTCTTCAGCTCTTAGACTCTGAGGTCCCCAGAGCAAGAACTGTCTGTATCTTACACTGTGTCAACCATGTTGTCAGCACCTAATTAGAAAGCAAGAGGATGTAGGCAAGTGAAACTGCCTTTTTCACACCTCTGCTGTGATTATTGACCTGTTAAATGCTGCTTTTCTAACATTTTATCTTCTGTGATGAATTAAGGATTAGATGCCCCTTCAGTATAAAAGGCTAGGGGAAAAAACACACCAGCCCTGTTGGGAATATAGCAGACATCTCCTCTTCCTTTCTGAAGGAAAAGCTTAGATGAAAAGGAATTATAGAATTATGGAAAACTCAGACTGGAAGAGACATTTCAAATTCATACCATCCATCTCTGGTTTGAGCCTATCTGTATCACCCCTGACTCCCATGTTGGAAATCCATACATAATACTCTTGTGTAGTCATTCCAGCACTTAGAAGATTTTTTTTTCCATTGTATCTAACATAGATCTATCTTGTTTAATACTGAGTTCAGTTACTGCATTCCTTCCTTTGAAAAAAAGAGGAAGCTCTCACATTGCCAGCTTTCAGTCGTCCCTCTCATTATTCTAAATTTCAACATTCTTGTTCTCATTAGAATTTTCTCCAGTTTGTATATAACCTTATTAAAGTGAGATACATAGAATGAAACACTGTGTCCTGTCTAAGGTCTTCCTTATCATTGCTAAATGAAGCAAAATAATGCAGCCTTTGTCTTGTATATGACTCTCTGTTGACATACTTGAGAAAAATTGTGTTTTGGAAACAGAAAATGTGATAACATTTTTTATTATGTTTGGCTAGCAATCAGAGCATCCATATCCTTTCATACAGCACTGGGGACTTTTTTATTTTTTTATCATCTTTTCTTCTTTTTACTCCTCACTGTTTTGAATGTTCAGTTAGTTACTAAGAATAATAGTGCTGTTATGTACTCTTGTTTATATTCTTTGCATCAGAATATGCTCTGTTAAGGAAAAAAAAAGTGACATTCAGTACTCATGAGGACCGCTGTGTTTCTACTAAAGTAAGAGAAAATCAGAAGGATAGTTTTTGTATGTTCCCTAGGAGCATTGTTTTGATGAGCACGCATTGCATGTTAGCTAGATACTATAGCTATTAGCTGACTTGCTGTTGTGTGCTAATCTGAAGATGACTCTCACTTCATATCTGTTCATCTGCTGACCCAAATTGCTATCTGGGGAGGTTTGCTGCTTGCCAAGGTAGACTCTAGAATGCTGCAGAGAGACTGCCAAGGCTTGCCTAGTTCTCAGACCCCTAAGCCCTGTAGCTTTATTGCACATACACCAAAATGTATGACTGTGCTTTATGTGTCTGATGTGCTCCAGGTTTCTCCTGGAGCACATTAGGTGTGACTATATATTGGTGGAGGTGGTGATCAAGAACATGGGTTACTTGGGCGACATTTCCTTGATCCTGCTCTGCTGATAAAGGGAAAAGCCCTGGGAAGAGGGGCCAGATTCTGCGGGTCAAGATCCAGTTGCATGACTGATGTGAATAAGGTGTTACTTTTTATCACTATGGACCCTTTTTGATGATCAAGAACTGTTGATCAAGGAAGAGGCAGGATCCACATAAGCATGTGGGGGAGAAGCATCCTTGCCAAGAGGATGGTGAGGAGAGCTTTAACAAGAAAGTGAGATGGTGACCTGCAAGTGAGTGAGGAAATGGACTGAGTTGACAAGCAAATGTTTGAAATTACTAGATTATACAAGAAACACCTTAAACCCAACAAATTGGCGCACAAGGAAGGCAATTCTGAATATGTCCACACAAATAAGGAAATCCATCCAGTCATCCTGATTTCCCAGAAAAGGTATAAGAGCTTCCAAACAATGACTGGATGACCGTACGAAGCATCCGTACACCAGTGAACACAGCATGAGCAACAAACAAAGAATAAGAGTTCTGTGCACAGTTGAAGGACTACTATCTTGGATGGATTACCTAGGTGTGTTGATCGACAGATGGCTGAACATGAGCCACCAGTGTTCCCAGGTGGCCAAGAGGGCCAATGGCATCCTAGCCTACATCACAAATAGTGTGGCCCTCACGACCAAGGAGGTGATCTTACCCCTATATTTGGCACTGATGAGGTAGCACCTCAAGTACTGGGTTCAGTTTTGGACCCCTCACTACAGAAGGATGTTGAGGTAGTAGAGAGTGTCCAAAGAATGGCAAGGAAGCTGATTAAAGTTTGGAGCATGTCTTACAAGAAGTGGCTGAGGGAACTGGCATTGTTTAGCCTAGAGAAAAGAAGTCTGAGGGGAGAACTTATTGTTCTCTACAACTACCTGAAAGAAAGTTGTAAAGAGGTGGGGATCAGGCTGTTCAAGTTACAGGTTATAGGACAACAGGTAATGGCATCAGGTTGCACCAGGGGAGGTTTGGCTGGATGTTAGGAAGAATTTCTTCACCAAAATATTTGTCAGGCATTGGAACAGGCTGCCCAGGGCAGTGGTAGAGGTTTTTAAGGTCCATCCCTCAAGGTTTTTAAGAGTCATACAGACACAGTGCTTAGGGATATGGTTTAGCTAAGGACTTGTCAGTGTTAGGTTGATGGTTGGACTTGGTGAACTTGAACATTTTTTCCAACCAAGATAATTTTGTGACTCTGTGATCTCATTGTGCTCATAGAGACACGGTGGGATGGCTTATATATCTGGAGTGTTGCAATGGCTGGATACAAGCTCTTCAAGAAGAACAGGCTGGAATGGTAAGGAAGGATTATGAGCCAACTGACAGCTCAAGGGTCAGGATTAACAGGCAAATCAACATAGGTGAAATTGTGGTGTGTGTCTGCTACTGACTGCCTAATCAGGATAATCAGGCCTGATATAGGTTAGGCCTTCATCAGGTAACTGAAAGAAGCTTCATATTTTGTGGTTCTCATGTGTGAGCTCAACTGCCTGGTATCTGTAGAGGAGCAACACAGCAGGGCAAAATTAATCTGGGATGTTTCTGGAGTCTATTGATTATAACTTCACTCAGGTGATTAGGTAGCTGAGAAGGAGGCACTCTGCTCAACATCAGACTTACAGAGAAGGAAGAATTTTTTGGGATTTTGAAGATAGAGACATCTTGGCTGCATAGTAGAGTTCATGATCCCAAGAGCAGGGGATAAAAGCAAAAAAGCAGGATCACTGCCCTGGGCTTCCAAAGTGCAGACTTTGACCCATTCAGAGATCCCTGTAGAAGACTCCCAGGTGTGGTGGAGAAAAGATTTTCAAGGAAAACCTCCTCCGGTGGTCCATCCAGACAATCAGGAAATCAAGCAAAAGTGTCAGAAGGCCTACATGGATGAACAAGAAGCTCCTGACTAAACCTAAACATGAAAAGGAAGCATAGACACAACAGAAGCAGATGTAGTTGACCTGGAAAGAACCTTGAAATACTGTCCAAGCATGGACAGTATCTATCTATCTAAACTATCTATCTATCTATCTATCTATCCATCCATCTATCTATCCATCCATCTATCTATCTATCTATCTATCTATCTATCTATCTATCTATCCGTCCATCTATTTGTCCATCTATCCATCCATCCCTCCATCTATTTAGAATTATGTAAGTATTCCCCTGCCTCTGTAAGCTATCTTAATCTTTTTAGGTAATATTCCCTAATTCTATGACTTGGCAGCCACCACTGGAACGAAAGTTTAATATTCTATCTAGTATGGACTGTATCTGCTGTGGCACCCAGTAGTTAAATCCAGATCCAAGAGTTTTATAATGTTGGTTTTGATTTCTCAAAGTGTAAATGTGATGGATGAAACTTTGAGATAATGGAATTTGGAAATCATTACAGGATGCAATCGCAGGGGAAAATGGATAGTGCACAGTCACAGCTTCAAAATATTAAAAATTAAGGAGATAGTATTAGTTTATCTAGGATAGACTGAATAATGTTTTATTTGGGGAAATACGTGATAGGTTATGGAATAAACAGAGGTATGTGAAAAAGAGACGGTAACAAGAATAACAGATTCAGATAGTTAGAATTCCGAATACTCTAAAGGAAATAACTAAGAGATTATTAATATTTTACGTTTGAAATTTTCCCATCTGTAGAACCTTGTTCTGTGGCTTATATTTCTAATGATGAACCTTTCTTTCAGTTAGCCTGTCAGACAGGAATATAATTTATAACTTAATAAGGACAAAAAGAAATGGAAAGGAAACATTCAGTAAAATATACTGATGATATATTGATTTATTCTGTTTTCTTACCTGGTACTAAGCTTCGTAACAGACATTATGAAATACACTGTATTTTTCTTCTTCTCTAGTATATTTTCAGTACAGAAATCAATTCATTAAAAGTTATAACTAGTATCTGAGATGCAGAGCAGCTGTTTCCCACAATGCACCTTCATGCTGTACTCCTGAGTGTTAAAACACTTCTGTGGCTGGGCAGCATGGCTGTGTAGTCTGTCCATTACCTTGGCACCTGTGGCTTTCCCTCCTGAGAAAAATTGGTTTAACAGTTGTGCTTAGGAACCAGTTTGATTTTTCACACCCTTGCTCTTCTTCTCTCCCCTGTCTTTTTTCTTCTATGTGGCTTAAAATTTGATCTCTTCTGCTCTGCTTGAAGTCCGACACCCAGAAGCCTCATATGAGCAGGTAGACACTAATGTAAATGTGTGCACATGCACATGTGCTTTGGTATGTAGCTTCTCAGTATATCATTTCTCTTCATTCACTGAGAGACAATACAGATCATTAGCAATAAGTGAAGGCTGAGCACAGTATTATGTGTCACTTCTCTGTTTCCTCATTGAACTCTTATTGCTGGTAGATTTCTTTCATCCTAAACTGATGAAATTCTTGGAAAGGATGAAAATTTGAAATTTTGACTTTTTATATCTTCAAGATTGTCCTGCAGGTGAATCCTGGAATAGTACAGTATATGCTTTTATCAAGTGACTTCTTCCCCATCAACCAAATTCTTCTTCCTTGAAGTAAAGGAAGGTTTATACTTGAACAGAGGATGATTTTCTCACTCTTAGTAGCACTGTACTCTTTCTCTCTTCATCCTTTCAGTACTGGAACTTCTCCATAATGTCTCCCTGGAGCCTTCTCTTCTTCAGGTCGAACAACCCCAGCTCTCTCAGCCTGTCTTCATAGGAGAGGTGCTCCAGCCCTCTGATCATGGATCCAGAACTCCATGCAGGGTCTCACAAGAGTGGAGCAGAGGAGGAGAATCGCCTCCCTTGACCTGCTGGCCAGGCTTCTTTTGATGCAGCCATGGCTATGGTTGGCTTTCTGGGCTGCAAGCCCACACATTGCTGGCTCATGTTGAGCTTCTCATCAGCCAACATCCCCAAGTCCTTCTCCTCAGGACTACTCTAAATACATTCTCTACAGCTGGAAGGTACTAGATGGGGAGATAAATATAATTTCATATCTAGTCTAGTTAGGTAGGGTGAAATGGTTAATCTTGAAGTACTTTCTCAACTGAAAATTGATTTCTTTGATGAAAAGAAAAACCCTGGAGAAGGTTCACCTTCATAAAATTTTAAATATTTTTTGTAATCTGCAATTTTGTCAGTCGCAATAAACTGAGGAAGAAGTTTGTAGTTTTATGCAGAGCTTCAGCAAACCAAGTGGGACCTGGGAATTTGTCTCTGCTGTAGAGCTATGTTAGTTTTGAAAAAATCTGTTAAGATCATTAGTTGTTTCTGATGGAGAGCATCAGAATTGTTCTGTTGAGTAGCTACTTTGAAGATAGCTCTGTCACCATTAGTATAAGCAGAACCTGTGGTACCTCGGAAGACATGGAAAATGTGTGCCGTGATGACTGAGGGTGGGGTGTGAGCACCCGTGTTTGTTGCTCGGCACTATGTGCACTTGCCTGCAGCAGCTGATGCAACTCTCTTAATCTAAAATCAGCTCTGGTAGTGCTAAACTTGTGTTAAGCTTTAAGCCTCAACAGAGATGCAGAAACATGAAAAACCAGAAGAGTGTTTTGATGTGTTTTATTTTGCTGTGCTGAAGTTTGCCTTTCTGAAGTTGCAGAACTGATGTTGAGGTATTAGTATTGTTTCCTTTGCATATGGTTTTAAACCAGGAGGAATGCATGAGATTTGTGTGTCATCAGAGTGAAATTCTGCACATTGAGTTTTACTTGCAAATGAGGTTGGGGCAAGGGCATTGGGAAAGATGAGACCATTAATTTCTTTTCCCTCCAAAAGAAATTTCTGAATTTCAACAATTTCCCTGCTGCAGGATTTTATTTTAGTCACTTGATCCTTTAAATTCTGGGAATATGGTTTACACTCTTTTATACCTCTTTACTTCTGAGATTTTCTTTCCAAGACTTTTTTTTTTTTTTTAAATAGGAAAACTTACATTTTTTATCCTTATCTCATGGCCCTAAAGCACACTAAAAAAAAAAAAAAAAAGTAATTGCAAAAGATTATGATATAACATCATGCAAAATAGATGCAGAGATGATACCAAACACAGAGCACTCATTTACTAAGCAGAAGCAAATGCACCTACTGTGAGTGCTGTAACATCAGAAAGTAGGAACTTTCTGTGCAGGAGGCAGGATGACGTGACCATGTCATCTGGCAGAGCAGGCAGTGGTGGCAGTGGCCAGAATGAGCAGCAAGAAGGGGATGACTATTTTTTTCAGATGTAATGATGCATTTTTTTTTTCCAGTTTCTAAAATGTTCGCATATGTTGTGTCACCTTGAATTGTGTGTGCATGGAGGTGAAAGTATGTGGGTGTGCCTTTTTGCTCATAGAAGTATTTCTCAGAATGGGAGGTTCTCATCCCACGCCTGCCAGGCTGAAATAAAGGAGACTTTGTTCAGAAAGGTGCTAAATAAAGAAAGTGGTTAAACAGAGGAGAGGGAAGATGAAAGAACTCTGCCAATGCTAGTGTGAAAATAAAATGGGACAATTGCTTAAAACAAAAGCCTGGAACACTTCAGTGTACTTGGAAGATTTAATTAGAACTATGTAGGCTTGATTCTCCAGTGTTTGTGCTTTACTTAATCATTTAGGTTGTCAAAGGTATCATATTGTAAGAAGGGGAGCTATTTACATCTTTCAGCAAGAGTGAAAATACCTGAATGTTGCTGCATACTGTCAAGTAAAATATATATGCAGTGCAAAAAATAAAATGTGTCACGATATCTGTTTGAAAATGGTAATGATAGAATGTGCAGCATCTGAGCATCCAAAATTTTTTGTATTTTAAGCTGGATGATTGTACATAGTTCCCAGTATTATTTATTATTTGTATGCCGGCAATTGTACAAAAAATCAAGATTTGTACCTGTAAATATTTCACTGAGGTTGCAAGGCAATCTTAGCTTTGTAAAGTACCTGTTACAGTATACTATTGGAGGTTGGAGTATTATATATGTTATTGGGAAATTACGATCTATTGTTGAGCAAATATAACATGCAGAGTGTACTAATATGTTTTAAGACAGGGGATTTTCATTATTTTGGTGGAAAGTTTTATCTTGTTCATAGTTCACCATATGCATAATGTATATTTTTCTAGCAAATGTATGGCAGGACAGTAGGGAAGAGACTGGTTTTTATACAGTCCTAATTGCTGCCTTTTTAGGCAGGTAGGAATCCTCTGGAAGGTGGGAGGAATCATTGTCATACACAGAATTTCCCTAATAAGCATGTTTAGATAGGAGAAACACCTGAAGTTCAGGATAGCAATGGAATGAAATGAATAGGGCAGCAAGGATGGACCCAGAAACAGAAGAGATTTCAAGGGTCCTTAGGAGAGTGTGGGTAACAGTCAGTCTTGCTCATAGCAGAAGACAGCAAAGACTGCATAGTGAAGAAATGATTTCTCAGGGAAGAATACATGCTTTATTGTAAAGCAGGAAGTTGCTAGAAGTTAGTGGTGCGAAAAGTGGGACATGAGGTAAGGATCTGAGCTGTAAGAATATGACGGGAGAGAAAATTTATTTAAATTACCTTTTTATTTCCTAGAATCATGTGACATTGCGTAGGGTTGATGTGACTCAAGTGCAGGACTTGACACAGCCTTGTTGAATCTCACAAAATTGGCCTCAGCCCATCTATCCAGCCTGTCCAGGTCCATCTGCAGAGCTGTAAGCAGTTCAACAGTCCTGCCCAACTTGGTGTTGTCTGCAAACTTACTGAGGGTGCACTCTATCCCCTCATTCAGATTATAAAGATATGAAACAGAACTAGTCTAAATACTGAGCCCTGGGCAACACCACTTGTGATGGGCAGCCAGCTGGATTGGACTCCATTCACCACAAATCTTTGGGCCCAGCCACCCAGGTTTTCTACCTTCTGAGAAGTGCACTTGTCCAAGCCATGAGCAGCTAGTTTATCTAACAGAATGTTGTGGGAAGCTGTGTCAAAGGCTTTATTAAAGTCTAGATAAACAACAACATCCATAGCTTGTCCCTCATCCCCTGAATGAGTCACCTTGTCATAGAAGTAGGGTTAGTCAAGCAGGGCCTGCCTTTCATGAACCCAAGCTGACTGAGATTGATAGCCTGATTATCCTGTATGTACTGTGTGATGGCACTTAAGGTTCCATAACCTTCCCTGTCACTGGGGTCAGACTGACAGGTCTGTAGTTCCCTAGGTCCTCCTTCCCGCCCCTCTTGTAAATAGGCATCACTTTTGCCAGTCTCCAGTCAACAAAGACCTCAGTTTGCCAAGACTACTTATAGATGATGGATATTGGCTTGATGAGCACTTCTGCCAGCTCCCTTAATACAACTGGGTGGATCCCATCTGGCCCCAAAGATATTTTCCTCTCTTCCTTAGCAGATCTGAATCTGAATCTGCAGATATGAATCTGCAAGATGTGAAAAAAAAGATATTACCTATTCTAGCGTAGTGACTTTTGAGGAACTGCACTTCAAGGAGCATATTTTGCAAGTATCGAGTCCCATCATAGTAGTCTGATTTTAATAATACCTAGAATTCCATGAATAAATTCTTACTTCAACTACCATTATATCTTAATGATTATCCAACCATGGCAGTCATCATCAGTAATAAAAATTTAGATGTCTTTGGCAAGCTGTCTAATGAGTTAATTAGCTTCATCATGTTGTACCTTCTGTTTAGTTCTGTGAATTTTTCTGTCTTCTGTCCTTGTCTATCATTAACTTTCTGTCTCCATGACTGCAGCCTACATGGATCTTCAAGATTTTAATTAATTTTTAATTTTTTAATATTTTTTTTGGCTAAACTCGTTAAACGCCATTCCTTTTGTCTTTCAGTTTCAATGTTTTAATCATACTTCTGGTCTCCAAAGGCAGAAGGAATGTAAAGTGCTGTGCTCCACTGATAAAAATTTGCAGGCTAAACATCTTCATTCACCATTTCACAGACTGCACAAGTCTCTGAATTTTCAGAGTTCCACAATTAAATTTCCATGCTGCCAACATTAATGCCAACACTTATTCCTAGATGTGGGGTAGATACTTGCCCACATGAATTCCTATTACACTTTGCACTTAGCTTAGAAGCTGAGGTAGGCCACCCCATATTAATTTCTCCAGTACTTATAATTTTGACAACCTCGGCACTAACAAAGAAATACATTTCACTGGCATTTTCCTCCCTAGATTTGTGATTAAAATGTGGTATCGAGGAGGATCTAAATCTGGCTCAGTCCTTCAGTGTATTCTGTTCTACTCAGAGTGTTACTGCAACCAACCATCCCATGAATGTGGCTACAGCTTAATATTAAAAGTTTGTTATTTTTAAAAAATAATAGGTTTTGACTGTAATTTTTCTTATGCAATTTTTGTTTTCTGTCTTTGCTTCCAACTGTTACACACATACATGTAAACACATTAAACATATATTCTAATGACATTTTAAACCTAAATTCTATGAAAGAAATGCAATTAAAAAAGAAACTCGCTGAACAGCAGGAAAGATCAGTCCTTTTAGAGTGTAGGAGAAGTAGTCTGATCATTAATCTTTTTCAAGACTAAAGTCTTCAGAAAGATGACAGTGCTAGTCCTAACTCATGAATATATGCATTACAAGGCTGACTTCAGAAACCAAATGTCTATTGAATGCTTTGAATGTCAGAAACATTGAGAATCTTTCTATTGAAGACTTAATTATTTATTTTCTCGATTTCTAAACAGTGAATTCTATTACTAAAAACAATATCTCAGAGTAGGGCAATTTCTGTCAAGCTTAGTTAAGATATAAGATACTTATGGTTATTATTTGGTGGAAGGCTTGAATCTGTCTTGAAGTCTCACTTCACAGCACAGCTTGATTATCACACAGGTTTTTCTCACGTAGAATAATAGTTAAATTTTTTATTTAAGTGGTGAGGTTCAGAAATGGGACAATTGTAATACATAGGCTGGAATATCTTGTAATGTAATTTACTAATGCACATCCTGAGGGTTGCATAAAGCCATTTTCTTTTTATAATTAGTGTGAAAGCAGAACAAGGCTGTCACAAATTTAATTAGACTGGCTCCATAATTTATGCTGTTGAATATTTGCCAAAACTGTTACTAAAATATTCGTGTACTCAAAATTAATAAAAATAGCCTTCTTTGCAATGCCATTGAAACATCACTGTTCCATTAAGACTATTTTGTATAAATGTGCACAAAAATATAATAATAGAAAGGTGTAAATTATATTATTCAGTTTTTCAAATTATTTGACTGTCTTTCTGTTGTAAGAATATTTCATTCATATTTGTCATATTTTTGATACTAAACTTCTTCAAACCAATTATAAGTTTTTGTTGTTGGGGTTTTTTTGTGTGTTTTTGAACACATGCTTCTGAAGTATCTGAGAAACAAAATAATCTCGTGTTTACCAAACCAGAAGGAAATGTTGCTTTTACTTGCCCCTATAAATTTTGAGATTCAGTGCACCAAGAGATGTGGGAGAGGATTAAAGCAGACTGGGTGGATACTCTTGTTCTGTGAAACTCGTCAGGAAAGCAAAGCTTTGGTTCAGATTTCAAAGAACATGCACTGGTGGATTGCTCTCATCAGGCAAGCCCCATGATCATCAGTCAAAACATTATAGCCTCTGACTTTGCAACCTACAGCTGCATAGCTACTGGAAGAAACAAAACCTGTGTGATGACTTTTACTGTGACTGGTAAGTAAAGGAAGAAGTGGTAAATACTTTTACCATCTGAGGACCTTCTGAGGTATTAGCACTTTCACTCATATAATAACTCATTGATAGAGAATGCAGATTTGTTTAAGTACTGCATTCCAGTAAATGATAGCAAAATTGACACTTAATCTTGCTTACACAGAAGGAAGCTGATTTTAAGCTTGTCTGATGTCTCTATTGCACTTTAGACCTGTTTGTGAGAAACTAGTTTGGTGTTGGGAGTGAGACACTTGGGAAGAGGAGACACTGAATTTGCTGGAAGAGGTGAACCTTCTCCTAAAGCAACTGCATAGTGCACTGCAAGGTCCCTGGGGAGAGACCCATCCTCCAACAAAGGCAAAGAGCACACTCTCACTTGGAAATGTAAACATTTGTAAAATGGCCCCTAGCTTATTAAGGTAAGGAGTTTCTTTAGTGGGAGTTGAGAAGCTCTCTAGGTTTTGTTGTGACTATGTTTATAGTTTGTTTATGATGGGATCTCAGGTTTCCATATGTAAACTCTTAAAATAAGATTTCTCAAAATGTGATCTAAATCCTCCCTTAATTTATATTTCTTGCTATGTCTTAAAAACCCCAAAATACTTAATTTTGGTTCTTATCTACAGAATGTTTTTTGAAGATACGACTCTTGCACAACTCTATTCCTTCTTATCCTTGTCACCGTTTGACTCAGGTCCGATAACAATGCTCTCGATTCCCTCTCCCCCCCACCCACGTAGGGAAGGAGAGAGAGAAAAAGAGAGAGACTTGGCTGGATTGAAAAATAAACTACACAGCTTTAATTAAAACACTAATAAATGATACAAGAAAATATATACAATTATATACAGATATATTCAGGTATGGGGAAAAACCTCTCGCCTCCCCCCACCCCAGCAACTCCCACAGCACTTCCCTGAACTGGGAAGAGTCCCGAGGAATCCCGGAGCTGCTGCTGGAGAAAGCAGAGAGTTATGGGGGTCAGGAGATCTCGAGCCTAAGGGTCGACGGTGATGGATGAACAGAGTCCTCCCTGGACGCCGGCCATGGACGGAAGAGAAGGGAAGAAGAAGAAAGGAAGGAAGGAAGTTGTCTTCTGTGATCTCTGACCTTCCTTTTAGCTTACGTAGATATATGGAATGGAATATCTCTGGCCAATTTTGCTGTCTGTCTAACTCAGCCTCCTACGGGGGGGTCACAGATCTCCCCATAGTGTCTGAGCCGGCAGAGTGCAGGTGCAGCCTTGAAGCCTCAGTAGTTAGAAAAACATTCCACTGTCTTATCAGCCTAGCAGAATACACTGTTGCTAGTTAGAAGAAAGCTTGCTGAAGAAAAAAAAATCAGTAAAGAGAAAAATTGGCTTCATCCTGGCTCAAACCAGGACAATCCCATTGCAGCATTCAGCCCAGCTTTCTGGTATCTTTTGAGGGTACTGCGTTTGGTTCTGGTATTGAGTGCTAGTAGACATCTCTCTTGGCAGTACTAATTTCTGTGGCATAGTGTATGGTTGATCTATCGTATGTTTTTTGAGAAAGGGAATTCTGCTTGGAAAGGAAACTGATGGCCTGCTTTACTATGAATACCTGACAACAAAAGACCATGAAATTGATCAGAATGTGATAAAAAGAAAAGGGGTATCATGAAAAAATTCCTCTTGCCTCTGACAATTTAAAGCATTCAAATTTCAAATTATTGACTATGTTCATATAAGCAAGCATATCCAAATTGTAGAGCAATAGAAATATTTTCTGCTTACTCCAAGTGCAGTGTTTCTCATAAAAAAATGAAAGCATATAATAAGTTGAGAAAAATACATTAAGAATTATCAATCCTACCCACAGAAACCATTTCTTCTCAAAATAAATGGGTTTTTTCCCCATGCTTCTTTCACTCTTGAAACAAATCTTATTTGCAATTTTTTGTTCTAACAATGCCAGCATAGTTATGCTTCTTATTGAGGGACAAAAAAAAAAAAAAAGGTGAAACCATTCAAAAGGCTGGAGTACAGTATGATTCAGAGAACACCCTGTTTTCTCCCTTTTAAGCCTTCTCTTTGTATTGTGAAACATACTGTGTTGAATTTTCATTAATCCCAAAGGAAGTGTGGTGTCAAGAATTTCCAATTATTTCTCTTTAACATTTGGAACCATTTCATAACATGCAATTAGTACATCCAGTGAGATATAGAGAAACATTAAGTGGAAAGGGGAAACAGGCCAGGTCACCAGCACAGATTGTGGCATAATGAGTAAAGTCTCTCACAATCTCACAAGTTACTTACCCTGTCTTGATGCAACGTTGTGGCTGGAATAAACCAAGTAGTGACATGAACTTGCTCCGCTATGTTTTGTGTGTTCTATCAGTTCAGTCACTTAATTTTTTAATTTTTGTTTTGGCTTACTGTTGCAGCTAAGCCACACTGTAACTTGGATTTTCTATCACCAAATTCTTCCAGCTCAGCTCCAGAGGTGTTTTGAAATACTGAGTCTAGGTGCTGGAGAATAACTGCACTGTAAACACTAACAGGGAAAATATGGCTTAGGTTGAGAAAAAGTATGATGAAGGAAAACTTTTTTTTTTTCTTTTTTTTGAGAAGCTTTCATTGAGAAGACACCAAAAATTCTTGAAGAAAAGAAAGCTTGGGTGAAATGAGGTAGAAATAAGATCATAGGATTATTTAAAGAACTAATAACAGTTCCAAAACCACTCTTTTGGAGATACGGTACAGGAGAAAGAAGCATCTTTCTTCTTGTCTAAAAGTGAATGTATTTTTGCACAGAGAAAGAGCATGGCATTCCTATGAAGAAAAAAAGGAGATATAGGGGTATTGGTATTCAAGTGTTGGGAAAGCCTTTTCTGTTCTTCCAGCTGTATCAGTAGAAGTCACCATGCTGCATTTAGCATATTCAAATGTCAGTGAAAATGAAACCATGAGATCCATTCAGTATCATTAAGTTTGCCCAGTCTATCCCACTAAATACTGTGACTTCTCTTTTTTAGTGACAGAAATTTCCAGCTGAAATGAGACTTCCACCTGTGATGTACTCTAGAGGACCCTGATCTGGCAGGGGGGTTGCACTGGATGGTCTTTCAAGGTCCCTTCCAAGCCCTAAGATTCTGTGATTCTGTAAATCCTGTCTTACCTCAAAACCTAGAACACATAAACCAACAAGTGTATGTAAAGTAGTTTAGCTTTTGCTGCACAGCACTTACAGAAACAGAAGGCTTAATTTTACAAAATTATGTTTGTGTTCAAGGGACTTTGGATTAATTTCTCATGTGTTCCTCATCATATTTCTTCTTCTAAAAGGTCTGTTAATATGGAGATTGGTCATGTCACAAGATAACACACACCTGAACCCATTTCTGTTTTTTCCTTACCATGCTTTTTTCCCTTTAGTTAGATTTAATTTCTACAGTGTTTTTGAGGAAAGGAAGTAGATTTAAAATCCATGCATTGTTTTGGAAGATGATTGGGAAAGAAAGGAAGATGTCATATGAAAGAACAGAAAAATTAGAAGAGTTGGAAAAGAAATGCTTATTCAATCCTGAAGATCTAGCCATTTTTAGAAAGATTTAGTAAGCTTTTTTCTTGCTTTAGCAGAAATTGCGATAGCAAGGTCTCTTAGACAAAGGAAAGTAGAAAAAAATTGTGCTTCTGTGAGTTCCCACTGGATCTGAAATACACATTGATGGTGGCATTTAAATACATTTTGAGGGTTAGAATTATATTATAGTTCATACTAGCCCTTTCCCCAGCTTCGCTGTCTTTCTCTGGATTTCTTCAAGGACCTTGACGTCTTGAAATTGTGGGATACATTCAAGGTGGGATTGCACCAATGCTGAGTATAGTGGGATAGTCACATCTTTTGACTGGCTGCTCAAGCTGCGCTTGATGCACCCCAGGATGCAGTTTGCCCTCGTGGCTGCCAGGGCACATGGCTGGCTCATGTTGAGCCTGCTGCCAACCAGCAGCCCCAGACTACTTTCTGCAAGGCTGCTCTCCTGCCACTCCTCTCCCAGTTTATACTTGCACCTATTGTTACTCTGTCCCATGTGGAGAATCCAGTATTTGCTCCTTTCATGCACTGTACGGGTGAATTTATCATAGAAACATATCAAATTAGAGGGTACTTTCCCCTTGTGAACACGTTGACTGTGCCTTCAAGTTGTTCAGTAAATATCTTTCAATGGCACTCAGTATAATCTTCATAGCACCTAGATGAAAAACAGAGGACTGGTCATTGACTGGTCATGTAATCCTTCTGAGCTGGGAGAAGACAGCACTACCTCTGCGCCATAGGAAATGATCAGAAAATAAGGAAGTGAGGAGAATCAGGGTAGGAGTGAAATTAGCTTCCTTTTCCTTTTGGAATTCATCCAGTATAAACACAAGAGATGAGACCACATCTATGTGTTTTTACACAACAAAGCACCTTTTGCTGAGCATGAATGCATTTGTGCTGCATTTCTGACTCTCACTCATGGGCAAAACTATTTCAGTGATGCCTAGTTAGCAAACCATATGTGTCAGTCCAGCAAGGCATGGAGATCTTTACAGTACAGATTAATTCTCTTGCTAGATCAAATAAACAGTCCATCAAAGCTTTCTCCTCAAAACTAAAGTTAACACACTGAAGGTCAAAAACCTTTACTTCCACAAAATTTCACAATCCTGCAGAGAAAATGCCACGGCTATGAAAATGAACGAGAGAAGGACACGTTATCTAATAGTTAATAGAAATTGTATTGGTGCTGAAAATATATTTTGTAGGCTCCTATCAGCGTATCACCTTTAATGAGAACCCAAGAGCTAAGGAGACGTGACAAGCCTCTGACGTTTCTGCAAAATCTTGAATGTTATGTTCAAGTTGTTCAAGTATAGTTCTTGTATAGTTCTTGTTCTTGTATAGTTAAAGAAAACAAATGCCTCAGGAAGGCTTTGCTCATTTCAAATGAGAAAAGGCAAAAGGGCTTTGAATTGTTGTTTCTAAAAAAAATCTAATTATTTTTCTTACTCAGATTTAAGTGACAGCTGATAATCTCAACTCTCAAACTCATTAACTAAGAGATTATTATCTTGACCTGATAAAACTGAAGGTGGAACTTCAGGAGAAGCAGAATGAGATTTGGAGTGCTTAGACGGAAGGATGGGAATGCTGCTAAAGCCTGGAAGTTTATCCACATTTTCTCATCCTTGATGATAATTAAATACAGTCTTTTAAATTTTTTTTCTTTGTTGCCTAGAGGATGTTTTTTCTTTCTTTAAGTACTCACTGGCACAGATAATGGTTTTCTGTGGTGGGGAGCTAAACACTTGGAAAAAATATTCTAATTTTTCCTGAAATTAGACAACACTATATGCACCATCCTGTCATTTTTAGTACACAGCTGTTCAAAACATGCTGAAAGTAGAGTGAGTTCATATGCAGATAAAATACAGAAGACACTAGCTTTGTAATCAGGCAGCCTTCTTTATTGTGTCACCTCCAGCAGCATAAACTTCTGAGAGAATTGTCTTTCTTTTTTCTTTCCAGCAAAATAATGTTGGAATTCAAGGATAACACTCTTCTTTAATCATTATTTTTTTGTAATCTTTTCCAATGAGCACATTAATACTAAAGAGGTGTACCTCAGCAAGTCTCATATTCAGGTATTCAGGAGAGCCAGATAAGAAGCTGTGAACCTTTAGATCCAGGAGAGAAAAGCCATCTGGTGATGGCTCTGCAGTTGGTTAGCTGGGATTACTGTTGTTAGGGATCCTGATTGTTTTCCTGTGCCTATGAACTGAGCATGTAAGTTTCTTGTCTAGTCAGAATGAAAGCTGCTTGGGGCAGCCCTGGTTTCACCTTCAGATACTTTCACTGCGTGTTGAGCAGAACACTAAAGAGGGACTAACTTAAAGACAGCTTTTTTAGTCCCTTTTCACCAATGAATTGCTAGTCTTTATCTGAAAAAAAAAAAAAGAAATAAGTTTGTGGCCATATTTCTTCTAGGAAGTACTACAAGAGGCATTACTCCGTTTCCATCCCAAGGCATGCTCACTTTTTTGTACTTCTTGTTTTGTTTTACTCCTGCATGTTGAGAAACTGAAGAACAGGCATCAAATATTTCTTCTTCGCTAAGTAACTGAGCATGGACACACAAGGCTTGCCTCATGAAGACATTGCTGACACATGGCTATTTGAGACTGATAGAAGTTGGTAGGATTGTCTGGCAAAGATGTGTCCCATAATTTATCATACTGCTAGCCAAGAGATACACTTTTTTCCAGAAAAGTTTATTATATACTATTTTTTTGCTTCTCTTTTGTGCTACTGGTCTCAAGTCTGCAGAGTGGTAGTGCAGGGCTGTGACAGAGAAGCAGGAAACAAGGCACTGTGATGGGCTGTGAGAAATTGACCTGAAGTTCTGTGGTTTAACACACTTTCTATTTTTATTTTTTTTTCCATGCTTTCACTAGCTGAGTTCAGACTGTGACATAAGAAAAATTCATGTGTTTTAAATACATGACACCTATACTGAGGACTTGTGTTGTGGACTTCCTGTGTGACTTGGAGTATATCACTTCTCTTTCCTCCAGCTTTTTTAATCTCAAAAATTATAGTTATATTACCACAAGCCTGAACACCATAAGAATGTGTTAACTGATATTTTTAAGTCACTGTCTTGCATATTTCTATGCCTTAGTTATTATGTGTTGCTCCTTAGCTTAATTTGAAGATGTGGCTATGTATTTAAGATGCCTATGCTTTTTAAGAAAAGATTTTATAAACCTGATCTTTCCTGTCTTAATTGTAATTCTCAAAAAAATAATCTTTAGGCTAGAACAAATAGGGTGGGTTTCCTGACATCCATCAAAGTATGTCCAGTATTGGGTTATTTAAAAAAAACAACAATAATCAGAATGGGTGAAATATTTCATGGAATCATGTAATCACAGAGTTGTCAGAGTTAGAAGGGACCTCTAGAGATCATCTAGTCCAACTCACCTGCTAAAGCAGGATTGCCCAGAGCACATCACACAGGACAGATGGGTCTTGAATATCTCCAGAGAAAGGGACTCCACAACCCCCCTGGGCAGCCTGTTCCAGTGCACTGTCACCCTCACAGTAAAGAAGTTTTTCTTCATATTTAAATGGAACTTTCTATGTTCCAGCTTGTGCCATTGCCCCTTACTGTGTCACCAGGATCTCCTGAAAAGAGTCTGGTTCCATGCTCCTTGCATCCACCCTTTAGATACTTCTAGGCATTAATAAGGTCTCCCCTCAGCCGTCTCTTCTCCACGCTAAAGAGTCCCACCTCTCTCAGCCTTTCCTCATAAGAGAGATGCTCTAGTCCCCCAAACATCTTTGTTGCCCTCCACTGGGGGCCCAGAACTGCAGAGTAGAGAAGGAGAATGGCCTCTCTCAACCTACTGGCCACATTCTTTCTTATACAATGCAGGATTTCATTGGTCTTCTTGGGAGCAATGGCACATTACTGACTCATGAATGATTTATTATCTACTAGGACTCTCAGGTCCTTCTCCTCAGGATTGCTTTCCACCCTTAACCTATATTGGTGCATGGGGTTCTTCCTCCCCAGGTGCAGGACCCTACACTTGCCTGTGTTGAACCTCATGAGGTTCTTCTCTGGCCACCTCTCCAGCCTGTGGAAGTATTTGTGGAAATATTTTTTAACAAAAAGTGTACAGGTTTCCTTTTGAATTAAGGCAGAAAAATCCTGGTATCATTGTGCAGTACTGAGTAGAAAAACTCTTTTGGATTGAGATACTCTTCCTGGTACTCTGAAAAATGTCTTATCCATGGAAGCATTGCATGATTGTTAGTTATCTCTTATGGGACAGCCTTTGCAATGAGAGGAACATTGACATAAGTAGTCTGACTGCTTTTATTACCCATGTATCGGGTCACTTAAGTATGCTGTTGGACTGCTTTCTCACCAGGGGAGGAAAGGAGATGCAAAAGGATTATACAGGTCATTACTGCTTTTCATAACACTGTGCTGTGTTTACTCACCTTTAATCATTCCAGTGACAACTTTTGTAAGAGTTAGTTCAGCATAACAGAGGCATTTTAGAAAGGAGGAAATGGTTATAAGGTCTGAATATTGAGCATGAGCAGTCATGGAATAATGTCCAAATAACTGTTGATTTTCAATTTAATTTGTCATAAGAAATTAATGCTCCTTTCTACAAAATACTGATCACATTTATTACAATTGTAGTTTAGCATCTTGGGGTCACAAATGGTTTATTATCTACATAGCTGTAGGAATATCTTCTGTAGTCTTACTGTTAGTTTTCCTACTAATCTTCTGCATTATACTGCTTATCACAAGAAGCAGTATCCCCCCACCCCCTTTCTTCCCCCATGCTCAACAGAAAACAATACATAAAGGTTCTGTCACTGTTAGGTTCTATTTAATAATAATTTATTATAATGTTTAGCTGCACAAAAAATAAATGAGAACATGGAAATATACATGAATAAATGGTGAAAAGCAGAAAAAAGCATGATTGAGAACATTTACAAAACAATACACATACATAGGTAGTCTTATGTGTGCATATGTATACATTCTGCCAAAACCTACAGAAGAAACCACACAGAAATTGAACAGACCAAAAAAAATACTCCTTAAACAAACAGAACTAGAAGGCAGACCTGAGAATTAGGATCTACACATCTTTTGGCCTTTTACAGATCTGCTGTATTACTAAGGATGAAATCCCAGTAGATGGTGTTACCATGATGGCTGGTAATAATACGTTTGCATACTACAAACTGTGTGCCTGGCCCACCTATGCTTTATATCCCTTTTATCTTGAAGCTTTAGCAAAATTGTTGCTGAATACATTCAGGGGGGTTTTGAGTGTGTTGTTGTTGTTTGTTTTACTATTATTATTATTTTTATTTTTTTTAAAGGTTCTGTGGAGGAGGGATCATGACTCTGCCTGCAGACCAGTTACTGGTTCCTCTTGGCTGGCTAAGAAGGAGCATCAACAGCCTGACAGAAGCATATTTTGAGTAGCCTTCTCCAATGGAAAACTTTCTTCACTTGTGCAGGAAAGACAGGAGTCTAAGTTCTTCTGAGAATAATGTGGACACAAGGCTTCTCTGAATTATTTGAGCAATACTATCATTGTATGGTTAGCCTACACTTCAGCTAAAATCTAAAAAACTAAACCAAACTGTCCTTCAACCTAGCACTGAAGACTTAAATTGTTTACAAACTCATATACCATTAGAAAACATCCCATTTTGGTTTTATGTACTCCTGAACAAGGACACATACACATTGCAAGGGATATTTTCTTTTCTTTCCCTTACTGAAGATTTTTATATATATATATATATACACACATATATATATGCATGTGAAATTGATGAGGCTACACAGAACTGTATGTTAATAAGTTGGTTTGTTTCCTGAGTTATGTCATAGCAGATAATTCTAAGTTGTGCACGACATTACAAATAAAAGCCTGTAGCATCAGGTCATTTCTTTGATTATCCCATTTATACTAAAATGCCAAAATGATAATGTAATTAATTTTATTACACTTATGTTCTCAGCTGGAACCCTGATACAGAAATATCCATAAACAGAGAAGTTGGTATTATTTCACTGGTTATAGAGACATAAATACATCTCTACTTTACTGAGGGTAAAAAAGGGGGAGAGTTTGAGGTTAAATACCCAGAATACCAGATTGTTTTGATTGTTTCTGGTAATACCCTTATTTCTTACCTCCTTTGGTGTTTTTAACTTGTCTTTTCAAAATAGTTGCTTATTTTTGAGATTTGAAGAAGAAAAATAAATCTGCAGGGCACATCTTTCCAGGTATTTAATCAGTTTTAATTTAAATTCCGTAGGCATATTACTTCTACCAGGATAGTTCACAGGGAAAATCACATCACACACAGCATAATAAGAGCAATATATATATATTTTTTTCAAAAAACAAACCCAAAATAACAGCTTCATTTTTGTACCATGGTAATATCAGTGAACAGCAGCTGAACATGATACAAATCAATCAGCTGAACTGATACAAATAAAAAAGAAAAAAAGAACAACCCAAAGCTTATAAATATTCTCAATGGCTTAAAAAGCTATACAGAAGAGAAACTTCCAAAAGTGTAATTTGAACTGTAATATTAAAAGTATTTTAATATTTTATGAGTCAGGCAGGATGAGACCCAGTAAGTGCCTGTTTGCTGTGACACAGTTTGGATTATGTGAAGAAACTTCCCAGTGTAAAAAAGTACAAATAGTACTTATTGCTGTTTATTTTCAATATATTCCATAGATTTGCCCTTTTATTTTGGAAAGTTTTAGCTCCTTTTGAGTGAACTTCTTCAATTGTAATTTTGAAGTTTTCTGTCAAACAATTACCACGCTATTTCATGCTGTACCACCTGCCCAAATAGTTAAGAGGGAGGAAAAAACCAATAATCAAGAGACATGACACAATTATGGGTAGAAATCTGCTCTAAACTCTGAGATAATTCTGCCTTTTTGTTGTTTTAAGGCATTAGAAACTTTGCTGAAAGGAAATATACATAATAAAGCATGTTTTAATTAAAAAAACCCACCTGAGTCTTGGATCACTGGTAAAAACAGTTTGTGTTTCCATAACAATAAAATTAATCTTTTATGCTTGGTGAAAAAGATACATATTTAAGTTCCACATTCAAAGGAAAATTCCATTATTAATAGTACTACTAAGTCTTTACTGGGAGTAAACTCACATCTCTCTTAAAAAAGAAATCAGAGAAAAAAATATTTGTAATCAGTATTTGCCTGGACTTCTATATTTAGGAGAGACAGTCAGGGTTTGGATCAGCAGGGGGGTTACTAAACTCACAGTTGATGAAAGAAGGTGAAAGTTAGAACAGCAGTGTATCCTGTTACTTTCTTTGTAAATCTCAAATACGTTCCTTTACCTTAAAGAGCTTCTCTAACTCTGTAATATATTCTTTATACTTCTTATTCTGCTTGTCTTCTACTCTCCACTGACTGTGCATCTTGGGGTAAAATATTGTTTATGTGAGGAAACAGGCTGCGTTAAGGACTGGACCCATCCAGGAACACAAGGAGCTGGATTTCTCCAAACCCCCACGTTAGGCAGGGTAGCCCAGTTCTTAAGCCTCTTTCTGACCTCCACCTGCCCTAAATTCCCAGGAACCGCTTCTATTAGGCACCTAAATTTTTTCAAGAACACTCAAAAATAACTTGTTCTAACTGTGCTGTGCAACATAACCACCTATCTCCTACCCAGGTCTCATCCTGGGATAAAGGCTAATGGTGAATGGTGATTTTTTTGTAATAATGAAGATATCTGGGAAACAGGTTTGGTTTTGTGGTTTTTTTTTTTTTTTTTTTTTTATTTTTTGGGGGTTTTTTTTTTTTTTTTGGTCTGTTAGAATGGCTTTAAGAATTGTTTCTGATAGTTTGAGTTACGTTTGCTCTTCATCCATTTTGTGTCAGCATTTTTTTTTTTTTTTTTTTTTAATTGTTGTGGTGTTTTTTTGTTTGTTTGTTTTTAAATTTATTTTTAAATCTTACCTACATCATGCTTCTCTAAGCCATTTATGTTATTGAGCTATGCAAAAGTTCAAATCAGTGGTATTTATTTAGGGTAGCTGAATCTCTGCCTCAGAGAGTACTCCCCAGGGCAAGAGAAAGATTTATTTCCTTTAAAGCCTAGATGTCCAATAGGAGTTAATCCCCTAATGGCTTTGTAAGTCTGACACTAGGGGCCAGTTCCAAAAATGCCCCTGTCTTTCTACAGGATAGGTGCTAAAATACTCTTTTAGAGTGTGGATTCCGGGAGTAGGAACAGACATCAAGTTCTCAGACTGTATTATTTAAGATGTAAGTAAGGCAACTCAAAAGATATCCATGTTATAGGCTGGCTGTTAAAAATGCCTACATACAACTTAGGAATTGAAGTTCAAGCCAGAAATACCAAAGGAAATGCACAAAGTTATATAAGTAAGTTTAAAAAGTAAAATGTGTCTGTTACTTCCACACTATCTACCTTGTTAGCCATTATAATTAGATTAAAAAACCAACATAGCAGTGGCTGGCGTATTTCCTGTAACCTTATGCTTTCTTAAAGAGAGAATTTTGTAGTTTTAGAAAAACATGTCTCAGGGATTCTAGAGGATATTTAACATCTTTCTTAAAAGTGCATGTAATTAGATTGTTACATTAAAAAATATTTTTAGTATTAACCAATAACTTTTATAACATGATTTAACTGACCAATAGATTATCATATTAATATATAGCCAAATAAATACACATTTTTTTTAATTATTTTTTTTCAATACCTTTCTCCATTTGTGTTGATGTCTGTATGTGCATTTGATGCCATAAATTCATGTTTGGAATATTTATATGTATTAAAATTAAGCCCAGTTGATACAATTATTGTTTTTTTTTCTCTGAAAGAAAACTATCTGAAGCAGACATTATTGTTTTATTTCACATTTCAATAATTTACCTAACAACAGTTGTATGGGAAGAACTTTCTTATTCAGAAATTATTTTGCAATTAGAAGCATAAAGAATAAGCAGCTATGTCTGCATTTTTTATGCATGATAAATACAGTTGTTGCTTTTTTAACCCAGAAATTGATGAGCTCTGAAATATTTTAAATCATGTTTTTAGCAATATCTGGTTGAATTAATTTCCACAAAATTGTGTGATAACAGTTATGATGTACCATATAAAATGCTATTTTTAAGCATCTATATTGCATAATGCATGTTAGCTGGACTAGTACTTGTTTAATCCAGCCAGATGATGGGAAAATGAGCCCAGCCCACCTGAGTCCATAGTTACAGAGCAACTTAGAGCAACTTGTTCTAGATACTCATAAAGTCAGATGAAGTTGAATACTCTGGGAAACTGTTTTGCACTCAACATGACCCATTGCTATGTGCTTAGATGCCTGCTAAATTTTACTAGTATTTTTTAAGGTTAGAGAATCTTTTTATTATTATTATTTTTGTTAATTTCTTATCCTATTTTTAATTTCTTTTTATTATATTTAAAAAATGCCTTTATCAAGAAAGATGTTTTTCAAAGAAGGAAAAAGAAATCGAAGGTGATAATGTGTCACACTTTGGTGGAAGTCATACTGCTTTTTTCTGCATTGCCCTTTTTCCTTGTAAACATTTTAAATCAGTACAAGCAGATCTGGAAAAAAAAATGTCTCCTGTCACAGTTTTTCATCTACAGAAACTCAGGAAATACACCTATTAACATAGAAAAGGACAGCTTTGTTTTACATCATATATTCTTTTTAGCTGCAGTTGTGAGAACGAGTGTTTAGCTACAACCTTTATTTGTATTATTGGTATGGAATTGACAAGACAGCTAATAAATATTGTGCTATTTTCTATGCCCATTGCAGTTCTGCTATCATGCAATTTCAAAAAAAGACTGAAAACAATATGCCTAAGTTAAAAATGAGGGTTACCTTAATCAATATAAAATATTTCTACAGGAAAAAAATCTACTGTAAAATGTACCCATTCACTTGACAATCTCAGGATTGTAAAGTAATGTGGCAAATCTATTCAACCTCATGAGGATTTCTGTACTGAAGGAAAAAACCCAATGAAATATCTTCTTAGGGACTTCCAGTGTGAGTTTTAAAAAGATTAAGTCCTTCATCTTGCGTTTAGTTAGAGGAAATCTATTCTCCTTTACAACTTGCAGTATCCATAACAACACTGAACTTTAAAACACTTTAATTATAATTAATCATACTTAAACCTTTGTTACTTTTATATGTGTTTTAACCATATCCATAAATATCTGTCAAGCTGCATATGCATGCTGAGATGCAAATAGGCATATTTGCAAAGTGAAACTTAATCTTTTTCAATAGGACCAGTTCACCTATGGATTCTAATATTTAGGTTTCTAAGCATAATGCCATTCAAATACTTGCTGAATACACCTATCACCTTTTGCAGAGAAAGAAACAAACTTTCTGTTACAACTGGCTAGTCATTATTCTTTGACATTTCTTTTATTCCACTGTACGCCTGTACTTGTGTCCAATATAACACACCTTTTTTATCAAAAAATAAAAAATGAAGAGCCTTTATTTATAATATCAAGAACAAACACAGCACCCTTTATGGACTGCAAGACTTTGTATGTGCAAGAATTAATATATCCAACCTTATACCCTTTGATTTTCAGGTTATTCCACTACAAGTGTTATCCTCTAGTTACAAAACACAGGCAGATATCCCAATCAGTTGTCTGTGGTGAATGATTTAAGATTCTAATATATGTAAGATGTATAACAACTTGGATTGGAAAGAGTCACAAATATTTGGATGATGTATGAAAAAATGAAACTTTCCAGTCCTGTTGGATCTATTGTTAATCAAACAGCAGCTTTTCACACTTTCTCCACATTTCACTCTATTCTTTATGTGATTAAAAGTCACTTTTATTCCTTTGCAGCAGGTATAAAAAGGAGAAAAAACACACTAATATAAAAAATTGAAAAGGAGGTTAATTGGAACATCTTCCTCCTTCCTTTTTAGGAAGAAATAGTTTTGAATGATACTGTGTTTCATCTTAAAAAGCAGAGCCATTCTAGACATTTTCTCATGCAATACAATCTGGCAGTTCCTAAGGTACCACATGAAAACTAGTAAGTGTGTCTGGTGAGCCAGTTCTGAGTAGAATTTTACGTGCTACAGGCTGATAGTCTTGTTTATTTCCAAGAGATCAAATATCTCAAAAATCACTACTCCTCATAGTACGGCCAACTAGACTGGAGAGCTGAACATAATAATTCCTTTTCTGGTAGATGCAATACAGAGATCTGATTAATGCTCTTTTCGTCTCTTTCCCATGAAAGTGAGGGTCTTCACAGACTTCCTGCACTTCGCAGCTCCTAAATAATGGGGTGATTGAAGGTTGTATGTTGTACTTACATTGTTGCTATAGAAAACATTTTAAATACTTTTGACCGCAGAGATTCAATTTCAGCCCCTCCTCACTCAATTTCTTATTAGCTTAGAACAAGACTTTATAAGAAATGTGTTTGTTGCTTCCCAACAGGATTTCTATTCATGTACTGTGAAATGAAATATTGTTCCAAAATATCATGGTAGAATTTTGTAAAAACATACTAAAGCAGTTATTGTTGATATCTAACAAACTTCTTTGGTTTGTCAATACATTTCAAAGCTTCACTTTCCAGCTTTAGTAAAAAAATAAAACAAACAAGCCCAAGAAGAACAGAATTTTGCACGGACCTGATATATGTGAGAAGCTGGAATCAGAGCCTACCACCAGAAGTAAAGCCTAAACATTTACTCAGTAAGGCACCAAACTCCATGACACAAGATGTTAATCTTTCCTTCTCTTTAACATGGTCAGGCAAAATTGTTTCAAAGGACTACACTCACTGATTATTGAAACAATAAAGAAATTTATCTGTTTAAAAATTGGGGCTACTCAAGTACCTCAGCGACATTTGATGATTTATTACCAGACAGTTTCAATTTATCTTTTTTTTCTGCATCAAGTGACATCAAAATCAAAAGTACCAGCATGCACCAATCTACAATATTCACAGTTAATACATTTTAGTAGCTATATTTAACGATGATGGGTTTTATTTGTTCATAGGGCTGAATATAATGTTATCAAGGGTCATTTAAAAAAAAATCAAATCATGGTTACAGTTATATATTCATAACACATCCTGAGAACCAAACTGAAAGTGATAGCCTTAAACTATTTATTCTATTTTAAAAAGTACCAATGCTAAGTTCTATTTGTACAAGTTGAATCTGGTTACCTCTGAAGATGTTTAGTTGCCCTCCATCTCTTCATAGTAATTAGCTGAAAACAAAGAGCTCCTTTTGAGTCAAGGGTAGACATCATCTGTGTGCCTTGCACATGAAGAAAGCCGAGACCTGAAAAGGGACCCATGGGGTCCGTGGGCCTATTTAAAGGCCCTTGTAGTCTCTAGGCAGGCAGCTCTACCATGTGTGCCAAAAGAGAGTTTTCCTTCTGGCAGGAGCACTAGGAACTGTAAAAAGTAATCTTCTCAGTGTTTAATCACTTAGATTATTGATAGGCATATGCCAGGAACTAAAGCAATTCTGTGAAACAGAATTTTCTGGCAAACTGTTGGTGCGATGCCCACCTGGTTCTAATGAAGCTTTTCTGAGGAACATTTCTGGGAGCCATGCAAACACACAAATGTTACAAAAATGCTAGGTGCTGTTCTGGAGTGGCACTAATGGCAACACACCCTGGCTGTTAAATACCTTTGTGCTGCAGGCACTCAGCTTTCTTAGATTGTATTGCAGTACACTGTAAAGTTGCATCCTTATTTTCAGCTTCTAGTGTGGCTCCATTTACTCTCTAGAAGAAATAGGTTCTCAATATGTCAGGTTTGCTTTTTGTTGGTTTAATTCTCCAGGTTTGTCCTGGAGTTCAGTTTTTTGCCTATTGTTACAAGATGGGACTTGACAAATGTTTACAAATGTATGAATTGTGAGGATAGTTGTATTATCTAATGAAAGCAAAATATTTGGCAAAACTCCTATACATGGCTAATCCACCCCCTGCATTTGTGTGTGTATTTCTTTGGAAATAGCATCTACATTTTAATTACCTAGACAATATTCATGCACTGCATAGGAAGAAAAATTATCTGTGACAGACAGCAACCGTTTACCAGGAAAAGGAAAGAACACACTATATAGATCTTACGCTTTTTTGTCTAAACACAGCTAGAGCCCTAGCTTAGGATTTAGAAAGATTCTTAAAGTATGTGAGCGCTGCTACAAAGCAGTTCTGTTAATCTCCTGTTTTGCGTTTTCCCCACTTCCAGACTATGTAGAATACATATTATATTACTAGTATTCAAGTCTCAGAGGAATCAGTTATGTGGACGCAGCATAGAAATCTGCAAAGCGCATTGGGAATTTAATCTAAGGAATTCTAAATAAAATCTGTAATTTTAGGCCAAACAAAATAATTGCAGTTGCATAGGAGTAAAAAAAAACAACTGGCCAGTTCCTTAGAAGTCTTATATTCGTAAAAGCTGTACTGAATAAAGGAATTACACCAGCAGAGTACTTATTGTTTTCTATCATGTTTTGCATGTAATATTTGCAAACTGGAAATTTTGCAAAAGCTAAACAGCAACCAACATTTATTTCTGAAATAAAAATGTGAATGAAGCTTCCTTGATGGGTACAGCTCAGAGAGAACCAAGGTAAAGTGTGGGAGAGCAGTTTTCCATTTTAGCTCATCGATATACTCTCTGTAGGGAGCTGTTCTATTCCTGAGTATGGCAGCACTGTGAGAAGGAAAAGAGGTAGTGAATGAGACAGGTAAAAGAGGAAAAATAAATAAAGCTCATTGTGGTGGAATAGAAGAGTTCCATTCAGGCTGATCACAGGCTTTTTTATTCAGCAGCTGTTCACTGAGGTGTAGAAAGCTGTATGTCTGCAAGGCCTCCTAGCTCAGAAAATGGTTGAAGAAAAGATGGACATAGTGTATCAGTAAGTATTTGATCAAAAGCAGAAGTTTCTTCTGTACTTTTTAATACATATATATATGTGCATATATAAAACAACCCAACAGCACTTCTTTAGTTAAATTATGGCACATAAAATTGATTGTTTCATTGGAAAAAAGTCTGTGTCTCCTCCTTGATATGCTTCCTCAACCTGTCCTAAGAAACAACTAACGAATAGCTCTGGCAATCATTGCAATCATTTCACACTGGGACCAGAACACAAGGCTTCTCAGGTCATAGCAAGAGGGCAGATGTCTCCCCACAATTTCAAACATTCCAGGGCATTGTGAGGAGTACATAAATATTCGACACCACTTACAAAACTCTAAATGTTCAGCAGAGATAAAAGTTGTTCCTCACATACAGGTATGCCTTCCAACTTACTCCCTTGTTACTGATTACAAACACACCTACTGCAGTTCATTTTCTAAAGATGTCTTCCAAAGACAGAAAATGTCCACTGAGTGATATTCATCCTTCTTTTCAAATTAAACTGATGCATGACACACAATGTGCATCTAAAACAGAAAACTGAGAAGAAAATGGAGAAAATCAAAATAACGTTGACCAGAAAGATAAGACCAGGGCTCAGCTCTACCGTATCCAGCACAGCCATGGCACAGGCAGTCTCCAGCCTGCTTTTATTGGTCTGAAGAACAGTTTTCCTGCTTTTTAAAGTTAGGCTTGCAGGCATGGTTATCTAAATAATTTGCAAAAAATAAGACTTCACAGCATTTCTGAGGATGAGATTGTGCTGCTGATATAGACGTTCACAGCTCTCAGGGGTGTCATGATAATCACGTGTATTAGTAGTAAAGGACGAATTTGTGCCCCAGGAATCTAAGGTTAGAGCCATACCAGGCAATAACCTTACCTTAACACATCAAACTCTATACTCAACAAATCGTATTAGCCTGCTACTCCAGCATCTATCTGCTTCTGGGTCAAAAAACACCCAACCAAACTCTAGGGTAATGAGAGACCTTGCTTGCTTCTGAAGGTGACCCCCACAGTGCTGACGTTGCGTCTCAAATTGGTGACATTTCAGTGACTCCTGCAGGAATCAGTGGGCTGCAGCAAGGACCTAAAAACACTACAGGTGAAGACAGGCCAGCCTGCTGGTGGAGGCAGGCAGGAAGGCCCCACTGTTGAGTGCGCCATCGTCATGGAGCCCTAGAATGGGCCTTCTCCAGTCATGCAGAAACCTTCACACCAATACAATTAAGTTTGTTTCCACCACTTTCTCACAAGGTAAATGCATCCCCCTCTCTCCCTCCCCAACCGCCCCCCTACTTTCTGAACATATCAACAAAATATTGGCAAAATAAATAAACAAACACTCTGCTTCAGGGAAGCTGGCTCTCCAGGTTTCCACCTTGGCGGTGACCTGACTGGAGCTGGTAGGCATCAGTTTTCACAGCAAATGGTGGATGCAGAGGGACCTGGTGGCTCCCTGGCCCTGGTGGCAGGCTCCAGGCTCAACTGTCTCTCTTAACTGGCTGCACCCAGCTGTCATTGCACCAGGCCTGAGCCGTAGCTGAAGGTGTAGCTGCTGGCCAGTGACAGGGACTGCTGATGCTCCTCACCCTGCTCCAAGGCGTAGCTGGGAAATGTTTGTGCCCGGGACACCTTCGCTGATCCGAGGCTGTGACCTGTGTGTGGGGGACATGAACACAAAATATGTAACTGGGCTTTAATTAATTTTAATGTACTTTAAATCTTTTACCATGGACATGGACTTTGACAGGCTGATGTACTGCCAAGGTGCATGGAAAACAGACATGCCACATCAAGCCTTGCTGGGGCTGCAGGGGAGGATTTTGCCTGTGTCTGAGAGCACAAATGAGTGATGGATGCCCAGATGCGGCAGAAAATCCAGGACACAACAGAGGCACAATTTAAAGGCAGATTATATTTTTTTTAAAATAAATGCAGGATACCATATCTTTATGTTTCCTACTGTATAAATCTCCATTATATTTGCTAGTTAGAGCTGATGAAGAAGTAATGCACTACTTATTTGTCTAAAGCACTGCTTAAAGTGATGAAAGTAATGCCAGCAGTTTTAAAGGGATTTGTCAAAAAACGCTGCTTCATGTACTTAAGGGCTTCTGAATAGGATGCCAGTTTGTCAGGTAAACACAGCATCATTGTCATTTCAAAAGGAATTGGAGGTGGGATATATATGTGATATATATATATATATATGTGGCTACATGGCAGAATACTGCTTGGGAAGATGATGCGCAAGATCTTCCCTCAGACAAGCTTGTGAATCTTATAAAGTTATGGCTTGCTCACCCACAGTAAGTGAGATGGGAAACCACGAATAGGAAGCCAAGCCATTAAAAAGCCAATGACCAAACTTAGAACATTGCTGATTCTGTATCCTGATCATTTGCCTACCTCAAAATTCACTTTTAAAACTGATTTAATTAGTAACAAAAAGTTCCAAAGTGTGTAACTTCATGTAACATATATTCTCAATTTTTTTGGAAACATATTTTGAAGCCTGGATTTAAAATAGTCTTGGATAATTAAAAAAACCCATCTTTAATACAAATATTATATGCAGAAATACAAAATTTTATTTTTCTGTTAACCACAGAGCTATTAAAGAGTAACAGTTTAGACTCAGTTGCTGAAGAACTCAGCTCACATTGCAACATTTCAAAACATCTAAAAGCTTTCCAGACTGCCCCAGTAGTGTTGGAACCATGAATGATGTTGATTGGTTTTGGCAAAACTTTGTCCTAACTTGTATTTGGAAAAGTTTGGCTGTAAAACGTTACTTATTGCTTCATGAAAAAACCTGTAACCTCCCTGAAGATGTGTCGATCAGAGGAACACTGACCAAGAAAGAAAAAAACTCAGCTAAATGAAAAGTAAATTAGAAGGTACATCTCAGTGACAAAAAGACAATAAAACTAGAGAGTGAATTCCCAGTGGCACATTTAGGGGTCATAAAAATCCCTCCCATTTTGTATGTGTGATGAATTTTGTATATGTCTTTTTACTGTTCACTCACTGGGTTAAACTGACATTGGCTATCAAAACCTGACTGAGATGCCAGGTTTAAATGTCTTCTGCTTCAAGAAGCTTTTCATAGAATCATAGAATCATTAAGGTTGGAAGGGACCTTAAAGATCATCAAGTTCCAATCCCCCTGCCATGATCAGGGAACCCTACCACTAGATCAGGTTGCACAAAACCTCATCCAACCTGGCCTTAAAAACCTGCAGGGATGGGGCATCAACAGCCCCCCTGGGCAACTCATTCCAGTTCCTCACCACCCTTATAATGAAGAATTTCTTCCTAACATCTAACCTAAATCTCCCCTCTCTCAGTTTAAAACCATTACCCTTAGTCCTATTACTATCTTCTCTGATGAAAAGCCCATCCCCAGCTTTCCTGTAGGCCCCTTTCAAGTATTGAAAGGCTTCTATAAGGTGTCCCTGGAGCCTTCTCTTCTCTAGGCTGAACAGCCCCAACTCTCTCAGACTGTCTTCATAGTAGAGGTGCTCCAGGCCACTGATCATCTTGGTGGCCCTTCTCTGGACTCTTTCCAACAGGTCTATATCTTTCTTGTGCTGAGGGCACCAGAACTGTACACAGTATTTCAGGTAGGGTCTCACCAGAGCAGAGTAGAGGGGCAGAATCACCTCCCTGGTCCTGGTGGCCACACTTTTGATGCAGCCCAGGATGCAGTTGGCTCTCTGGGCTGCAGCGCACACCAGCAGCTCATGTTGAGCTTCTCATCTACTACCACCCCCAAGTCCTTCTCCTCAGGGCTGCTCTCTGCCATTCTACCTCCAGCCTGTATTTGTGCCTGGGGTTGTGCCGATCCAGGTGCATGACCCTGCACTTGTTGAACTTCATGAGGTTGCACTGGCCCATCTCTGCAGCCTGTCAAGGTCCCTCTGGATGACGTCCCTTCCCTCTTGGGTGTTAGCCACACACACAGCTTGGTATCATCAACAAAGTTGTTGAGGATGCACTCAATCCCACTGTCCATGTCTCCAACAAAGATGTTAAACAGCACTGGTCTCAATTTTGCATCCAACTGAATTAAAATGTTGCATGTGAGCTGCAAAGCAAAAGCAGTGATATAACACTGTGAAAAGTCTTATATGTTTAATTGCTTTGACCAACTTTTTACCATGGTATTAAGTGAGACCTTAATGCATTTTTATTTTTACTGGGATTCGTACCACAATTACTTTTAGATTTTAAAAAAATTAATATAATGCAAACTTAAACATAGGAAGTTGCATGACTATAAGTTTTAATTTGTGTTACAAATCTCGCATTTTTCCTTCTAAGGATGTAAGGTCTTATTTTCTTTTTGCTCAGAAGCTAGAATCATACCTATCTTATCGGCCATAAGGAACTTCTAATCCAGTCCTGTCACTGACAACGTAAAATTGTTCTCTTTCTTACCAATAAAGATAAATAAAAATACATCAAGGTACCATTTGCCTCCATTCTCTTTATGTATTTTATCAAAAAAGTATAAAAGACTCAATAGTCCCTGTGACAATGAGCAGGAATTTGTATCATGTGCTGTATCTCATATAATTATTTTTTAATTAACTTCTGTAAAATAGTGCAGCTTTAACACAGTGAAGAAGAGTGCCCCTACTAAACTAATATCTAGTCAAGGTATCTAGGCAGTCTCTTGGAATACAGAAGTTAAATTTGAACCTATCAAGGTCAAAAAGCAAATTAGGTTCAGGTCTTCCATTTCCTGGATTTGTGCCTGGCTGCTAGTACATCCCTTACCATTCTTTAAAAGAAAATGTATAGCTGCTGAATCTCAAAAAGTCATTCTGCATCCAAAGGGGTTAATGAGGATAAGTGACTTCTTCCCTGATGGCGATGATATGTAGTCATGGAGAGAGAGAGAGAAACAGTCACAGATCCAAAAGATTAAAAGACACACTCAGCAGCACAGAAAGAACTAAGGCTCCTGGTCGAGGCTCAAGCTGAACAGTATGATTTTAATCTATGGAGGACTTTGGTTGAAATGAAATGAAAACGCTGTGGGTAATAGACAACTTGTGATTTTAGAAAGGAGTGGCTCTATGATTCTATATAGAATCAGTAAGACAGCCAGTAAGACATCTTCAATAGATGGCCAATTTCAATGCCTCTATGCAAATGCATGTAGCATGGGAAATAAACAAAAGGAGTTGCAGACGTGTGCAAGCCTGCAGGGCTATGATGTTATTGGCATCACTGAGACATGGTGGGATGACTCCTACAACTGAAGTGTGGGAATGGATGGATACAAGCTCTTTAGGAAAGACATGAAGAGAGTGTGTGCTTGCAGCCCAGAAAGCCAACCGTATAAGGGGCTGCATCAAGTGTGGTCAGCAGCTTGAGGAAGATGATTCTGCCCCTCTGCTCTCATAAGGCGCCACCCAGAGTACTGTGTCCAGTTTAGCTGCCCTCAATAAAAGAAGGTCACGCATCACTGAGACATGGTGGGATGACTCCTACAACTGAAGTGTGGGAATGGATGGATACAAGCTCTTTAGGAAAGACATGAAGAGAGTGTGTGCTTGCAGCCCAGAAAGCCAACCGTATAAGGGGCTGCATCAAGTGTGGTCAGCAGCTTGAGGAAGATGATTCTGCCCCTCTGCTCTCATAAGGCGCCACCCAGAGTACTGTGTCCAGTTTAGCTGCCCTCAATAAAAGAAGGTCACGGAGCTGTTGGAGGGAGTCCAGAGAAGGGCCACGAAAATGATCCGAGGTGGACAGAGTTAGGGTTGTTCAGCCTGGAGAAGGCTCCAGGGAGACTTTATAGCAGCCGTCTGGTACCTGAAGGAGCTAGAGAAAAGCTGGAGCGGGACTTTTTACAAGGGCATGCAGCGATACGACAAGGGGTGATGACTTGAAACAAGAAGAGGGGAGACTTAAGTTAGACATTAGGAAGAAATTCTTTAGTGTGAGGGTGGTCAGACACTGGAACAGGTTGCCCCGGGAAGTTCTGGATGTCCTTTCCCTAGAAGCGTTCAAGTGCAGGTTGGATGGGGCTTTGATTAGCCTAGTCTAATGGGAGGTGTCCCTGCCCATGGCAGGGAGGTTGTAATGAGATGATCTTTAAGGTCCCTTGCAGTCCAAGCTGTTCTATGATTTATCTTGGAGAAGTATTTGGTTGATGGATATATCTACCACAGGAGCTGCATCAGCTTGTGATAGCTTAAGTAGCTAATATACAGTTTAAATGTAATAGGAGAGCAAGTATTTTTAAAAAATCTTTGGAAACACACAATCATTTAAACCAATCTGACCTTTAGTCAATATATTAGTTTTGTTATGTTGTTCAAGATACTATTTTAAAATACTTCCTATTTTCTGTAGGGATACAGATGAAATAATGTTGTTGTTGTTGTTTTTCTGTACATAATATTTACAAGAAATTCACATAATTTGTAGGTGTTGAAAGAATTGTCACCATTGCCATTCCCTAAGAACATGCATTTTCTTTATTTCAAAATATTGACATGTAAATTCAATCTTCACAAGACTCCATCATTCTTGTGCCAACATTGGAATGTTAAAAACTTTTTCCTTAAGACTAAAAAAATTGACATATTGTAAATTCACTGGTTTTATATTGCCTATTTGTCTTCCTTTAAGAAAGATAAATATTTGATGAAATGAAATCCAAAATTATTTTATAAAATATAGAAGCTGGATACCATCTGTGCTCTCTGGAATTTTAATTCCTACTGCAGCTAAATTCAAGGGAAAATTTGTTTTTCTTTATTTGGAACTGAAACAGGCCCACAATATGCTGTAATGTAGTGTATGCTATTTTTCCATTTCCATCTGCTCCTTTCCATTGCAACATTTTGTGAATGACAGCATAATAATTTCTATACCAATTAATGCCCTTCCAATCCCACTGCATCATTGCTGCAAAATAGATGTTTTGCTTCATAGCAGTTTGTCCTGCTATGAAACTTTAGCTATTTCAGTCATCTAACACCAGGAACGGAAAAGCTGCTTTGTCATCAACAGATCAATAGAAGACACTGTATATTCAATACGCAGGGTTGGCAGAATTTTAACCAGCATCATTTTATAAATAGGATAACAGCAACCATTTATTTTCTGCCTCAAATGGAAGTATCCTTTCTGATGCAATAATAGCCAAATAACTGATTTCAGATTGTAGTAGGGTTTTTTTGAAGTACATTTTCTTCATTCAGAATAAAATGTGGAACCTCTTTCTTTGCAACAAAAGCTCTTAGAGGATAAAAGCTTCCATCTAAAAGAAGCAGTCATGGTAATTCAGTTTCTTGCAGTAAGTGTTCTATTTTCCCTAGTGTGCTTTCAGAACATAGCTACAGTGCCTTTCTCTTTTCATCCTTTGTCTTAGAAAAAATGCTGCAAAGAAATACATGCTTTTCCACCACAGCCATTTCCTCAGTATAATCCCTGGATCTCCTCTGGAATAAATGGGATCTTTCATTGATGTTGGGCAAGTCCTTGAAGAACTGAAATCTAGATTAAAGGCCAGTACCAGTTTTGTGAACTTTACTGGCTGAAGGGCTGCATTTATTTTGAGTGACAATTGTGTGAGGAAAACAACATACAGCTTCTCCCTTCTTACTAATGTTTTGCTCCTGAAACATCTGTTAGGTAATTGAGATTTTCCCACCTTCTTACATGATCCTTTGTGGAGAAATCCTTATTGCCTATATTTCACTAGTTACCAGACTGTTCTTTTTATTGTGAACAACAGAATTTTTCAACTAATATTTTTAAAAAGGTTGCTTTACAATGCAACAAGTGGTTTACTTTATTTGGTCTCAGCTTGCATTGATTGATTCACAGAAATTCATTTTGAACAACCATGTTTGTCTGTAACATTTATAGAAACAACCATAGTCATCACAAAGCTCATCCTCCTGGAATCTCAGAGCACTCTCAAGTACAAATACACAAAGCATGATGCTAATAAAGACATTCAATTGTCTTTAATTTAATTACTTCAATTTTGAGCTCATAATCTTGGGAATGGAAATGCCGATTTCTATTTCCAAAAATAAAGTTTATTATTATTGCCTAGAAAAGTAAAACTGCATTAGAAGAACATAATTTTGTTTGCAAAGTCATCTCTTCAGAGGCTAAGAAATCCCAGATGAAAGCTTGCAGTGCAGATGCAAAAGTCTGCTTCTTTATTTTACTTAATGACTATCTAATATGAGGTACGTAAAAGGCCTGCATCAGAAATGGAGACAGGAGTCTCTGGTTCTATTAAATTTTAATAATTGTACTGCAAAAATATACACTTGTACATGAAAGATCTTGTATTAGAAGAGCTTAGACACGGGGTTTCAAAATGGTCCTGCATCAGAGGAGTAGTCTGGTAGTGACAGTGTTCACTTGCATTTAGTTACACATTGCTCACAAGTCATTATTTCCCAAACAAACTTTCTGATACCAAAACTAATCTGAGAAAAACCATGCCACCTCTTAGCCTTGTGTGGCCAGCCAATGCTGTCACAGAGGCTACATGTGGAGAATAGCCATGGGAAAAGAAAAAGGGCCTCCTCTATCTGTAAAGGACTAGATAAAACAATATGAGACCAGCTAAGGGCCAGGGCTTGCTGCGAGCAGCACTGTGAATGTTGACAAAAATCAGAACACTGTTTATCATGTGTTTGGTGGGTGATTGGCTACATCCTGGGAACCCAAGGGCTATATATGTGCCAAGGAGCAGGTGCGACTGCTGTTTACATTCTCTGTACTCTGATTTCTAATTCTCAGTTCCCACTGTAAAAGTATACAAGGGAGCATTTTTCTCACAATAAATTATTCCATTGCTTCTCACCTTGGAGTCTGTCTCAACCACCACAGCTACTGGCTGTCACTCAGTTCTTGCTTCTGGTCCTCAGCCAGTACAACAATTTCTAGGGCTCTTGCAGACCAGATGACCAAAGTGCTTCAGCCTGCTAAGCAACCTTTCAGTCACAATGGCAGAACTGAGTGACAGTGAATGACAGTGCAGGCAGAAGGGAGAAAAGGAACATTTTCAGCAGATTTTTGCATTACATAAAGTGTAATGTTGAACCTTACCCACGGGCAGAGGGGAATTTGAAGAGGACTTCTACATCACAGATGAGTGCTCTAACCAAAGAACATCAGATGAGAGATTGCCTAGAATTCTTGAGTTGGAAAAGAAAACCGTAACCTTTTCTTCATTAAGAAAAGTAAAAGGTTTGACACCTGCCTTCTGGTTAATATTTTGAATTCTTAATTCAAACCAGAAACAAATATTTCCCAATAAGCAGCAGCAAGGGAACCTTTAAAAGCTTATCCCTGGACAACTTCTTTTTTTTTTCTTTTTTTTTTTTCTTTTTCATTTAGCTGAGTACTGCAATTTTCTTTTAGAAGTTGTGATTGATCTACTTATATGTACATCAATCACTTCTGTTACTAGGAAACCATTGGGTTTTTCCTCTAAAGAATTGTTATAAATAAGCACCATGTCATGAAATAAGATCCTTGTGTATACTGCCTCTGCTTCCAACATAATTAAGATCAGGAAAAATCTAATTTTGGTGTAATTTGCCAGGTTACATTAAATTATCTTGATGAATCATTCATACCTAATTGCTTTGGACTACAGCTTCATTGCATTCTATGATCCTGAGAGTAAATTTAAATAAAGGATGAAGGAAGCTTAATAACACCTTTCCAAGGTCCTGTCCTAGAACAGGAAAAAAATTATTAAAAAATCATATGTAAGCCATAGGAAAATACTCCCCCAATTCTACTACTTCATGTCACAAAGTGTGTTTTAATCAAATTCCTCTGCTTCAGAAGAACTTTAGAGAAGAGTTAGTTTTGTATTCTTGAAAACAGCTCTGGCATCAAAGAGCTACAAAATCCACAAATAGGATTTGTCTTCTTCCCTCTTAACCTCTTAAGACCCCAATATGACACAAAAACCGCTACTGAAGCAGGATGCTCAGAAAGCTGTGGAACCTAAATTATTTACTGATTTTTTTTCCCTGTATCTTTAGTCTCAAAATCCTTAGTGCTGACCTACAACATAACTATGGAGATGCTGCAACACCTTAGATTCCATAAGGCTGATCTGCTGTATGGGTATTACTACAAAACACCAGTGTATTTAGCAGAAATTTGAATAAAAGTATTGATTACAATTTAGAATTTCCTTTACATGATATACTAAAGTTAAAAAAAAAAAGTTGAATAAAAATCTAATTCTTCCTAATTTTTAACCTAAATCTCCCCTCTTCTAGTTTCAAGTCATTACCCCTTGTTGTATCACTGCATGCCCTTGTAAAAAGTCCATCCCCCATGCCTCTTATACACAGACTGCAGTGGTCCTTACCGAGATTAATTGATTTAAACTTTACATATTTTTACACTTCTGCTATTGTTGCAATTTGAAACAAGCCTCTTCTCTCCCTGTGTTCTGAGTCCAGCTCCTTTACTCTACCAACACAGCAGAAGGAAGCAGAATCATGTTCTAACATAACACAAAATTAGGCTAAGGTCCAACTTTGCTTCAAACAGTATTTTCCAGATTAAAAGCATGAGAAAGAAAGGTTTCCACATTTGATTTCACAGATACTGCAAAAGTGAATTTTTCTGCAATTATATATTAAAAGTTCGCTTTATAGATATGAAGAGTATTTGTCAGGGAACCCTGTTCTATGATAACTCTCCATTGAGCAAGCAGTTAGGATGAATCAATTCCAGAGCCATCTTCCATCCCACACTAGTCTGTGATATGATGCAATAGTCATTTTCAGCCATTTTGCTTTGTAAGACAAAACAGATTTTGGGGGAAGATAAAACAAGTAAGCTTCAGTAACAATATTAGTCTTGACAGTACTTTGACTTACGGGGACATAGCAAGCCAACAAAAGGAAACTCAGAAAAAGTACCCTGTTACTGGAAAACTGAGAAGTGGGCAGAATATATAGGTAGTGATGAAAGAAAGAAAAGTGAAAGATAGATAAAAATGTGTGGATTCAGTTGCTGTGTCTCAAGTAACCATTTTCTGCTATATTTAAGCAAGTAAAACTATACACTTCACTGTCTTTTTCTCTTGATTCTTGTATACAGCAACAAGTTAGTTTAAGAGTCAAATGGTTGTTGACCTCTGGGCATTAAGAGATTTCTAGTGCAATTTTCTTCTACATTCTTGAAAATTACATCTACCAGAGTAATTTAAATTTGGTAGCTATGTATGCAATGTCATAATCTTAGTTTACCAACCTCTTGTCTCAGTATTCACTATTCCCGTCCTCAAAATGCTTTTGTTGCATTTTTATCACAGCTAAACTAAATGTCCAGTCAAAACACAGATTTTAGCAGATACCTTGTTAAAAAAAATCAACCCCTAGACCTGTTAGTGATTTAGCATGAAGCATCTTAGCAAAAAAGTCAATGCAAAAATGCAAATGTATACATTGCATATGATTTTGACTATATGGAATATCTCGGTATAAAGTATTTATTGCATTTCAAATCATGTTGACATTCCCCTTTGAATACACCCTTCCACAAAACAATATCCAGGCCTCATTCAATTCTATTGATACTACAGAGGTGAAGTGAAGTGGGGAATTTCTAGTTTCATATTAGAGTATCTAAATCAAAATGAAGGAAATAAAATACTTGCATTGACAAAAAGTGTATGAAGTGGAGATAGTCCACTGCCTTTGAAAACAGGAAGCTACTGGAGGCTGATTGTTTAGTACTGTTCTATCTTGTTGCTGTTACAATTCTGCTGATCTTTAGTGTGGCAAATATTGCCTGGCCAGGTAGTATTTTTATTATAATAAAATCCATTCACAAACACTTGTAACTAGCATATAAAAAAAATTGCCATAAAATGAAATTCAGCACATGAAGTCTGAAGCTAGAGACAAAATTTGGTTTGCTAGAATGGAGAGATTATGCTTTCTGCCACATTTTTATATGAGTAAAATACAGCTTTGACTGGAAAAAGACTAAAAAAAAACAACTGGCAGGTGGTAGAATTTACATTACTTGATGCAGGAAAAGATGGGGACAAGAGATTTATACCACTCCATATGGATACCTATTCTACAACTATTCATTTTATTCAATTTTATTTATGGATACCTATTCTACAACTATTCATTTTAAGATACAATTTTATCGTGTGAGTATAATATGATAACTAAACACATATAAAATATGAAGTCTAAGACATTGAGGGTAAGAGATGTGATACAGCTAAGTCCTTCCTATAGCACTTTCTTTGCACACCTCATGAACCAGGCAAACAGGGAGATATAGGGTATCAAAACTAAACCTTAACCAAAACCGACCAACCAAACAAAAAAGCAAACCCAAATCCAAAACATGCTTTGTGTCTGATTGGCTTTCACTGTGGTGTCAGACATGCTCTACTTCTGGGCTGTTCAAAGAAGAGGCCTGGCTGTTGAAAATGGTTATGAGCTGGAACTGGACCACTCATTTTAGCATCAGCTGTGTCTTAAATTATCTCAGCAAATTGTTGCACTGCACCCTCAGTCCTCCTTGAGTTCTGCTAGTGCTGCTCACTGCACAAAACCAGCAAAAGTCATAGTGTCTTTTGATTATATACTTTTGTCAGAGTTGTCCCATTACTGCACTTCCCTACAAGTATTTAAGGACAAAGTGTTGTTCAAATTGTAGGCAATGTGTTCAAAGCCAGGACTCTGGTAAAACCTAATTCATTGTATTTATGATGTAAAATTATTCTTCCTTATGTGCATTTTGATGGAAATGGGAAGAAGAAGATGGTTCGTGGGAGTTAAAAATGTAGTCCCTAATTTAATAAAATGAGTTACTTCAACTGACTAAAGATTTTCCAGGATTTCTTTTTCCTGTCACCAATGAGCCAACTTCAGAGAGGATAATAAATGTTACATTAATATATGCAGGGATGAAACACAGTTTTTAGAACCTCTCAAAATCTGTTCTATTTTTTTACCCATGCATTGAAAGCATTTGTTAAACCATTTGCTATTCAGATTTAAGCTTTCTATGAAATAGTCCTTGGAAATATTCTTTTGAGGGCCCTAATGTTATTTCAAGCTACAACCAAATAGTAATAGTAGATGTCAAGAGAAAATATTGCATTGGCTCATAATTAGGTCTCTGGCAATAATTAAAAAGCTATGTCAATCACTTGAAGACAAAAAGACACACCTCTTCAGCAGTTCTAAGGAAAAAAGATGAAAAGACAATGTGTTGTGTTTTTTTTTTTTTCATTTGTTTTTGTTTTAAAAGAAAAGAGACTCAAGACTACAAGTATTTTATCTAAAATGTAAGGTTGCTTGAATTTCTTCAAAATATATTTCACCTTTCACTTTACCTGCCTAGGACAACTTAAAAAGAGACTGAATTACTGAAAAACTCTAACTACACATTTAGGAATGCTTTGATACTTTGCCACTAAAATAACGAAGACAATCTACTGAATGACACACAGTCATTAAACATGTCTGTAAATTAAAGATGCTTCTTAGACTAGATGCATCACCAGTGCAAACCCAATGAAAACATGATGATGGATAATTGTAAAGTTAGAAACGTATTACAGAGATATCAAAAAAGTGTGTTAAAAACACATTCTTTCTTCTCCTGCTGGAAAAAACTCATATCATGCACTTCTGGAAGTAGAAAATAGTTTTGAAAAAGCTGTAAACCAAATAAACATACCCACAAGAGAGAATGTGTCAGTTTAAATGATAGTATCATTTTGTGTTTAATGTCTGGTTGTTCAAGGAAGTTGTAAAGCTCTATCCAAAAAAGTAATTATTTTCTAGGAGGGAATTTTGCAGACTACCAATATGCAATTGCAAATTAGTATTCATTTGTATGTATTATTAGTGTTACTTAATATTTTATAGTGAAACTTAAGCTGAGATTGAAAAGATTGATTAGAAGAAACTAGTATTTTGAATATTTCTAAAATTTTTATTTGTTTTGGATATTCCTCAATCATTATTTCATGTCTCAAACAGAATTCTTGAATATTTTCTGAAAATAATACTTAATTCCTCCTTTATTTTTACATGACTTAGTTCAGATTTCTCACATTTCACAGTTTACTCAGGATAGCCTAGGCAGGATTCACCAAAGCAAAACCAGAAACTGTTACCTATTTAAAACATCTCTAGGCCCAAATACATAGTATAAAAATTCACGATTAATAGTAGAATTTGAATCTTTCTGTTAAAACTGATGCAACTTGAATATGCTTGGAATAAGTATCTTAGCAGATCCCATCCTGAGCTAGCTCAACAGACCCCATGCTAACTGCTAACATTGCAACAGTGACCATTTCCAGTCAGTGGTGCTTAACTGAAGATCCTTCCATCTCCATGCTCTGTTCAGTGTTCAGACTGAGAATAAAAATGCTAATAAAGATGGTATTGCATTTTTAAAAATCACTTGTCTTTAGTTAGCCAAGTACTCTCTTGAGATAAAGTGACATGAATTTATATTAATTGGAAATCAAACTCCACAATTTTCAGATGGGAATCATCCACAATCTACTAAAAAAATACAAAACTGGATTTTATAATAGATAATTAAGGTATATGTTGAGAAATTCTCTATTAGGAAACTGTATATACATAATTTTGGGGACAGATAGATAAGATGCCCTGCACTGTCTCATGTCTTCTTCTGAGGCACTTGGTAGAAGCCATTAGAATTGGCAGAATAGTTCAACAGGTGGATGTAGGTCTAATCCATCAGGATAGTTACCAGGTTCCTTCCCAAAGCTTGGCTTTTGTGCAGTCACTGAAGGTGCTGGGCACAAGTGAAAGGTTTCTGTCTCTATTGAGCATAATAGAACTTTGACTTCTTTTTTTCCTTGCAAAGATTACATATATGAAATATGTGGAAATGAGGCAGTTTGCAAAGGCTAAAAATTCTTTTCCTCTGTAATTTATTCTCTAAAATACAGATGTTCATTGATTTTAGATTATATAAGTTTAATTGGAATAAAGCATTGCAATAAAGCACTCAGGAAAGTTAATTAATTTTTCATGCCTTTATAAATATTTTTTTCTAGCTGTAAAAGCCTTCAATTGCTCACTAGGAAATAAAGAACAATGGCTGTAATTCACTGAGGGATGCAAGTGATGCTTTTTTTCTTTTTTTCTTTTCCCCCTGAAAAATGGTTCAGTGTGAACAAGCTGTGTTATTTGCATTAGACTTGTGTAAAACTAGAGAAAAGGCACGGAGGTAAATCTTGAAAAGGTGTGACAAACTGCTTGAAGTGCTTGTGCCTACAAATGGGAGGAGACCCTTTTTCTTTAATCTCTTGGATGAAATAATAAACAGACTAAGGAAAAACACCTCCTTTCTCCATCCAAATAAGCACATAAATAAATAAATAAATAGTATATAAAACCCAACAATAATAGTAAGACAGGCTGGAATTACCACCCACATGCCTTCTTTCTTGAAATTTGTTATTAAACCTGTAAATATCCTGGCTCATGTTTTCTTTTCTGTTCCTCACCTCACTGAAACTGCTTTTTAATATTTTTTTTATTATTATTATTTCCCTCCTCTGATATTCCTTTTGTGGCCACTGAAATCACAGGAGCTGTAGAAGCAGCACAGCAGCAGCCCCTTCAGCCACTTTCCTTAAGCCAGGCTGCTGGGAAGATAGTCCTGAGAAACCCCAGTGAATTCTGGCAAATTGACTGATCTGCCAAATCAGGAAGCACTAGAGAACTATTATCTCCTAAATGACATTGATTCTGCCCTCTCTCACTGCCTATTAGTTAAATGTTACTAAAGTAAGCTAAGAAATAAAAAAAACCCCACCAAAACCAAATGTGCCCATAGCACAAGGCAATAACCAGCAATGAAAATCAGAACATGACATGTACAAAGTAATTAAGCTACACAGAGACATTTTGAGAAAAGAATGTCTTACATTAAAGCAAGGCATTTTCCTGATAGTGATTTTGCTATTGGCTTTAATTGGAAAAGAGCTGTAATGCAGAAATTAAATGGATTATGACTGTCTGTAGTCATAATGTACAGATAGCAGGTGACAAGGTTAACAAATATGAAACTTACAGGAGGGCTGAACGTCAGAGATACTGGTGTTGGGTGGCAGTTCAGCTAAGAGCAAGATGGATGGCATGAAGCCATCAGCAGTAGAAAGGAAATATATGTAACATTAAGGATCCACTCAGTGCTCCAGTCATTTTTAGCTCTTGCATTGCTGCTCAGAATACACTAAGACACAAAAGAGACTAGAAGGAGCTTTGTCTTCCTCCACCATGACTTGCTTTCTGTGCTATTTCTACTCCTAGTGCCTAATATACCAGAGCAGTGTATAATGTAGAAGCATATAATATGAGATGGTATTCTTGAGTTATGGTACTACTTCTTCAAGAACACTGAAAGAAATTATTAACTTGCATCTAAATTTTCAGGTGTATTAAAACAGTGCTAGTAGTCTAAAAGGAGGGAAATAAATGATTGAAAACAAGTAGCTTTCCAGCAGGACAAAATAGGGAATTTAGGGAGCTAGAAAACACCGCTGGCTGTGATTTAAAAGGAAGTTAAAGTATAACTTTAGCAGAAGTGACTCTGAAGATACTGTATCGGATGACATGATGAAATACTTTTACATTAAGGCAAAATGGCAGGTTGCAAAAGATTACTGTATAAGGTACTGGCTCCAGGTTGCAAGCATAAAGCCTAACTAAAATTAAACATATATATCCTCTATTTTAAGAGTATACTGAGGATAATTTTAAGGGGAAGAAATGTTAAAAAAAAATCAACAAAGCAATTTCATAAAATAAAGAAGAAAGCAAATAACTTTTCCCAGTTATTTTCAATTTATGTCCTTGTAGCTTACACCTCTCTGGAAAAAAAATAATACATTTAAACTAGTAATTGTGAGGACTTTTGCTCATTGCTTGTTAAACAGAATAAAGCAGTAATGAAGAGTTCTCAGTTGAGTCCTCAAACTGAGGTATGAGATAACTCTCAGGGAACAAGTATGCTATCAACAACAACATTTTAATAATTAATATCAAGGGAAGAACAAGAATTAAATCTTTTATGTTACAGCTCACACTAGTGATAACTGCACCATCTGGATTACTCAGGACACTGATTTTGCATTATAAAATCACCATATTTATATCCCATCGCTAGAAATTGCCGTTAAAATAATTTTCTTTATATAGTCTTGCAGCTGCAGACAGGAGCACTATTAAAGCATAGAGGAAGCAGTATTGTCTCTTTCTTTGAGACATTTCTCTCTCACAATATTAGATTTTTGCATTCTTTTAAGATTTTACACTTTTCTTTGTAAATGTGAGAACAGGATACAGGTAACAATTACTTCCAGTTGGGTTTTTTTGGGTTGTGTGTTTTGTTTTTTTTAATTTATTGTATTTATTTATGATGGATACTAAATGAAATATAGGAATGGATGTAGAAGCCTTAAAAATAGCTCAGAAACTGATGTACTAGCTCAAAATGCCAGCCAGTGAATACTCAGCTTAACAGTCTCTAGCTTTTTTAATTCACTTTGAAAGGCAAAACAAAATTAAGCAAACACTTCAGCCTTTTTAAAGAGCTTCACAAGAACAATCATATGCTAATAGAGGAACTTTTCTGGGATGTAGGATCTGTCTGTCCATTTGCATTAGAGGATAATCAGGAACTGAATTTAAAATACAACTGGGGAGCTATCTCAGTTTTAGAAGACATTCAGACCTGCTGCTGAAGAGTTTGAGACCATATGCTTTGCCCCTATAAATGTGTTTTTTAGAAGATACCCAAAATTACAGTACAGGCAATGCGAAAGAGGAGATCCAGTTTCTACATCTTTGGTCAAATTGCTAACTAGCAATGATTAAGGCAACCGACCCGCCATGATGCATTAAAAAACAACTCTATGGCCACTAAAATGCAACTTAAAGAGCAAAAATAAGGAAACAGTACCAACAAGGAGAGTGCTAAAAAAATGTAGGGTTACTGTTTCTACCAGCTAGCTATATTTCTTCTTCATTTAAAAAATTAATTGCCTTGAAAAAGCAGCAGAGATACATCACAATATCTGGAATTTGTTTTCCCCCAAAGCAACACAATCTAATTTAAAAGCAAATAAACAAACAAACAAACAAAAGCAAAAAGAAAAGAAGAAGGCATACAGCCCATGCTTTTTTCTTTTTGGCTATGCAAAATAAAAAACTGTGATGCAGGCACTTGGAAGACAGCACTTTTGCGAGACTGGGGTGGAGGAAAAAGAAGCATTACCTTAGTATTTGAAGTAAATAAAGGAGGCAAAAAACACTATTTACGTTTAAGAACAAAAGCACTATCTGAAAGAAAGCATTTCCTACCTTCCTGAAATTAGGATGTAATTCTTGGTTCACTGAGTATCACCTTTTGAACAGAGACTTTATATCTATTGTAGTCACTTGCATGATTTTACTCAAAATCCATCCTTTTCAGTTCTTTTAATGCCCTATTTTTGCCTAACAAGACCCTTATATATATATTTGACTTTCCAAATAGAAGCTATTAAAACAGTGAGAATAATTTCAAATTATGAGCAATACCAAACCAATAAGAGATTCTCAACCCATGTTGTAGTAGGAGTAGGGTTAGCAGGTTTCCAGGTTTCTAATCTACTGCCTATAACATCATACAGAGGTTATAACACTTTATTATTTTGTAGTAACTGAGATCACTCTGTTACTTGCTTTACTCCTTGATGCTCAAAGGTAAGGCACAGGGGTGGAGTACAGTCCTTCTCAGTGAGATAGACACCTCTTGAAACAGAGCTTTTTCTTATTTTCCTCCTGTTGGTACCAAAACCTACCGCATCTAGCTCTTGCCTCACTAGAAATGACTAGAAAGCAGAGCTTTAGCAGTAGGATTTGCCTCTAAATCAAACTATAGCAAATGTGCATATGCAAAAGATAGGGGGACTTGGTGACTATTATAAATACATCTTGCTATTGTAAAGTATGTATCTTAAATATTCACCATTGTAAATAATATTTAATATTATTTATTAAATTATTACAGTGTTTGTTAGTTTTTTTAAAACACAAACAAAAAATATTTCCAAATGCTAGTCTTTTAACAAATAATTTGAAGTTGTATTACTCTTCATTTTAGACGACAATATATTTCTATATGCAACACTTCCATCAAATGGAGTAACTTTCCCCTTTTCAGCATGCATGCATGTTTCTTTACTTATTTTTAAGAAATCTTTTAAATTCTCAGGCTTCAACAGAATTCAGTCATATACTTTTGTTCTGATAAATGAGAGCCAACTGGCATTGTACCAGTTGTCTATTGTTCACCTTAATTGAATAAGAATTGAAAAACTTGTCAATTATAAGAGACAAAATCAGAGATACACCTAACTATTTAAATTTTTGAGAATTAATATTTTTAATATAAAAATATTTTTTTCATTGCCTTCCCTTCCACTCAATATTCACAAATAATTCAAATATTGTCAAGTAATAAATGATGGACAAGTGTTTCTGATGAGATGACCAGGTACCACAGAAATTTCCTAAGAATTCATACACCCCTATTTCCACATTTCTGAAACTTATTTAATTGCATCAGCAATATAATGCATAAACATTTTCCATTAAACATTATAGAGAGATCTGCATAAAATGTATAATTCAATATAAAGAAACTTAAAAATATTGTAGTACATTTTTTATATTTTTACTTTTTACTATGTGCTACTTTTTTTGGCACAAGATTTATTTCATGTTAGATTTCTTTCATCTATCCAGATCATGTCTCAGGTAAAAAACCCTTTATGTGTTCCTCAAGTACCTGTACACTTAAAAGGGGACTTGATAAAAAAGAATGCTTTATAGAGCATATACTTAATATTATTAAGGGAAATGAAGTGAAATATATGGAAATATAGTGAGCTGTAACACAGCGTTAACCATTTTAGCACCTGTTGGTCTCCTTTTGCTGTTTACTTGTCTTAGAAGCTCTAAATGAATCCATTTTTTTAAACTGGTGCTTTATCAGATGGAATACCATTGCTGCTTAGAAGATTTTAATACCTTAGCTCCATTCATCACAGCTGCTGTCATGTCACAGCACTTAGCAGAACAACACACTGTCATATGAGAAATTAGCACACCTGCCAAAAACTATGAATATTAATTAACTGTATTACAATGCAATTTTTTTTTCATGCACCAGGAAAGTGTATCATTTGGATATAAAGCATCTGGATGAGAATGATCTGGCCCCACCTGAAAAGTGGATTTTGTTTTTTTCCCCAAAAACTTTTTATTTCCTGATAAAAAAAAATAATAAATTGCATGCTATAATTTACTGTTGTGCTTTTTGGCTGACTGATTTTTGCTGAGAAATAACTGGCTAAAATCCCTGTTCTGGTTTAAATGTTCTCAATGGGCTGGATTGTTTTTTCTTCCACCACCAACACACCACTGAAGCACAGTGCAGCTTTTTGCACGCAGAGGCATCCCTCTGATCTCCATCACTCTTCCCAGCTATCAGCTGCAGCCCTGCTATTCCACCTCCTTTGGGAGATTTGCTCCCAAACACTATAGAAATTACTTCCGGATTTTAAAAGCACAGGCTGATTTTGGGCCTGCCCCTCTGCATCCCCCCCTGCAGACTCAGAATGTCATCTTGCTGCGGTCATACCTGATTATCCCACACGCACTGGTGTCTGTTGCATGCAATGTGAAAGCCAAGTGCAAATAGTAGAAAAAGACTTCAGTTTAATTCAGTAATTGGGACTCCAGCTGCAGCTTCAAAAAGCAGCCAGTTTTCCTTACACTGTCCACTGCTCAGATAATTGGTGTGACCTTTCATTTCTCCCTTTGCTGGGAAAAGACGCTTGGGCAGAAAGATATTTCTTCCAGCACATGCCTCTGGCCTCAAGTAAAAGGGCAATTATGCTCCATGGTTCAGGGCTGACACCTTTCCCAGGGTGGTCAAGAGTGACCATCTCCTACTTTATCACTGCTGAAGATGTGGCATGGCAGAAAAAGAGGGGGAATTTACTTCTGCAAATTTCGGCTGTCAGGTAGTTGTATACAGATGAAATCTGCCAGTCACATCATTAGGTATGATGCCTGTGCCATTTCTTCTCCTACCAAAACCTAATACCTAACCATGTGGCACATAGGTTTAACTATTTCAGATAAACCAGAGGTGTTCATGGATTAACATTGTTCTTCTAGGTTGGAAACTAGCTCTGTTTGCCATTTCTCTCAATGTCACTCTGCTCTTTGTTAGTCCTTCAGGAATTTACAGCTTCCATCACTGTGGTTCAGTTTCTTAGACTGGTTTGCATCTTGAATTTCTGCAAGTTGTCATCTCTATTTCAATTTAGAAGATAGCTCTGTCTTCAACTGCACTGCAAGGGCCTACAGAAATTCTGTAAACAAGAGTTAAAATACTGACGGCAGCATTAGCAAACGTACTGTAATCTTGTAACTTACATTTAAGTCATGAGAATTTTATTTTTTTTTGGGTATGCAACTGTACTCTTTTTGAAGCATTCACTGGCTGTAATAGAAAAAAAGACTGAGACTGACAGCACAAAATAATCAAGCCCAGTAAGAAATTTATTTTTTTTAAATCAGTGTTAACAAGATAAAAATTGCACCAATTAAGGAGTGTGTTCTAAACATACAAGTTTAGGAATATTGTTCCAACTGAGTATTTTTAAAGGCAATATATCATAAGAACAATGTGAAATAATTAAATAAGAAACAGTTAAGATTATCAGCTTTGTGGCTGAGCCACTGCAGTATTGTCTTTGAACAAATAACACAACTTCCCTCAAGCAAACAAGTAACTCTCTGAGGGAATGGTTTCACCCTGTAAGCTATTATAAAATGTACAATCAAAACCAAGCTACATTCACCAGAGGGCAACCCAGCACTTTGCAGCATGAAATAGGTTCTGTTTCATAAATATTCATATATACGTAAGCCAGTTACAGTCAGATACTCCAAAACACATAAGCAGAACAGCAACAAACATGGCACCTAAGTTATTTCCAAGTGAAACTAATTGAGCTTCTTAGAATAAAAGGAGAGACTAAAAGGAATTGCCTTTAAGGTTTTAAACAGCATAGCAGCATTTAAAGCCTTTATTTTCTTTATTGTTGCAGATATCTGTAAGAACAGATGGTTTCAAAAAGATGTGTTTCCATTTGGGCTTCTGCTGCACTGTATTTATGAGAGTGTATAGTCACAAGAAATGCCACCTGGCTTTGAGCTGTGATTCATTTAGCTGTAGAACTGTATTAGATGAGAATCTTTTGCAACATTGAAGAAGTTGCTGGAATTTTGTGGGAATAAAACTCCTGCAGTTTTAAGCAATCTACTCTGTTTCAGTAAGAATAACTATACCTCATATTCTGTCCAGAAGAAAGATACAGGAAGAAGAAAGAGTAAATGCTTCTTGCAGATCTAGGAAGTAGCTTGTTATTTAAATGTCAATGACAAAGACCAAGGAATAAACCTCACAATTCAGATGAGTGATGAGAAGAAATTTGTTCATGAACTCTAGTCCTGAATTCTCATTTCCAACCTGCATGATCCATAAAAGTTACTTACTCTTTTCTGAAAAAAAATGTATGTGTCTGGGTACATGTAGAACTGTGTATTTTAATGTTTGCAGAAGCACTGTAAGTGCATTTCAAAGATATGCTGCATTTTCTCCCTTCAGCTGTAGTTTTTGAGCAATGCTTTGTAGAAACTATTAGTTCTGTTAAGAGTCCTGGAAAAGAGTGGAAGCTGACAGAGAATTAATCAAAGATTTCTCCTGGCATTAATACAGTCAGGGGCTGAATACACATTTTTAAGGGCTGAAGCACAGACATCTACATGTGGCAGCTGCAAGATTTGTTCTGTATGTATGTAACCATACTACTGACAAAAAGAAGCAAGGGAAGGGGGAAGTGACCTATCATTTGTCTCTTCTCTCTCCTGCTCAACATTTCTCACTGTGAATCTTGTGATAGCAGCCAAACTATGGTTTTGGATATATGTAATGTAGGAAAAGAAGAAAAAAATACTTTTTTTCACACATCAATGAATCCACTTGAGAACAGTTTAAATTTGGTGACACATTTAGGCTATCATGGGAATTCACCTCTGTCTATTCTGTGAATTTAGTGCTGTGGGCTACAAAGCCAAAGAAAACAAAATATTGGGGAAAACAAACTAAGCCATGAAGCTTAATTATCATAAAAAATATCCTTAACTTTTCAAAGAGCGAGGAAACATTATCAACCTTCCGTGTGAAACAGCTAGAAATTTAAATATTTTTTCTTTTACCCCTGGTTGACCAATTTTAATCAATTTTCTCTCTTGCAAAATATTTCTGCCTAATACAACCATGGAACTTGGTGAATCACAGCTCAAAAATGGGAAGATGTATATGTTTCTGATCATTGCTAAATGGACTTGGCCAGCTTCTGAAGTAAAAAATGTTTTCACTTCAGAAATACTTGGAAATGTACTTCTTTGAAAGCCTAGTTTGCAAGAAAAATGTCACAACTGTTTTGAGACTCAGCAAATATATTTATAGCCATCCTGAAAAAAAAATAAAAGCAAAGCAAAAAGAAAGCTTCTTTCATTTTAATGCCAGACCTCGTTTCATATGCGATAAAGAGAAGAATAATTGCAGTTAAATTACATATACAATTGTAGGTGTATATGTGTTATAACGTAACATGCTGCTTGTACTGTTAGCTAGAGCATAAGATAAGATTTAGGGTCAGAACTTTATACTCCTTTCTATCTAGATCATATAAGTCATAGGTATGCAAGGAAGTGCACTCCAAAGTGACGTATAGATACTATCAAACAGTTGTGTGCTCACATAGAAATTCTTTATTTTTTCCAGTTATATCACTATGACCTGGGAAAAGCTCAAAGCTTTAATTAAGAACATAGAATAAATCTATAAATTAGAATAAGTCTGTTAAATGCAAGAAGACTTATAAAAATAATCTTTCAGTCCTCAAACTGAAATTTCAAACTCTTTTCAAACTTTTCATGTATTTGCTTAGACTTCCAGCACACACAACAGGTGTAGAAGATACTTATCAGACTGATGTCTGTCATGAGAATTTTCACTCTAAAAATTGAGCAGAAAAACTACCTGCATTTCATACAACCCACTGAATGGAAAGGAATATATTTATTCACTCAGATCTTACACATTCACATTACTAATGTAGATGCAGAAGCTTGCTTTTGTAACAATGGTATCAGCTGGACTCTATACTACCCACCCATGTGAAATGGGCCAGGGAGAATGACACATCTGGAATTGTTCTAGGAATTTGGTAGGGAAAAACCATACAGCCTGAAAAATGTTGTATATGCCTGTGCTAAATCTAAGATGTTGCTGTACATTGTTACAGGTGGTGGCTGCCCAGGGATCCAATTTAAAAGAGATTCC
>NW_009952896.1:2636796-2645437 GCF_000747805.2 Chaetura pelagica | reverse complement strand
CAGGAAGAGACATCTGTTTTCAGAGTGCTACAATACAAGCCTCAATTTTCCTTACAATGTAAATAGTGAAGACACCCCAAGACTTGAGACCATGCAAAAAGAACTTTTGCCATTAGTCAAACGTAATTGCCATGAGGGTGGTCATTGCCTTGGCATAGCATGGTACTACAAAAGACAAAGGGCTTTGGACATCCTTTACTTCTGTGTTCTCCCTATCCTAAATCACCACTTTGGGTGCCATTAAATTTACCAAACTTAACTCAAACAAACTGAAATTGCATTGCAGTATAGTTTCTCATTTTAGGATTATATATAAGAACAGCAGATTCTGTGCCCCAACTCCTGCTTATGTCAAGGGCACTTTCAGGTCCTCATATTTGTGTATTATACTGAACCTCAGGTCTTAATTCCCTGGCTCTGAAGCCATGTTTAGTTAGGCCCATTATAAAAAAAAAAAAAGGCCTTAGAAATTGTTAATGGCACAATATTCTGGTCTGAAATGTGTTTATGTTTCTAGGTCACATTCTCTCACCCAGACATATGCAGATTTATCCATCATGTACACTTCCAGAAAGAAGTTAAAGAGTCTGAGAATATATTTAATAAGGATATTGAATATGAATGGTAGCAAAGATGTTTCCTCCTCTATATATTTTGACTGAGAATAACACTGAACTGTGAATACTCTAGCAGTGTGGGAATGGAACAAAGAGCCTGTTTGACAACTCGTGACAACTTCACTACGGTTAGAAGAAAGAATGTCATTTTAAGAACTGAAAATTACCATTCTTATGTTATTTTTTTTTTCTGAATTTAAACCAAAATACACATTGGTATTTGGATTTAGATCCACAACCTGTAAAAAAGTAATATTTTAAACTTCTGAAATTTTCACCAGAAAATTAGTGTCTCTATCCTGCTGTTATGCTGAAATTACAGAAGAGGAACCCAGCACTATAGGCTTAATATTGCTAAGGAAATAGAAGTTCTTCCACTGTCCAGACGACATGCAAAACTATGATAAGCCTGCTCTAAAAAAGGCCTACTTTCATGTAAAAATGCATAGTAAATAATTTATCCTGGAAAAAGATATTTGTTCTGCCCTTAATGTCATCATAGTGTCAAACGGAAGCAGAAAAGTATAAAGATACGCATTGGAAAGTTCTTCTGAATGATAAAAATACATGCACACATGAAATACAGCCTGTCTCAATAGTTACTCAATAGCTCAACAGTCTAGATGGAATTTTGTAAGCACAATAAACTAATAACTCTTCTCCTCTGTCACAACGTCTTAGTGAGTACAACTCAACTTCTCTTATCAAATATGTTACCCTTCTGCCGAAGCATTCCTTTGAAGTTGTCACTTTTGACTGGGAAGGATTTTAGCACTCTGTCAGCAGACAGAAAAATGATTGCATGCAGTCAAATGCAGCATACAAATAATTTTTCAGCATCCTAGATAGACCAATCCTATCAGGTTTATGAATGAGCTTCACTAATTTAATACTGATTAATATTGTATAAAAATAGAAGTTGTGTAAATTACTGCACTGTAGTATTTCTACTGGTCTGTAATGTATGTAACTTGTGCTTGGAAATAGTTGTGATTGTGCACAGTTACACACACAAAATTTATGACCACCCCCTGGTCTAGCCTATCCTGTTTTCTTTTTAAAGACCTAATGCCTAGTGGCATGAAGCTCTCTCTGGGGGAGTATTTATGTCTCTTACCTTTTTCTCTACCTGTGATATGAATGAACTTAAGCAGTCTTGTAACTGCTGTCCCTTCTGATCACAAAATGGCATTTGGTCTGTGAGTCAATTAGTTTTGCCAAGTTCAGAAATTACCAGAGAGACCATATTTGTAGTCTTCAGAAACTAACTGCATCATGCATTGTTTTGATGGCTTAGAGGTTAGACAGTATTTAGGTGTTAGGCTCTCCCTTACTTATTAGAAGTTAATGGACTGGGAGCAAAAGAAACAGCTAACATTTATTTCATAATGTCATCTTTAACGATAAATGTTTCTAGAGGACTGAGATCAACTAAGTATGTGAGAAGAAAAATAAACTAAGAAAAATATAATTCTTTTAAATATGAAAATAAAGAATCTACCCCATAGCTAGAAGAAGTAATGTGATGAATTACAGACTAAGAATTTGTCTTGATCCTGCATTTTCAACTGCTCCTCTCATTTAATTTCTGTACTCCATGGATTTACTCTAACATCCAAAATGTGTAGAAAAGCTCAGTTGTATACTACAGTCTCTGGTAGAGGTCACTTATTATTATTCCCAACTAAAAAATGGTATTTCTGCCCAAAGTAAGCACACTTAAGGTCTGACCTAATACTGGCCTTTTCCAATTTACAGAAAAACTGATGTCTCCTTAGGGTAAGAAACACATTTTCTTGCAGTGGCATATACTTTTTTTTTTTGGTATTCAACGCCAGTAATGACAATAAAGACAATTTCTAAAGCCCTCAAATTGTAGTCCATCCTGTGCATGTGACAGTGAAACTAGCATGCCTCTTGACCTATGGGGAGGTGTTCAGCTAGTTTGCTTCTTTTTATGGGAATAACTCATGTCTCTTGGTCTCAGAGGAAGTGAAAAGAATGTGTCTGTCCTTTGAGTAAAATCGAGGTCCTTTTGTCCCAAGCAGTTGTTTCAAGCATTTAGCAATATAATAAGACTGTGTCCTAAACCTCACTGTTGCCATCATATTTACTCTGTATTTTTAGCAGAAACTACAAATGTTGATGAGCTGTTTATGGCATTTATGGGTGTATTATATAATCTCACTATAAGCTTACTGTTTTTAGAGTAACAGAAATGCAAATAAAGCAAAACACTGTATCTTATATGGATATTCAATGTGAGAAACAAAAAGATTTACTTAATGAAGAAAAGACTAAATGTTAAGATAAAATTTGCATCCACGAGTGTCACTATTCCCACATCCATTCCCCCTTTCATCTGGATCTTTCATTACAGTATTTTTTACTTTTCTTATAAAGAGCTGAATGTGCTGCAATAGGTGCTTGTTTGTTTGTTTGTTTGTTTTTCTTTTTTCTTTTCCAGAATATTTACTGCACAGTGATGGACTTTGCTAAGATAGTGAATTAAATTATCATTCTGTCATCTATTATATTTATACTACCAGGAAATTTCAGAATAGATCAGTGGATCACAACCCAATTAATAGCGAGGACATAAATCAGAAGTCAGCATGATGTTTTCTCCTTTTGCTAGGAAATGTCAATTGGAAATTAAAGAAACAAAATATTTAAGACAAAGCTGATTAATGATCCAGATATTCACCAAAATCTACACGTGAGCTACTCCTTAAAGAATGATTACCGATAAGGTAATTTGTTCACAGAGACAGCTAGTTCCTCTTATTTGATAATAGTTCTTAAATTCCCTTGCATGTTAAATGCAATCTTGAAAAGGACAAAGTAGTTATCATCAGAAAATACGCTAACAAAAGATTAAATGTATCCACCTATGAAGAGGTTCAAAATTGTTTTTGACTGTTGTTGCTAGAAGAAATGCAAGATAAAGAACATTATGTAATGAAAGTGTGAAAACATCAAGTAAAAGGTCACTTCTAACTGATCTGTCTTATTTCAATAAAAAAGAAAATGAAGTGATAAAAACATAAGCCTAACCATATACAGATGTAGAATTGAGTTGTTTTATGCATGTATTGCTAGAAAATAAGGTTATGAGCAGATCTATATTATGCAAAAGTTTTCAAAGTTAAAACGCAGCTTTCAGCAAACTTCTATAATTTATGAAATTAATTGTACTTGTGAAATGTACAAATGTAGAAATGCTCAACAAATTGAATAATACTAATAGAATATAATAATTGCCTAGTTTTTGCCTCTAAAATGAAACATTTTAGAAATGGATTTTAATTTCTAACTGTTGATACTGTTTTACCACTGTATTATACTGATTGCACTTGAAAATGTGGTGTTATTATAGCCACTCTGTCATAAGATACAGTCAAAAAAGTAAGGTCTCCAAAAATTTTGGAAGATTCGTATTTAAAATTCTAATTAATTGGAAGAAATCCAGTAATAGTTTTTAATATGCAAAACCTTCTGTCAAAATTGAATAGTGTCTTAAAAAAAGCTAATTTCTTCTTTGGGAACCATCTGTATTACATACACACAAAACCCCCCCCTACCTAATATTTAGACAATAGATATAAGGAACAAATACAGGCTGGGCAGGGAATGGACTGAGAATAGCTCTAAGGAAAAGGACTTGGGGGTTGATGAGCCAGCAACATGCACTCACAGCCCAGAAAACCAACTGAACCTATGGCTGCATCAAAAGAAGTGTGGACAGCAGCTCAAGGGAGGTGATTCTCCCCCTCTACTCTGTTCTCATGAGACTGCACCTGGAGTTCTGGAACCCTCAACAAAAGAAGGACTTGCTGCTGGAGCAATTCCAAAGGAGGACCACAAAGATTATCTGAGGGCTGAAGCACCTCTCTTATGAAGGCAGGCAGAGAGAGCTGGGGTTGTTCAGCCCGGAGAAGAGAAGGCTCCAAGGAGACCTTACAGGAAAGCTGGGGAGGGACTTTTCATTAGGGCATGTACTGATAGGATGAATGGGAATGGTTTCAAACTGGAACAGGGTAGATTTGATGAAGGGGAATGGTTTCAAACTGGAACAAGGTAGATTTAGAGTGGATATTAGGAAGGAATTCTTCAGTGTGAGGATGGCGAGACAATGGCACATGCCACCAAGGGAAGCTGTGCATGCCCCATTCCTGGAAGTGTTCAAGGCCAGGTTGGATGGGGCTTTAAGCAACCTGGTCTAGTGGGAGGCATCCCTGCCCACAGCAGGGAGGTTGTACCAAGATGATCTTTACAGTCTCTTCCAACCCAAATCATTCTAGGATTCTACAACAAAATGCACATTTCTGATGTTCTTCATTTTCCTAGAAACTACACATACAATTCAGAATGTTCTCTATTTTCATAATGACTGTGATTTGTAGAATTTTGAAATTAAGTCTCACATATGTACACAAATACGATGTGCTAATACTAGAAGCATTACATATACAGATAGATTTAAGAGATATAACACATATGCACTGTTCTTACCAGAAGGCAGAATGTACGTTTCTTTTCTTTTCGTCCCAGAAAAGGCTATTCAATTTTGTCACTACATTGCTTTTATTAACATTCCAGAGCACAGAACAAAATGTTTCGTATTTTTCAGTCACTATAAAATATAACCTCACTCTCTTTTCTGTTTTCAAGAGGATTACAAAAGTCTATGATATTAAACACACTCCTTCCTCTAGGTCAAATAAATGATATATAGCCTTGCTACAGTTTGATCAAAACGTAAAAGTGCTCATTGTTAGTAGCTATAAGACAACCCGTAGATACAATGTGCTGTTTCTAAGTGACTGGTAATCAAAAGAAAAACAGTCTAATGCATATCCTCTTTTTCCTGTTATGCTAAATCTCAAACCCAAACTGAATCTCTCTAGCTGTGAAAATACAGCAGTTTATTAAAATGAGCTTAAATCCTGGATTTCTTTGGTGGGAGAGGCTCAATATGATATTGATTATGCTCTTTCCAGAAAAAAAAATGGTCAGAAAACATCCTTCCATTTCCACCTCCCTTTCCTCCCATCCTGAGGTACCTCAGCTATTTTCTGTCTACTTCTGGCTGCTTGATTTGGCTCAGATTTTCAAGTTAAATGATGAATTTGAAATTTATATGTTAGTGAACCAAATGTTAGTAAAAATGTCACAGTAAAACCACTAAAACAAAATTTTTCTTGAGGAATGATGACAAATTAAAGTGTAATTAGTTGCTTGATTCAGAACGAAACATAAGTAATGTGTAATGACTAACATTCTTTAACCCAATCAAAACTAAATTTGGCATAAAGTTTGCCTTCATAAAGCTACCTATCAAAATATTTTGAACAACTTTGAACTTCTAAAATGAGTTTGTCAGTTCAGTGTTCTGAATCACATAGCCATGGCATTCCTTATCAAGCAGCAGGCATTTTCAAAATGAATTTATTATTTTGTTAAATCACAGTCCTATTCCATGCATGCATCATGAGGATCATAAGCAAGCAGGGCAACATTTTAATCAGTACACTGCTACCACTTATAATAAATTATATCTCTAAACTGTGCATTAAAATACATGCAGGGATTCTTCTATTAAAACTGAATAATCAAAACCACCAACCACAAATATCTTTCATTAAATTAGTCCTTGAAATATGAATTCTTTCAACCTAACAATGCTCATTAATTGAATGTGGACTACTAGGTAGAATTTCTTGTTCCTTCACTTAATTATTTAGTGTGCTGATGGTTATAGTGAATATGAGAGACCTGAATTGTTTATCACCTAAGAAAACTCTTGTCAAAGGCATCTGCTTTTCAGACTAATTGTGTAAATTTGACATAATTCTAATTCTTTCATTGAGGCTAATCCAGAAAATCTGATGGATTTTTTCATCTTTGTGTGAAGTGCTTGTCTTTAGGAAAGAGGCTTCAAGCTATGATGTGGCAGTAAATGTGTCTAATACAGTTTCCACACACACTAGGACACAGGAAATACTTAACATTTTTTTATATAATTTTGCACATAGCCATATCAACATAAAAAAATTAAGTTATAGTTTGGCATAAAAAAACAAACAAAACATAAACCATTCTGCTAAGCAAAGGAAATTTAGAATTACTAGAATGAGTTTAACATGGAAAATATTTTTAGCACATTAAAATGGTAACTATTAACCGTTGCATTTATGATAGCAGATAATACACATACAGAATAATAATATACAAAGGACCCCTAACTGTGGTGAAATTAAAAAAGTCTAATATATTATGTAGGGTAAGAATAGAAACATGAATCTCTGTAGCAAACACACTTGGAGGTTTCTTTAGCAGAGCTATGCTGATCTGTAACAGACTGGGATCTGGCGCTCATTTTGTTCTGTCATATGATCAGGAATTCTGGATCTAATTGCCACCAACTATTTCCATATAATAGATAGTGGAATAATAGGGAATAAAAGAACTTATGGTCTAAGGGAAATAAAAAAAGCTAAACAGAAAAGAAATAAGAAAACATTATAAAAGGAGCATAATGTAAACTGTAACTCATAAAAGACAAATGTCTGACACAGAAAGTGTAAGGAGATTTCACTATTCTCTATCTGGCCATATATTTTGTGTCTGTGAAATCTGATAAAAATATGTAAAAATTATGACAGATAATATGGCTTCCTGTTTAACACTAATTTTCTCTAAATGATATTTTTTATCAAACCACACTTCTATGGGCAAAAAACACCCGGGTGTGAGCTGGATTCAAGTTTGCTTCTTGATAAATTTTAGCTGTAGAGTTTACAAGAGATTTCACATTCAAGTAACATTGATTCTGTAATCATATATGCAAAGTGATATCTGATAATATTAAGCTACATGATAAAATTAAGCTCTTCATGTTTAAATGGTAATTCTATAACACGGTTTGTCTTAACACTTACATCTTATCTACAATAATAGATTTCATTTTGATCTGCATAATATTTTTTTGTTTGCTTATTAACTTGAGAAGTTTAAAAATCCTGTTAACATTTCTGTATGAGATATTTGGGAAATGATTGATATTGTAATATTCATGATTTTCTGTTAGTAAATTTTCAGAGAAAAAACCCCACCACAACTGTAACTGTCTGGAAAAACTTCATTCTTATAGGTTTATTTGTATGAGCAGCATGCATATAAAAAAATCAATTTCAAATAAAATCCTATGAAAAAATTCTGAATAATTTTATCCTAAGAAGAATTCTCTTGATGGATTAACGGCTTGAATGTTGGACAAGAAATGCCAACGTAATTGTCAGATTTCAATGATTCTTACTCAGGCAGGTGAAAGTTGCAAATAATGTGCAGTCAGGTGCTGAGTCATACTCCTGCTAAGGTAATCTACTCTGAGGTCAGCAGAAAAAGGATCCAAAGCTAATTCTGTCTTTCACTTTTGGATAAAATACACTTTCAAGCAGCAACTCTCAGCGTTTGGCTTCAGAGGTCCTACTGACCAACAGCTGTTTTCAGGAAGATAAGGGCATCATCATTCCCCTACTGTTCAGGCTGAATATTGCTTTATTAACAGTGTTGTGGTTTGGACCTATTCTCTAGGTATTAACCCATGCTGCAACAGTACGTGTGTTCATGCTATGTGATAGTACTGAGAAGGCTCTATCATACCATTTTCACAGTTGCAATGATATTCTCAGTTCATATTCTTTGCCTAATCACATCAATATAAAAGAAAAATAAGAAAAAGAAATCTCTTTCATATAGAAAACATTAAGTCCAAAGCAAATGTGCAGGTATTTTATAATAAAAAAAATGTATCTGCATTAGATGTAAAAATATAACAGAGATCCACTGAGTGATTGACTTCAGTCTAAAAGTCTATACATAATTACATGGGCCACTGGAGAAATGTTCAAAAGTGGGAGTCTTGTTAATGCTACAGTAATCTGTAGACATGAATTATAGGGAAAGGTTTTAATGTCATCTGGGTTAGCAGAATTAGAGTTTTCTTCATGAGCAGGAAT
>NW_009952896.1:2621493-2636493 GCF_000747805.2 Chaetura pelagica | reverse complement strand
AGGAATGACTTGAAACAGCAGAAGACAAATGCCTTAACAACAAATTAAGTTACCTTTCTTGTCTACTTATGAAGGATTTATTTTGCATCTTGCATGGTTTTGAACATTTAAATAAACAGAATGAGTAAGTATCTTATATTCATAGCAAGGATATTATTCAAATTTTCTGTACATTTTTCCTATTCATAATAGTTATGAACTACCATAATGTCCTTTATATCCCTAACAATATTCCTGATTTACTGCAGCATAAGCAAAAAAACAGTCACACCTTGAGGACAACCGCTTAAATTGTCCTCTTCTTTGATATTTTATTACACAATAAACACCACTGCAAAATTTATGGCTCATTCTTACAGTTCAATAGAAGTACAACTAAGGTAATAAGAGTATGTGAATAGGCATCCTGAGCCTTTCTTTATATTTCTTCAGTCCTAACACAATTCATGTGCATAAGATGGAGTTGTACTTTGCTTTCAAATGCTGGACAGCAAATCATGAAATAATACAAAATTATAAAGAAACTTATTCTTACACTAGGTGAACTGAAGACTACAGATTGGGAATCTGGAGAGGTACCAGTTGACTGGAAGTTGCCAAATGTCCCAGTCTTTAAGAAGGGCAACAGGGATGACCCTGGTAACTACAGGCCTGTTAGTTTCACCTCAGCGCCTGGTAAGATTTTGGAGAAGATTCTTCTGGGAGCTATAGGAAAACATCTAAAAGACAACACAGTCATTGGTCCCAGCCAACACAGGTTCATTAGGGGAAGGTCCTGCTTAACTAATTTGATTTCTTTCTATGAAAAGTTCCTATGACCTAGTTGACCAAGGGAAACCAGTTGATGTAATCTTTCTAGATTTCAGAAAGACCTTTAATACTGTCTCTCACAGCATCCTTCTAAACAAAATGTCCAGCATTCAGCTGGACAAGAACATAATGCACTGGGTTAGAAATTGGCTGATGGGTCAAGCTCAAAGGCTCATAGTAAATGGGGTCACATCAGGCTGGCAACCGGTCACTAGCAGGGTTCCACAGGGATCCATCTCAGGGCTAGTACTCTTTTAATATATTCATAAATGACTTGCAGGCCTACTTATACAGTTCATGTATCACACCAATTTGGGGGGAGTGGTTGACACTCTCGAAGGCAGAGAGGCCCTGCAGAGCAATCTGGACAAATTAGAGAGCTGGGCAATCACCAATAGCATGAAGTTCAACAAGAGAAATGCCGGATTTTGCACCTGGGACATGGCAGCCCTGGATATAGACACAGTTTTGGGAGCAAGAGTCTGGAGAGCAGCCCTGTGGAGAGGGATCTGGGGGTTGTGGTCAATGGCAAGTTGAACATGAGCCAAGAGGCAGAAGGATAAATGGACTCCTGGGGTGCATCAGGCACAGCATAGCCAGCTGGTCAAGGGAAGTGATTGTCCCACTTTACTCTGCACTGGTGTGGCCCCATCTTGAGTACTGAGTGCAGTTTTGGGTGCAAAAGGATATAAGGCTACTGGACAGTGTCCAGAGGAGGGCCACAAGGTTGGTGAAGGGTTTGGAGGGGAAGCTGTATGAGGAGTAGCTAAAGGCACTTGGTCTGTTCAGCCTGGAGAAAAGGAGATTGAGGGGAGAACTCATTGCAGCTTGCTGCTTCTTCATTAGGGAAGGAGGAGGAGCAGGCGCTGACCTCTTCTCTCTGGTGATCAACAATAGGACCCAAGAAAACGGTAGGAAGATTTGCAGGGGGAGGTTTAGGCTGGACATTTGGAAGAGATTCTTCACCTAGGGGAGAGGGTGGTGGAGCACTGGAATAGGCTCCCCAGGGAAGCAGTAATGGCACTGAGCCTAACAATATTCAAGAAGCATTTGAACAATGTCCTCAGGGACATGGTGTGAACTTTGGGGTTGTCCTATAGTGGGGCAGGATCTGGACTTGGTGATCCAGGCTGTCCGAGAAGGTGGTTGAGCTACCATCCCTGGAGACATCTAAAAAGACAGATGTGGTGCCATGGGCTAGGGTTTAGTGGTGGATGTGGCAGAGTTAGGGTAGTGGTTGGATTTGATGATTTTGAAGGTCTTTACCAAGCAGAGTGATGCTGTGATACTGTGATACCGTGAAGATCTATGGTTGAGATGTTACAAGAATTTTGCAGTCACAGGCATTGAGAATAGACCTTCCTACATGTATCCTAGAGGATAAAAAGATGTTATCAGCATATACAAACTAGTATATATTTGTGACTGAAACTTCACACAATGGTACAGAGAATGTTCAGTATATATGTCACAGCCCTGTGTCCTCCTCTCTCCTCCACTCCCCATATATTTGTTAAAAATTGGTTGGTGACAGTTAGGTGACAGGAGAAAAACAAGACTCTTCACAAACAGATTAATGGATAATCCCTACAACAACAATTTGACATTGACAAAATTGTTTCCATCATGAAAGGCTTGTGACATAAAAAGTTTGGTGATTATAGGACTGTCATCTCACAGACAGAAGCCCTACAAACCTGCTGAGATATCCTAGAACAGTATAACTGCAATAATGGATAAAAACAAGTGGCAGAAGTCAGTAAATAGTCAATCATTTAAAGTGATGCTGCACCTACAACAATAACTGCTAGAATCGGTTTCTTCAAATTAAATTTAAGTTTCAACTCTTATGTGAAAAGGCTCTTTCAGCAGTAGCACTGCTTGCGATTATTCCCAAAACCTGGGATGTTCACCCATGAAGAGAAGATAAAGCATATTTGGGTACCTGCATTCATGCTTTGATACCATCAGTCTATGACCAAGAAATTAGAAAAATCTCACAGCTTCCCATTAGATACCCTGACACAGGTGTGTTCAGAAACCTCATTAACAAGTAAGATTCATTCCTATTATAGCAAAAGGGAGGCAAATATATGGACACAGAAAAGCTATGCTGGCATGTGCATAATAGGTATTTAGGAAGAAAACATTCTGTAATTGTTATGTATTTTTAAAGATGTGTGGAAAAGTGGCAAAATGAGTTAAAAATGAAAACTTGTTTCACTCTATTTTCACTAACTTCCATGAAAAAACACCACACTTAGTAATGACAATTTTACAGAAGTACAGTATGGAAAGGAATAAAACTGATAGCAATTAAATGTTTAATTAGTAAAATGCGAGACCACTGAGCAATGTTGTAAGCCAGAGGAAGAGTATTTTTCTTGGAAGTTGAAACCAAACAACTGATCAAAATTTTGTCTTAATTATATTTCATTCAGAAAAGATAAAAACAGTGGTATAGCCACGTCTTCTGTAGGTTGAAAACATGCCAGTGCACAATTAGCTAATTCTCAACTAAGTTTTCAATTCATAAAGTAGACACTTTACTTTGAATGCATGATAATAGTGACTAAAAGTAAGTTGCACCTAGCTCATATCAAACACCTTTGGGAATAGCCTGTGGTGGTTATATAGGGCTCAACAGAGTTTGGAGAAAAAACAGAATGCCTGTTACTGGCAGTGGCAGGCCCTACCAAGGATTATCCTCAGGGACAGATGTGGATTAGATAACACCCTGCTTTTTATGCTGAGTGGGGATGAAAGTGCCAGGAGGACAAGAGGCAGAGAGAAGATACATCTTTAGTTTCTCAGTCAAGAAATCCAGGGCAGAAGAGCCGTGCCAACAGAGGGGGACAAGGTGCCTTCCCTCACAAGCTGTTGCATTTCCATCACTTCCTTGGGCTGGGCTGAGGCATAACATGATTTTTAATTTCATCCTCACTCTCCAATTAAGGCATTTGATGCTGACCAACAAAAAAACTCATTCTACTTACAACCTTACCTCTACCGTCTGCAGGTAGGATAGGTATGGCTTTGCAGTACACTCTTTGTCTTCACGTGGACATTTTTCTTAAAAGTAGGAAAGGACAGTCTTTGATATTTATAATGTAAATTCCAGAGCATGCAACTCCGGTTTCTATCAAGTCCTTTCTCTCTTATCTCTCTTCCAGCCTGGTATTGCATTTCCTTTATTCCATATTGCTTTATAAGAGAATATCTCATTTGTTCTTTAAATGAGGGCAAAGAAACTTGGATTCAAATCCTTTCTCTAAAGATATTTTCAAAGAATTTTGAAGGATTAACAAGGAGAAATTGGGTGGGAGTGTTCATCTGCCTGAGGGTAGGAAGGATCTACAGAGGGACCTGGACTGGCTGGATTGATGGGTCAAAGCCAGTTGTATGAGGTTCAATGAGGCCAAGTGCTGGGTCCTGCATTTCAGTCACAAAAAGCCCATGCAACACTGCAGGCTTGGGGAAGAGTGGCTGGAAATCTGCCTGGCAGAAAAGGACCTCAGGGTACTGGCTGACAGCTGTCTTTAACATGAGCCAGCAGTGTGCCCAGGTGGCCAAGAAGGCCAATGGCATCCTGGCTTGTATCAGGAATAGTGTGGCCAGCAGGAGCAGGGGAAGTGATCGTGCCCCTGTACTTGGCAGTGGTGAGGCCACATCTCGAGTACTGTGTGCAGTTTTGGGACCCTCACTATACACAGGACATTGAGATCCTGTAGCATGTCCAGAGGAGAGACACTGAGCTGGTGAAGGGTCTAGGAACAAGTTATACAAGGAGCAGCTGAGGGAACTGGGGCTGTTCAGCCTTAGAAGAGGAGGGTGAAGGGAGACCCCATTGCCCTCTATAACTACCAGAAAGGAGGTTGTATGGAGGTGAATGCTGGCCTCTGCTGCCAAGTAAATAATTACAAGAACAGAGGAAATTGCCTGAATTTGTGGCAGGGAAGGTTCAGATTGGATATTAGGAAGAATTTCTATACTGAAAGAGTGGTCAGGCACTGGAACAGCCAGCCCAGGTAGGTGGTTGAGTCATCATCCTTGGAGGTATTCAAGAAATATGTATATGTGGCATTTCAGGGCATGTTCTAGTGGCCGACATAATTTTTTGTGGGTGTTTTTTGGTGGAGTGTGCATGGTTGTTTGTTTTTATTGTTTGGGGTTTTTTTGTGTTGATGGTTGGACTTTGATCTCAAAGGTCCTTTCCAACCATGATGATTCTGTGTGATTCTGTGAAGATACTCTTTTTAGAGCTTGTCAGTAGTACTCTTAATATCTACAGCACTCAGTGTTGAAGAAAATGAGGTTCTTCTTTACTAGTTTCTTAGTAAGACACTCTCCATTTCCAATACACCATTTTAATATCAATCTAGTGATACAATATTTTGCATCAAATTTCAAAACTCAAAAGAAAAGGATCAAATCTACTGCATAAGACTTGAGAAGTCACATAATACAGTCATTTTAAATAATGTAGCTCTTACGTAGTTTCTACTCAGCAAGTATCTTGTTTCAGGCATCCTTGTTCATACTTCAAATTTTATAGGCCTCATTCACTAATGTGAAAGTCCTGATGAGATTCAGCAAAGGAAATGGGAAGGTGGGAGGCTATAAAGCATTTCAGCTTCAGCTGCTGGTAGACACTTAGTGAAACATTACTGAATGATCAGGTTTATATAACAGATACAGTCTAACATTTTAATGTCATTCGCATTATTCTGGCACCAATATTATATGGTAAAATGGATTCTGTACTCTGTTTCTTGGCACAGGGACAAACAATGGAAATGCCAAAATGACAAATTTCCTTCAATTCATTTTACATGCTTTAATTTACAGAAAACTGCTGAAGATTACATAGGAAATTCCTGCAGGATTAGCCTAAGGACAGTTGAACAGGATAATTCAAACCCTTCAAAATATTTAGCAACTTGAATATTCTCTGATTATTTTGAATCTTTGAAAAGGCTGGAAACTTATGTACCTGGGAGAAATAATTTGTGTATGACTTTGGCTCCCTTTTATGCACAAAACCTTTTAGCTGAATGGGTTAGCACTACATGTTACTCTACTTCCAATATATTAAATAACAAGAGACATGTGAGCTCTGACCTACCAAGGCCAAAAGACAAGGGACAATACAGGCTTGCTTACCTAGGCCAAAGAGGAGCCAGAGTTTCCCTCTGTTTTGGTTTGCATAATCAAATTTATGTTTCTTGCATATACAAATATGCATGTACAAAAATACAAAAGGTAATTGCATATCAACAACAAAATTCTGACAGACTTCCTTGAGAACAGTTTTTATTTCTGTCTGGTTTTGATTTAGACATGTACCTACAAGCTTAAGTGATGCTTCAAGATTAAGACCTGTCTCATTTAAGACTATTTCTCAGAATTCCTCACTGAGCTTAAAAATATGACTCTAGCTCTTAGCAGGCACCTTAAAATTTTCAGTATCATTTAATTATTTTGTAAGGGCTTACAAAAAATGTGGTAAGCCTTTTTGGTAGAGCAAATAAGCATTTGTGATAAGCAAACTGTGACGGGGAATTCACTGTGGAAAAAAGCATTAGTGTTCTATTTAAGAGGAAAACATGTAAGATGTTACTGGTGTGGTTCTTATACAAATGTACATTCCTTCAAATGAGTACTATCATAGGATTGCTTATGTGGGTAGATGTTCATCACTTTGAATAGGGGTAGCAAAAAAAAAAAAAAATCCAAATAAGGAACACAAACAAGACTCAAATACAACAGAGGTGCTTGAAAGCAATTATTAATTTTGAATTTCTTGGAGGAAGGCCAGACTGTGATTAGATTTTCTGAACATAATTTCCTCAAGGATTTCAGTAACTGCAATACTAAAAGCTAGTGCAGGTCTTCGTACCAAATTTTATTTGGCTTTATTTGTTTAATTATATACAAGAGGACTGTGTTTAGAATTTGTACTATTCAAATTATCTAGAGCAAGAACTACAACACTAAATTTCAGCTAGCTGAAAACTCAGCCTGCAATCCTTTTTTCATCCTAAGCAAATTTAAACCCAAATACAAAAAGGGAACCACTGTGTCAGAGAATGAGGCCCCACACCACAGCTTCCTGAGTGGCTGCAATCTTGGATGGAAACTGTCAGACCTGCAGCATTGTGCTGTAAAATTTGAAATGAATACTGGTACTGATGTGTTGCCACTAGTAAGAGTCAACCACCAAGTTGTTCCTAGTGGTGAGACTAATCAGACAGTTGAACTACTAGTTTTCTTTTAGTGGTGCAATCAGAACTGAAAGGGTGCAAGGAAGACACAAATGGAAGAAAAGCTCTATAAAGTGAGAAACCAGCCCACCTCTTTTTAGGGTAGTTTGTGCAACCTGTGTTCCTTTATCACTATTATTCTACATTTTAATCTTTTCAGGTCTTTACATATGTGTGTCTTCATGGGCAAATGGAGGATGATAAACTCAATGCCCTTTTATTGAATTGCCTTTTTTCATCAAAAGTAGTCTTACAAAAAATAAAAAAGAACCCTCACCTTACTTTACAGCATATTCATTATCAGATCAACTCACACTACTAATTAAGTTTAATTCAACTGCTGAATAACTCCCAAAAAGCCAATTTATCTATGGTAGTATGAGCACATATTCATTTCTCCCTATACATCACCAGCTGTTATTAATTTAATTCTAGTCACTTCAGACTGCAAGTTTGAAATAATTGCCACTATGGAAACACTTTCACACGTACTTAACAGTGAGTTTGGCTGTTACTTTTCTGATATTGATAGTAATCTGAATATAGGTAGACACCATTCAAGCTATTTCATTTTAGAGTTTATGAATATTCAGAGGAATGTGAGGAATTTTCAAATTTGTTTCCTGAATTTAAAAAGCCTTGTCATGAATACACATGCAGAACTGAGTTTGATGGATTATTCTTTAAGGAAAATGTCATCTCTCTGAAGGTGTAATATACCTTTTCAAGCTCAGTGGAGATCACAATGGCAGCAAGTGATTTTTCCTTTCTTCACCTGGCTCCTCTGCTAAGTTGAGGGCTGAAGTGATGCTTGCAATCTGCTTCCTCACTACCCACTTTCCACCTACATCCATGAAGCATGTCTGGGATGGTGCTTTGACAACCAGTATGAACAAGTATTAGTAAGCAAATGTATACTTTTTGCTCCGTCCAGCTTATGCTCAAATTGCAGAAGAACATTCAAAGAGATCTTCATTACAGAAAATTAGTAATATTTTGGGGTGTAAATTTCTCCAACCAGAAGGAGATAAAATTCTACTCTGCATGCATTTCTTAAACCACTGGTAAAATGGAACAAGTGTCTCCTGAAATCAACCATGCTTTCTCAAGTTTCAATCATCATAGTATATGTAAGAGAAAAGGAAATCCTAAGTCTTGAAAGAGTTACTAGTCCCATGTTTCAGTGGATATGTGAATAAAGTCTGCATACTTCAAAAAATTAAAATTCTTGCATTTTAAAAAATATTCTTCCAATATATTGCATCCTGCAAAGCTAGATGTAGATTTTCAGCTATTCATTGATGTATCAAGTTTTGCTTTCCTTTGCTTTCCTAAAGGTCATTTAATAGAAGATCACAAAGAATGAACAAAGTTACATACATTTATGTTACTTCCTATATATCATAACAGGTTTACTATCTTTTAGCCAAAGGAAAGATGCATCAAGAACATAAGAAGTGAAACTCTAAAATAACCACAAATAAACTTTCCTGTTTTTTTGCATCCTTATTGTGTTAATGAAAAAAATATCAGTGATTTGATTAATATTTTGATTAATATTTTTATGGCCGTCCACAAGCACAACTTTTTTCACAAACTCTGAGAGTATAACCATGATTAGAAATTCACTTTGTCCTTGTATGGGGAGTGATGGGAAACATATGCTGTACTCTTTAAAGAGTCACCCACTGAATTCACAGCTTACCTGCTGATTTTAATTTATGCGATAATTTACAAAACAAAACACTTAATGTCTTTCATCTATACACTGCATTTCATTTATTTTCATGAAAACGTACTATGTTTGCATTGGGTACTCTTGCTTGTGAGCTGTTTTTAACATCTTATTTAAATGTAAATTGCTTGTGTGAACATTATTAAGAGAGAAGTGAAATGGAGTCCTCAAGTCCTTTCCAAATAATAAAAATAAATATGTTTATGACAGGTTGTATTGTTTAGAAGTGAGAACGATGATATTAACAAGGGTTGAAATTGAAAATTTGACAATGATTTCACTTTCCTAAAAGATAAAAATCAATTTCAGCTTAAGAGCAGTGAATCATCATCATCTTTTCTCTAGGCATATCAAGGATGAGGGGGTCATTAAGAGCAGTCAACATGGTTTTACCAAGGGGAAGTCATGTTTGACCAACCTTATAGCCTTCTATGAGGAAGTAACTAGGTGGATAGATCAGGTAGTGAGGTGGATCATGAACTGGTTGGTCAGAGAGTTGTGGCCAATGGGACAAAATCCAGTTGGAGGTCTGAGACCAGTGGAGTCCCTCAGGGGTCGGTACTGGGACTGGTACTATTCAATATTTTCATCAATGACCTGGATGAGGGAACAGAGTGTGCACTCAGCAAGTTTGCTTATGACACTAAACTGGGACGAGTGGCTGACACACCAGAAGGCTGTGCTGCCATTCAACGAGACCTGGACAGGCTGGAGAGTTGGGCAGGGAGAAACTTGATGAAATTCAACAAGGGGAAGTGTAGAGTCTTGCATCTGGGAAAGAATAACCCCATGGACCAGTACAGGTTGGGGGCTGACCTGCTGGAGAGCAGTGTAGGACAAAAGGACCTGGGGGTCCTGCTGGACAGGAGGATGACCATGAGCCAACAATGTGCCCTTGTGGCCAAGAAGGCCAATGGCATCCTGGGGTGTGTTAGAAAGGGTGTGGTTAGCAGGTCAAGGGAGGTTCTCCTCCCCTTCTATTCTGCCTTGGTGAGGCTGCATCTGGAATATTGTGTCCAGTTCTGGGCCCCTCAGTTCAAGAAGGACAGGGAACTGCTTGAAAGAGTCCAGCACAGAGTCACAAAGATGATGAAGGGAGTGGAATATCTCCCTTATGAGGAAAGGCTAAGGGAGCTGGGTCTCTTTAGCTTAGAGAAGAGGAGACTGAGGGGCAACCTCATCAATGTTTACCGATATGTTAAGGTGAGTGTCTCGAGGACAGAGCCAGGCTTTTTTCAGTGATGTCTAGTGATAGGACAAGGAGCAATGAGTGCAAACTGGAGCATAGGAGGTTCCATGTTAATATCAGGAAGAACTTCTTTACTGTGAGAGTGACAGAGCACTGGAACAGGCTGCCCAGAGAGCTTGTGGAGTCTCCTTCGCTGGAGACATTCAAAACCTGCCTGGATGCGTTCCTGTGTGATGTGCTCTAGGTGACCCTGCTCTGGCAGGGGGGTTGGACTAGATGATCTTTCGAGGTCCCTTCCAAGCCTGTGATCGTCATCAAGTTACTTTAATTACAGCATTTCAAGTCTTAAGCAAATACGGTAGATTTTAAATATATGAAAGAGAACTGGAGACAGAAAAAGATAAGTTTATAGGGCCTGTAAATTAGTCTAATCAGCAATTCATATCTATGATTCACCAAGCAAATTCAACAAGACTAGCTCTATTCCTAGAATTAATCTTGCAACTCATATAGCCACTTCATGTAAATTTAATTGGGCACTCTTTGGTTGACCGAATACATAAACAATCTTACTGGAAGAAACTTCTAAAGCAACCTGACATTCATTAGCTACTGAGAAGCTACATCAAGCCAAATTGTCTATCCAGTTTTATGTGGTGATTCAAGGAATAATTTTCATCATTACTTTACAAAATGACTAAAAGAAACCTGTTTTATGTAACTTTGGGAATCCTGCTGAGGTTCCTGACAATTGATAAAATTAAATTAAAAGAAAACAACCAGGGCAAATAAAAAGCAATTTGCATGAATTGTGGTCAAATGGAAAGAAGATAATAGACATGGCATTCACTTATAAGGAACTTGCCTTGTAAACTGTAGATTTCTCCAACGCTGTTCTGCCGGGTGATATGATGCCAATATGCACTACGAGGAAGAGAGATCGACTTGGATAATGTCATTGGTTCAGACAGACTGGTCTGGAGCTAAAAAACAAAGCAAATATAAATACAAGATCACACAGAACCATATGTGATAGGTAATCTCAAAATTGTAAATTGAATGAATGTTGCTATGATGATACTATTTTCTGAATTACCACAGGTTTTATATTGTCATTTAAACTGTATTAAAAGCTTCAGCACTGGGAATGCTCAGGAAAAAGCTGCAAAATGGTATTTGGGTATATAGGTTCATGAGCACAAATTAACCTTAGGACATAGGAATATGTACTTATCTACTATCTACAGCTATTCTTGTTTCTGCCAGGATTTTGTTCATTTCTTGTCTAACTTTATGATAATGATGAATTAACATATGCTTGAAATCTTAAACCCCTCAAAAATTCAGGTGGAGGCATCTTATGACCACTAGCAGTCTACAGCCTCAAGAGCCCAGTCTGGGGGACCTCATGTAAGCAAAACTGTGAATTGCATGATAAGGGGCCATGTGTACAAGAACTATGGCACAGAAACATGACAGAAGCGATGTAAACATTATTAAAGAGAGCTTTGTCTCCAATGTACTTGTAACATGACAGAAAGACAAGACTAGGCTGCAGGAAAAAAAAAAAAAAAAAACACGAGGATCTTCTGAGCCCAGGCCTTTAGGCTGATCCCCAAGGTGTAAGCAAAACTGTGAATTGCATGATAAGGGGCCATGTGTACAAGAACTATGGCACAGAAACATGACAGAAGCGATGTAAATATTATTAAAGAGAGCTTTGTCTCCAATGTACTTGTAACATGACAGAAAGACAAGACTAGGCTGCAGGAAAAAAAAAAAAAAAAAAGGAGGGTTGTGCTTCTTGACAACCTCTTTGGATATACCTGTATAACTTACACTCTCTCTGTCTACAAAAGATAATGTATCTGCAAAATTTTTGTATCTCTGGCTTTACAGAATATCAGTACTTTGTGGAATCTAACAAATCTCGATGATGCTGTGGAGCATTTAATTTCTTCAAGGGATGTCTGGAATGATCAACAGTGAAGGATCAGTTGCATCCGAAGATCTAGAGTGGAAAATGTATTTTCAGGAGTGACATCAGGAGGGTTAGAGTGGTACTCTGAAAAGGTATACCCAGAAACCCACATTTTCAGAGAGTCCAGCTAAAGAACAGAAGGTATTCCAGGTCTGGATAATTTACTGCAGGCTAATGCTTAACTCCTAGGGATTCAGCATTCAGAAACATAATGCCAAATAATAATAATAATTTTTAAAAAGGCATATTTATCTGTAGAAACATATTATAATGCAATGAAATCCCCTCCCCCCACGTCTTAGAGACACTATCCACCCAAAGATCTACTATTATTTCATTTTTTTAGAATTAACATACACTGACTGTGTGATGGCAGATAATTTGCTTCAGATCAATCTATTGCAATTACTTCTGTTGTTGTTTGCTTGGAAACTGCCATCAAAATTACACCCTGTCTACAGCTAATGTTTTTTCTGCCAAATACTACATTTCATTTGTCAGTGGTGCAAAGCATCACTGGAAGCTATTCAATATGAAGTAGAGAAATTGTAGAAACATTTCCTCCACTAAAAAAGTTAAAAATCCTTGCCACAAGAATTTAACTTGAGAAGTTAAAGTTTATCGATATGGTAACAAAGCTTCTAAGTGATTTTCTCATGCCAGTATATAGCAAGGGCAACAAGAGTAATTTTGTTGAGTAAGAAAAATAAAAACATTGTAACTTCAATACACAGATGATTTATTCATAATTTATTCACCTAAGAGGTAAATCATAGTCTTGAGGCAGTAGACAAAAATTTTCACTAGTATGCATTCTAAAAAATGCAATTCCAGTAAAAGGAATAATTTTGACTATGTTTCATTATCTCAAAGCTAAATCCATGGGCTGAAATTTGTATGGTTATTCCTGATCTGAACTAGTTAGTTCCTGCCTGATCTGACCAACACGGATGCAGAAGAACTTTATAGGCATATATTAAAGCTACACACATATATATTTATATATATATATGTAAAGTAAAAGCTATATATATAAAGTAAAAAATAAGGTAAGAACTGCTCAAGTGCTGAACATCTCATGGCAAGCACTCACAGATAAAATGCTATTTCTATTTTATTAAAATAACATCCCTGGAAAAAAACACAAACCTTTAAAATACATTGTCACTTTTGACTTAAGTTTGAAACTTTAACATATAAATATATAGCTAACTCAAATAGAACATTTCACTGAGGAAAATCAAGTAAATAACTGTTTAGTTATTTTCATTTCTTGACACATGTAGATTACCAGTTTCATTTATTTCTGTCCTTAATTTAACATAAATATAACAATTAAAAAATTATTTCGCCTATCTCCTTAAGCCTATTTACCACTTATAAGATTAAATCTAGATCTCTGAGTATGGATCATTTCTTATATAAGAGGCCAATGTTCAGCTGTTGCTTCCAACACTGGCACATTTTCCTCGGAAGCTGGCAAAACATGTTCAGATGCATTAACATCAACTGTAAACAGGGCCAAAACAGCAGAGGTAGCACTGACACATAGAAGAAATAAATGTTTCAATCTAGGAATGATTTTAAGGTAATTCTGCCCCTCTATTCCACTCTGGTGAAAGCTCATCTGCAGTATTGCATCCTGGAGTCTTCAGTACAGGAAAGACAAAGACGTGGTTCAGAGAAGGGCCACAAAAATAATCAGAATGGGCTAAGAGATTTAGAGTTGTTCAACCTGAAGAAGAGAAGCCTCTGGGAAGACCTTATTGCAACCTTTCAATGCTCTAAGAAAGATGGGGACGGACTTTTTAAGGAGGGTGTGTAGCAATAGGAAAAGGGGTAATTATTTTAAACTAAAAGAGGGTAGATTCAGAATAGGCTTAAGGAAGAAATCTTTTACAATGAGGGTAGTGAGACATGGCAATAGGTTGCCTAGTGCAGTGGGGGATGCCCCATCCCTAGAAACGTTCAAGGTCATGTTGGACAGGGGTCAGGGCAACCTGATCTAGTTGAAGATGTCCATGCTTATTGCAGGAGGGTTAAACTAGAGGACCTTTAAAGGTTTCCTCCAATCCAAAACATTCTGTGATCTCACGGAAGATTTCTTTTGCAGATTTGCATTTGTGATATTTGGAAAAGGAATATAGTGGAAAGTAAAAGCCATAAACAAAATTAAATATATATATTAATGTGATATTAAATGAAACATGAACCTAGAATGATTTTGCTACAAATATTTCTCAAAACTGATGAGACTTCAGGAAATGAAGAACATAATCCAGACTTTTTCATCCATTTTAAGAGGGAGAAAATGATGATGTAATTATAATTTGGGTGAAAAGAAGAGATGCATACATCAAAACCACATCAATGCAGGGATTTTTTTTGTGGGAATATAAAAAAAAAATAATTACTGAAGCCTTTTTGTTATTTGACATGAAATACCTAGCAGTTACGTTTCCTACAACTTCCTCTGGAATCTTTCTTTGATAACATATCTTTCACAGAGTGAATGATAAATTTGTTCCCTGTTTCCAAATACAGTATTGTCATGATCCGTGACCTATTATATCTCCTTATTGGAGTGTATTAACTTATCAGGATTTGCTGAGAGATCCACACGTGAGGGTATCGCCTCACACAGAGGATACAGGAACTTATGCCCTGACTTTTTCGAGTGAATAACTTGCTCAGTGCTTACTAATATTTCTAAAGAAATGCACGGTTTATTGTGGGGAAAACAAAGCAATTTGGGGCAGGAGGTTCAAAAGGAGTGATTACAACACATTAAACATATATGGGTACACCTTAGTTACACATCTTATTTAAGTGAGGGAAGGAGAGGGGAGGGATATGCCCGAATGGCTGGATTATACTTTCCCCTATAAGCTGGGGTAGCCGGAATTGTCTCACCACACGGTGGCGCAGGTAGGATGAGCTGGGTAGCAAAGAAGCTGCGGGCACTCCAAGCGCAGGTCGCCCCCCCCCACCCCCGTAGCTGCGGTGCGGCTGTTTGCCGACC
>NW_009952896.1:2593981-2620870 GCF_000747805.2 Chaetura pelagica | reverse complement strand
GCTCCTCCCCTGCAGCAGCTGCCCCCCCCCCACACACAGAGGGGGTTCAGCGCTGCGTGGAGACGCCATTTTAAGTCAGTTTTATCTGCTGACTCAAAGGACATTTCATGTTCGTGTAAGGAAATACCTGGTTCTTCACAAGTATCTAAATAAAAAATATCCAAACTATGAAGTCATAGGAAGTCTGTGCATTGCCAGAGACCACTTTATAATTCTTAAAGGACTATTTGATTACAATAGAAATAAACCCCATAAAAACGTATTTATGTATCACTGTAAGTAGTTCTCCATGTTTTTCATTATTGTTCTTTCAGGAGACAAGGCTTAAGGGCTAAAATTCCTTTTAAGTCCCAGAGGCCATCTCCATTGACTTAAATAGATGTTATTCTGATATCAATAATGAACAGAATTCCCAGAATAGAGCCTGTTAAATATATTAAGGTTCTGAGCGATGATCTCTTTAGCATATTATTTTCTCATTTTCTTTTTGCATTAAAAAGTAAAAACACTGAAGGTGACAGAAAATACATTTAGCTGGTGAAAATAACTGAACAATATACAGTTCATTCTATTTTTTAGCCTGCAATAAAGACCATTTGTATTTTACAGATATGCTCTGGAAATAGGTTAGTTTATCATGGATAAAAAAATCCAGCTCATTTCACATTCTCATTGGAGTCTTTAAACAAACAGCAAGAGAACTAGGTCACAGAAGACTAAGAAGAACTGTAGTCTGGAAATATGAATTAAATATCAATATTTAGGTTGTTTCTTTTTTCTTTGTAACTCTAAAGAAGGTTGCTTTGTGTGTTATGTCTTGAAGAGGAAGAGAGGTCGAGAAATACATTTCAGTTCTCAAGTTTCCATTAGCTGACAGTGGAATAGCACAGACTCATTTTACTGGTATCTACAGTGAAAAATTATGAGTGTTTAAGAATCACACAATCTAGTAGGTTGCATCTGCTGAGGTACCAGCTCAGCTGTCAGTTGAGTTAGAGAACAAGCAGGAGGGAAGAAGTTTTTACTCTTCTGCTTTATGAGTTTTCAGCAATGACCAAATAAAAGATGTCATGTTTGCAATTTTTTCAAAAGCAGATACTGTTGTCCCATGTTCCACTTGTTGAACAAAAAACCTATTCTATAAAAAGAAGTTCCCATCCAGTTCTGTGAAACAGATTATTACTTTTTAAGCACAGTGCTCTACCCATTTTCCTGAATTTTATAATGCTGTTCCAAACAATTTTTCCAGTTTCTCATTTTGTATTCTCTCTCTTCCTTGACCCACTTCCATACTGTCTTGTAACTGTAAGACCTAGAATTCTAATAATTAGATTGTGCCTTGATCCAGAACTTCTTTGGAAATACTTAATGAAAATGGATCCAGAATGTAATTCTATGAAACCCCAATGAGAATATTCTTCCCTTTGGTGATGCTTTACTAATAGTTACTCTCTGGCTCTAATTCCCCCCTAGCCCTTTGTTCATGATGACTTAGCTTGCTTAGAAAATAGTCATGTTAGTTGGACTGTGTTCATTACCTGAAGGTTTCTACTATTAATATAAACACTGAGAGGTATCAGCATACAATTTATTTCTTATGCACTACTTTAGGTTTATTTTTTATGTTTTTATCCGTCTTGCTGTTACTAACAGAATGCACAATATTGGCAAAACCTCACCAATATATGACCTCATAAGTTCTTAAAAGACTTACAAAAAGGCTAGCTGTGAATGTAGCTTCAGTGACTTCAGCCTTTATAATGTATTTTGAGCACTTTGGTTTTCAGTAGCTATTCTAACCTTGTTATGACCTTTTAGAGAGTTTCTTAATCAATTATGGAGGAAAAAATCTCAAAATAATAACACCGCTTTGCAGTGCCAAGGTGGATGATGATTATTCTTTGGCTGTGGAATAACATTATGTATGAATAATAAAGCAATGGTGAAAGAAAAGTATTCTGAAGGGAGATTCAATGGGACTGATATTTTTTTCCTAATCTCCTTGGCCACACTATAAAGAGAGAATTGGGACATTTTGCTCCTTTTCTGGCAGAAGTCTGTTCTGTTTTTTTCTTTGTTTTTTTTTTTTCATTCCTCTAAAAGAAGCTCATAATAGATCACTTTGTTGTCTGACAGAATGGATTAATGTTGGAGAAAAGTAGCTGGATTTTACAGTGCATTGGGATTATATTTGTTGAATGTCAGTTAAGTGTGTGTCTTCACTCATATTCTGTTTTTTTGCTTCTTTCATGAAAGAATTTTCCTGTCTATCGAAACTACACTAAGGAGGTCAGGTTCTTACCTCTTCACCAGGTTTGAGCCATTGCATTATGCATAGGCAATATCCCCATCACTGATACAGACCATGGGATCAAAGGCACCCTCAGCAAGTTTGCAGATGACACCAAGCTGATTCGTGCAGTTGACAAAACCGAGGGAAGGGAAGTTATCCAGAAGGACCTTATACAGCTAGAGAAGTGAGTCTCTGTGAACTTAATGAGGTTCAAAAAGGGCAAATGCAAGGTCCTGCACCTGCATAGGTGCCAAGGTCAATCCTTGATATTAATATAGGCTGGGGGATGAGGTGATAGAGAGCAGCCCTACCTACAGAAAGGGACATAGGGATGGAAAGTTGAACATTAGCAAACAATGTTCATGTGTAGCCCAGAGGGCATATCACGTCTTGGGCTGCAACAAAAGAAGTGTGGCCAGCAGGTCAAGGGAGGCGATTCTTCCCCTCTGCTCTTGTGAGAACCCACCTGGAGCACTGTCTCCAATTCTGGAGTCCTTAGCACAAGAGGGACATGGACCTGCTGGAGTGAGCCCAGAGAAGGGCCACAAAAATGATCAGAGGGCTGGAGCACCTCTGCTGTGAAGACAGATTGTTCAGCCTGGAGAAGAGAAGACTCTGGGGGGATTTTACGGTGGCCTGCCAGTACATGAAGAGAGCCTACAGGAAAGCTGTGGAGGGACTGTTTACAAGGTGTGTAACAATAGGGCAGTGGTCTTAAACTAAATCAGGGTAGATTCATATTGGGTATCAAGAAGTTGTTCTTTACTATGAGGGTGGTGAAGCACTGGAACAGGTTACCCAGAGAGGTGATGGAGATCTCATCCCTGGAAATACTCAAGGTCAGGCTTGATGAGGTTCTGAGCAATCTGATCTAGTTAATAAGGGCCTTGGGCACTGCAAGGGGCGCTGGACTAGAGGATCTTTAAAAGCCCCTTTCAACACTGCACATTCTATGTTTCTATGATTCTGCTGACATGAACAGATCTGTGACTATCTGAAGCCTGACTATACAGTAGCTCTTAGTGGAAACTAACACAACTAAATTGTTGGAGTCTCTAATACACAGGATAAATTGTTAGGCAAGTTGAGCTAGTTTCTTCAATATATATATACCAAGATGTGTGTATATATATATGGTGGAGAATACGGTATTGCACGGACATTATTTGCAGATATTGATTATCCTTATTGTTACCATGAAAAGAGAGTTTTTATGAAACAGAGGTGCTGGACAAATTGAAGGAAAAGATTTTGTAGATATTGATTTGTTCACTTGAAAATATACAGCATTTGGGACTAAGACTGTGTAGTACTATAAAATAATATCTCTAAGCAGCATCACTCAGGGCAAAGAGTTCAGGTTTTAGAAGTAAAAATTTAGGATTTTTGTAGGTGTTCAGCACAGATACACTTGTTTAAAAGTATGGCTATTTTCAGATGGGAAAGGGTGATGATCAGAGCTAAAATCACCTAAAACAGAAAAGCAAAATTGAAAATGAAAAATAGGTGGGGGAGGCCCCATCTCTGGAGACATTCAAGGTCAGGCTTGATGGGGTCTGAGAAATCTGTTCTAGTTGATGATGTTCCTGCTTATTGCAGTGGAATTGGACTAGGTGACCTTTACAAGTGCCTTCCAACCGAAAAAATTATGTGATTCTGTGTTTTTAACATTGGGAGACACTTTTTATTGTGAGAATAACCAAGCACTGCCACAGGCTGTCCAGGGAGGTTGAGGAGTCTCCCAACATTCAAAAGCTATCTAGACGTGGTCCTGGGTCACCAGCGCTGCGTGGCTCTACTTGATTGAGGATGGTTGACAAGACGACGCGCAGAGGCCCTTGCATCTTCAATTTGTCTGTGATTCTGTGATTAGCATTTCCAAATTTAAAGACAAGGTTTTACTAAAGAGGGACAGTGACAGATTTATCTTCTGAACACTGTAGGGTTAAGTAAGTTGGAGTGGGAAAGGACGAACTGAAATGCATCAATTGAAGAGGTCAAATAAAGAGACCGTCCACAAAGGCTGGTATACTTCACCAGGAGTTTTTCAGGGAATTCAAGTTGAGATTTATGGTCTTCCAGTAGATTGTCTTTCATGAGGTGTGTCAAGTCAAAGTTAAAATTGTGAGGCTTGCAATCAGTGCTGACTTCCAAAGTCTTGTCCTTCTTATGTCTGATCTTTACTCTCCTTGCTCTGCTGAGTATTTCTCTCTCTGACAAAACTGCTTGGTTTTGGCCTGATATGTTTTGGAGAATATTTCAAAACATGCAAGCTGTTTCGTGGTATTGCTTGCCAAAAGATATGATGTATCTTAAAGAGGTATTTGGGACACTTAAGTATCTTAAAGTATCTTTATTTGAAAGCACTGAAAGGACAGCCTTTCTGACTTGTCTGAAGTTGGTTTGGCCAGCTTTAGAGATAGTATGATAAAAGTCATGGCATGAAAAATGTCCTTCAGTGTTAAACAGACTTCAAAAACTCTCTCTAGCATGTGGAGAGAAGGGTGAAATAAGGATGAACAAAGAATGTCCCCAGTTGAGATAAACTTACCTGAGTATGTTTAGGGCTGAAAAATTGGAATATTATGACTTGCATAAGTATTATGGCATAAAACGCCATCACACAAGAATCTCTATTAAGAGTGTTCACTGCACAGTTAATTAAGCTTCATTCTTTCTGATAAGCAAATGCCTTGGACCTAGCAAACTATCTTAAGAAGTTTTTCTTCTATTTTCTAAAACATATCAGTAGTTTCCAATTACAAATATTTGTGGAAATCACGTTTCTTTTAGTTACTTCATTTCAGTATATAGAAGTTGCTGGTACCAATGAACTTCAATAAAATGACAGGAAGATAATGTTCTGAATACTTGCTGAAACAGTAATAATCAATAACCTTTCATAAATAGTCCTTATTAAGCTTCTTAGTTGTGATTACATTATTTAATAACACACATAGTATTGCTGGCTTCTGCTTTTTGACATTTACAGAAGTTAATTTTGCATGTCATACAGACACCTTCCAAATGACAACAAAAAAAATGTTAGCAAACTCAACATATATGAAAGTTACTATAATGTAGTAAACCCTCTTAGATGACTCTAACACCTTCAAAAAGAACACATTTCCTTCCTTTTAACTAGTTACTTTTAAACATTACAAAGGCATCTTAAATCATATATTCTGGGGCTAATTATACATGTGAAATGCACACAAATGTACAGGAAAGTGAATTATTAAGTTTTACATTTGATATATACTGTATTTTGGGGGAGGAGCCTAAAATAAGCCTGCACATATGAATATATTGGTTTAATTTCATTTATTAATATTTAATAGAACCATAGAGTCCTAGAATGGTTTGGGTTGGAAGGGACCATAAAGATCACCTGTTTCCAACCTCCCTGCCATGGACAGGGACACCTCCCACTAGACTAGGTTGCTCAAAGCCCCATCCAACCTGGCCTTGAACACTTCCAGGGATGGGGCATCCACAACTTCCCAGGGTAATCTGTGCCAATGTCTCACCATCCTCATAGTAAAGAACTTCCTAATGTCTAACCTGTTTATTTCATTTAATATTTACTTTATTAGCTCCATTGCTTTTAGCAGGCTTTTACAAAGTTAAAATCAACTGAGAAGCTGGTATATATAGAAACAAAGGGCTATTCTTTTCCAGTCTCTGTATTGACACACATGGGGATCACATCACTATAATGTATACAGGTAGATACAGCCTTGATATGACTCAGTTAAAAAATGTCTATAAGCAATCACTCAAAAGCAATGAATGCACTTCTAAATAAGTACACATAATGTATATTTAGAAATATTTTTTTGGGGTCCAGAAAAAACTTAAAATGAGACAAGGCTCTCCAAATCACAGTCCAAATTTCTGCCTATAAAAGAAGCTAGTGAAGTTTTTATTCCTTACTGATTCTAGTTTACTAATGTAGCAAACAGCTGCAAATCAGGAACCCAACTTGGAAAGGGAGAAACAGAGAAGTTTGTAAATTGCTGTATCTTTCAACATATTTGCATCAGCCTAACAAATCCTGCAGCTCCTTTCTCCATTTAATTTCTTTTTCAGACAATAACTCAGGTGTTGGGTTTTTTTGCTGGCAAAAGTTGCTTGCTGTAGTAGAGGTTGTAGATGCATGACAATATGTCACATAACTCAAGTCTTTCAAAACCTACAGTTGCCGTTTAACACAATGATCCTTTGCCTCTGTGCCAGTAAGTTCCAGCTTCATGAAACAAAGGAAATAGAATTATACCTGTTGCCATGGAAATCTGCAACTCCATAATTTATTTTTCTTCATGCAATACAAAATGCATGTAAAGGTGATTACTGAACAGTATGTGGGAAACATTACAGAAATTACATAATTTTACAAATTATTTTACAAAATCTCTCAGCTAGTAGCAACTGCAACTTTTACCACTGTGTAATACAAGGGAACTATTAAGAATAATGAAGAGACCACAAGTTCTTCCATTTTATAAACAAGAACCTATGCTGATTTGAATTTTGTCAACAGATTTTGAATCGCAGATGCTGTAGAAAAACACATTCAAAAGACAGCCATATGAATCCATATGAATCTTGCCTGGCAGCTACATTTATGGAAATGGATTCTGACAGACTGAATATGTGATGAGACTAGCAGCTTTTACCCTGAGACAGTCATAAGTAACACAGCGATGTATGCTTCTGCCATAGCCTGGAAAATCTTCATTAAGCCCTGCTGCTGAATAACTGCAGAACTGAAAAATTTTTGAGAAACCAGTTCCTGCAGTTTAGATGGGTCAGTACTCCAATACCTTTTATCATCTTCATTGTCAACATAGGCAGCAGGACAGACTCTGCCCTTGGGAAATTTGGGGACATCGAACTAGGGGGGAATAGTCAAACACCCAGACAGAAGGGCTTCCTCAGCAAAGCAGAGGAAAGAGCTGAAAGGAATCTCATGAAGTCCAGCAATGACAGATGTTAACATTGCAAGTGGCTCAGGGCAACTCAGTATATGAGTACAGCCTGGGGACTGACTTGCTTGGTAAAAGGTCTGCCAAAAGGACCTAGTGGTTGTAGTGGTAACATGAATGATCAGTGTACATGTGCAGTGATGGAGGTTAACCACATACTGGACCACATTAGCAAAAGCATGGCCAGCAGACTGTGGAAGTCACATTTCCCCATTACTTGGAACTTGTGAAAACAGTGCCTTCAGAGAGTCCTCATGTTTCGTCCCTGGGATGAGAGAAATGTCAAACTGAAGAGAGCCTGGCAAACTTCTAAGAAGCAAAATATGATCAGTGACACTGGATTAAGTGTCTCAACTTTATTCAGCATGAGAAAGAGAAGGCTAAGAGAAATCTAACTTCAGCTTCAATCCTCTTCTTAAAGATACGTTGTAGAGAGGACTTCTACCAGATATGCAGAGGGAAAGGACAACAGGCAACAGTCATTGGCTATGGCAAAGGAAATGTGAGGCAGACTTAAGAAAAAAATTTTCAAATTAGATCAGCCAAGAGCTGGAATTGGTACTCATGACCTACATCCTTGGGGGTATTCAAAACTTGACTGGGTAAGGACCTGGGTAACTTGATGTAGTTATGCTGCTATCCCTGCTCTGAACAGAAGATTAGTTGAGCTGACCACCAGCAGTCCCTTGCAATGCCAATTTTTCTGATACTGTAGTCAATAGGTTTGAAAATCTAAGAGCTAATGAGATGTGCTGTGTCAGTGCATTAATCTGACATAATTTTGCTTACTGTGGTAGCTGCACATCTTTATATAATATAGCTACTGTAGTAAGTGAAATAATGTCAAATCAACACTGCAGGGTCTGTATTGTGTGTACTGCTATCTTACAATTCTCCTGAACCAGATTCCTGCACAGCTAATAAATAAAAACTGTTAGCATGGTTGGCATCACGTGAGATATCAGAAACTGAAGAACAACAAGCCAAGACAGAGAAATATGAAACATCAGCAACCCCTATCTGGACAGGCTTTGATTAATACATATCAAAAGTCTGCTTGTACTTTGAAAACTGCCCATATTTCATTTATGGCTTTTTTAGATACTAAGTATCTGTTGTCTGCAGTCTAAACATAATCAGAGAGATTATTATAAATAATTTTAATGTTAAAAAATCCATGATCTTTATAAAAAGGAATGGAAACAGAGAAAAAAAGCAAAAGGAAGACAAAGGGTGAACTTCACCTAATTTTTGTCCTACTGACAGGTACCTGATGAGCCAAAGCACAAAAAGCACAAGAGGGATTTGCAGAATAACTTTTGGACTATTACAAGGGGTTTTTTAATCTCCTCTCAGATTATTACTTTTTATAATTCTCCTATTCTCTGAAAAGCACTGTGTCCCTGATAAATAAGTTTCTTATTAATCAGAGACAAAGCCTTAACTATTCCCTTGGGTGATATAAAGAACTCCTGAAAAGAGTTGCTAAAACACAGGAAGGTCTTGCTTGACAGGAAACACAGAATGATACTATAGTTCAAAAGACTGATGAAAACCATGTGAAAAATAACTTTTTAAGAAGCTATTTCTTCCGTGAATAAGTAAATGACTATGATTCAGGACTTGTTTTGTTGTTGTTCTGTTGCTATTCCCAGCATACAGCTGACTACTCTACAACCTTGAGCAATTCATATGCAACTGAATTTGGCCTTAATCTTTCTGTGCCTTGTTTTAATCATGGGTATAATTATTATAATAATATCTGTCTCCTGAGAGCATTGGGTGGCTTCATCAGCTATTACTTTTGTGAATAATAATAGGAGCTCTATAGTGGTATACTTTAGTGGTTTTTTTTTACAAGAAATAGTTTGCTCAAAATAGCAGACATGAGATTAATAATAAATTAACCCCATTGGAGAACTGGCTTGAGAATTATTTGTCTATTAATACTTAAGTCAACATAACCTGCTTCTCTGTTAAGAGAGTTTAATGGCATAAACCTACCAGCACAGTTATACAAGTAAGTTGTTTTACAATGTACACAATGTCAAAGAAAACTTCCTTTCCATATGACATGCTTCTCAGAGTTCAGTTAAAGTGGGGTTAAGGGTTGGGAATAGCCAAGTAGGGTTCAGTCAGGCATGCAACAATAACCTTATAATTACAGCAATGTTTTGGATTGAAAAGGACCCTAAAGATCATGTAGTTCCAACCTCCCTGCCATGGGCAGGGACACCTTCCACTAGACCAGGTTGCTCAATGCCCTGTTGAACCTGGACTTTTAGCAAGTAAGACTGCTAATTAAATAATAATTTTTGTTCAGGGAAAGTTCATTGGCTCTTCACTTTCTGCATTTTCTGGAAACAAATTTGAATTTCAACTTGGCACTGCCTCTCCAACTACAGTGATAGCTCTGTAAACATACAATATTTTGCAAAGTAAAAGGAAAAAATAAAAAAAAAATGTGCTAAAGTCACCAACTTCAAAAAGTTATATTCAAATGCAATTTTGTAAAGTTGAAATAAATGATACCCATGTGCTAATTTATAAAGAGAGTTTACATCTTCAGATGTTTTACTATGCAAATATCTTTGCCCTGTTGCATTTAAGCAAACTAACCAGACCCTATCTGCTTACACTGAAATGCTCACAGTACAGCATAGTTGCAGACAAACATATAAATGAGGTGAAGAGAACAGGGAAAACAGTGTTCATAGGATTAACATATGCAGCTTTAGGATGGATTCCTAGGATGGAGCAGGCTCCTTGCAGAGAAGAAATCATATTGTCTCAGTTATGAGACAGCTCTGTGAAGCTTCCATTACAAATTTTGGTTCAGCTCCTACTTAATATTAGGAGGAAGGTAGATTTCAATCTAAGTCTTAGGTAGCATGAAAGACACAAAGGTGGAATACTGTAACATTATACAAAACTTCCTAGAAATTTTTTAGGAGAAAAGATTGAAAATTTCTAGGTTAGAATGCACATTTGTGTGGTGAGGTACTTGGGTTTTTGTCCTGGGAGAGATTTTTGCATTCAAGATCATCCAGCCAAAGGGCTACGGATAAAAGATATTTCACAACTGTGCTAAATGAGGGAAGAATTGAATTTTACGCACCATGCTCTGAATGCAAGCCCTCATGACTACTACCAGTTCAAAAACATTAAAAACTCCAGTTGAAAGCTTTAGTTTTCAAATGGCAAAATGGCTTTTGAATTACATCATCAACTACCAAAATATCTGATACATTTTTATGCATGGACTTGCCAGCTCTGCTCTAGCACCTACCCACTCCACTTACCTACACATTCCACAAACCTTTATGTTGCCTGCAGTTTTTCTGACATGATGAATAGCTCTGTTCCCCCTCTCCTCCTGCTTTATCACTTCACAGGAGCAGCTGCACACACCCTTTCTTACCACTGTCAAGTCTTTCCCCAAAATGCAGTTTCAATTTAAACCCACAGCAAACACGCAGAAACAACAACCACCTCATCCTCTCATTCATGAGACTCATCCTCTTACTCCCTGCATGGTGCTGTACAGGGACATAATAGACTCCTGCAGCTGACAGAGGAAGAGGGGGTAAAAAAGGTGTTGACTTGGTAAGAAGGGAGTAGGAGGGGGACTCTAGTGGCTGTAAAATCTGGAATTTTGTGGTGGGGCGTAGTATTTTCTTTTAGGAAGTGAACAGCACCTGCCACATAAATGCTGCTGCAGTAATTTAATGTCTATTATTGGAATATGAAAAACAGCCCCTGAAAAAGCGCCAATGAATTACGTTCAAGAAAATATTTTCTTTAAAATATGATTAAAACATAAAATAGCTCCATTTTGAGGCATCATTAACTGCCACCCAGTCTGAATATCCACAAACCCTCTACTTTCTTCTGAAGTGGTGTATGATGGAAATAGATTTGCAACACAGTTTCAGGATTTACTTCATCCACAAACTCAGTTTTCGGAGCCTGAGGACTAACCAAATGCCTGGCAAAATGCTTAAAAAACACTCATAGAAAAATCGGAGTCAGAAAACATGTCATTATGTGCTTAATGAACCAAGAACCCTATGGGAAACTATTGCTCCTTTTGGGAACTGGGTTTACAAAACTCAAACATAAAAGTACACAGATTCTGATTTAGGAGAAAAAAACCCAAAAACCAAATCAAAACAAAACCCAACAGCAACCTTATTTTTGTTGTTAATCTTGGCAATATTTTCAGATGGTTGTGGTTTGTCAGTGGCTAGACAGATCCTGCAGTGGAACGCTCCTAGTTTTCTATTATTGGTTTCCATTGCAAAGACGGGTGATCTTTACTTCTTTAGAAGTCCTCTACTGCCAAAAGTACTGCAAGGCTATTGAAATTCTAACCTGTAACTTTCAAAGAACTCTAGAACCAGTAATCGAAATAAGCTTCACAAAACCCATGAAAACCAAGTAAACAATTCACCAACTCTGTATTGCAGTAACGCAGGGCAGTATTCTAAGCAAATATTATACAGCAACATCACATAGTTGTTTCAGATGGGAAATACGGAATACTATATTTACATGAGCAACTTACCTGAGTTATACTTCAGCATACATAAATCCGCAAGTTCATGAGTGATCATACATAGTCAGAAACTCAGAACTTGAATTATATATAATTTGGAAACAGAAGAGAACGTACTAAGAGACTAATGTTTCATGACATAGGATCATCTATGGATGAAGCCTAGAATTTTCTTCTCAGTTTTCTCTTCCAGTTATTTACTTGACCCAAATGCACTTAGGCAGAATTACAATGTAAAAGATCTTTATCATATTAAGTAAACGCAGTGCTGAAATAAAGCTGAAAAGACATCTATTTTAACTAAATATTTAGTGTAATTTTTGGTCTGCAGCATCCACTATTATCTCTCTGCATTTCCCATCCTTCACAACTTCAAAATAATAGGTGATAACATACCATTGCACAAAGAAATAAATAACAACAGTAAAACAGACAATGCCTTGAAGATTAATTGGCAAAGGTAGGATGCTTCAAATTGAAGCCATAATTTAAAAATGAAAATTCAGAATGTTTCATGTGTTAGTTGATGGTGTTCTATCCAGGTTTCAATATGTATTTGTTTAGGTTGTGATCAAGTTAAAAATACATTAAGAAACACATAGTATAAGCTTGTTCACAGAGCAAAGCTAAATTAAAATTTCAGTATGGAACTAATGCTTTTTATCTAGCCGCAGTTTGTTGTTTTTGTTTTTCGGTGTTTGTGTGTGTGTGTTTTTTTCTTTTTTTTCTTTTTTGTTTTCTGATTCTAAGGTGATTTACATTGATACTGTTAATTATATTTACATTCTGATTTATACCATACTTGGCAACCCTGTAATTCATATTTCTCTTCAGACCAGTCCTATGAAATACTGGTATCCTCCTCATTCTGTTCATATCTGTTTTGGATAGGAAAGAGAAAGATTCAGTGACTCCGAGGCTTATGTCTTAATTACCTTCCTCTCTAGACTCTCTTTAAGCCCAGTTTCATTGATATTAATTTTCTTTGGCATATTCATTATTTTCCTCCCAATGACTATTAAAAAAATAATAATATATAAACTCATTGATATTATCTTTTTTAAATAACAGAAATTTATAATGATGACTCATTCACTTACATTGAGTTGAACATTAGAGACTAGATTTGTAATTATTGAGAATGGAAGAGAAATACACAGATGCAGCATTTTATAAAGGTGTTTATCTTCTAGCAAATGCTAAAAGGATCACAATTTAAAATGACATTGTTTCTGCAGCTCTGCTGCCTAAAGCAAAACAAGAATATTTCTTATGATACAAACCAGAGTATTTCTTATGATAATGTTATGAGACTCACACAATTATAATTTCTTTATGCATTTATACTTCAGTCTTACTGATGCTTGATTAACTTCAGCTAGTTAATATCAACTTCAGTGCTATCTTATTCAGAATTACTGTTTTGCACATTGTAAATTTTCATTACATAATGGGTTTCAGATTACATAATGGGCTTTTATGGCAGCTCTTGAAAAAAGTGATTTATAAGGTTACAAAGGTATGACTAGTTCCTTAGTGTGCCTCTCTGGTATATGTAGTCATAACATGAGAAATTTACAGCTGTTAACACCCCAATTTACACACTCAAACCATGGGTGTAGAAGTTACATCAGGAGTGTTTTCAGTGAAGGCTGACTGGTGAAAGATCAAAGCTGGCATTAGGAGGAAAATCAGGCCTTATCTACAATGCCATGTAACAGTAAGCTCATCATCATTCTGGGGTAGAGGTTAGATAGACAAGTGCTGCTGAGAACAACTGTGTTCACACACTGGTGTGTGAAAATAATCAAAAAGATCAAGAAAGTGACCATCTACTGATTACAAGGAGGAGGATACTCAGCATTTACAGAAGGTGAATTAATCTTTTTCCTTCTCCTTGGGATGGGAAAACTGAAAAGATGTTCACTGGCACCTATGTAAACCAATTCAGCTTAGTAACCATGCAGAATCCTCTTCCTTTTAGCTGATTATTTTTTTGCCAAATTAACAGACTGAATTGACACCCTGAGTCAGACAAGCACCTGGGCTAACAGAAGGGAAGTGGAAGAAACTTGCAGCCCAGCCTGGGGCCAGGGGACGGATGGAAGAGCTGGCTGGCTGTTAGACACTCAGATGTGCATCTTCCATGCTCAACATTGGACCAGTTAGTGACAATACATGCTGTTGTTGTTGGTTTTTTTTGTGGTTTGCTTTGGCTTTTTTTTTGTGTAATTCTGGGACTACCAATCCAACCAATTTTTCTAAATGTTGCATTTAAAACAAAAAGGAAGTGGGGGGGAGGGTGGGTACCTGTGTGTACAAGAGAACAAGTATATAAGATTGAGGACTAATAAAACCAGAGTTGATGACACTATCCTACAGATATTACAACAGCACCAAATAAAATGTTGTAAACAGAAAGCCAGCAATTGTTTAATTTGTTGTGTTGATACTGTAAACAGCTAACAAAAGACTCCCATACTAACCTCTCCCCTTAAAGAACAGCCACCAACAAAAATTACCATCTGTGTTACACTAATCCATTAAAAAAGCAAAGACTGAAAAAAGTGCATATATAGATAACAATTTCCCTGAAGAGAATTTCAATTTAATTACTGGCATTGGCCCAAATTTGCTATTGTGTCAAACAAAGTGAATATAAACCACTATCACTTTACCATGGTATTTGAATAAAATCCGGTCTGCTTTGATTGCAGTAAAACCAACAACCAACTCGAAACCAAACCTATGCCAGGGACTATCGATCTCATATTTCAGGTCCTTCTTCCAATGTCATAATTTGAAAAGGAAATGGGCAGAAGACAAAAGTGTACACATGGCTGCATACTTAAACCATCCGGGCTTCTCCTGCTTGAGATGACAATGAGGAAGACCTGGTGCTGTGCTAGACACAGAAAAATTTTGCTTCCAGTCCATATCCTTTCAAAAGTAACAGGAAGAATTAGTTTCCTTCTCATATGTCTGTCTTAATATCAAGGTATCCAGCATGTTACTTGGCCAGAGCAATGGATTTCTTAGCATAAAAATTAATTTATTGCTTAGCATTCCAAAACAGCATTTTCAAGTGCAGAAACCTCCATAAATGGAGTAAATGTGGCCTGTGGCTGCCTGCAATACCTTAATTTGACATGTCTCAGGCAGCAGTAACTATTTTTACCTTTTTTCTCTGCCAGAATTTGTTTCTGGTTGGGTTTTTTTTGTTTGTTTGTTTTTTGAGTCTGTGTGTATTTTGTGGTTTTTGGCTTTTTTAACAGTAAGGTGATGAACTTCGCATATTAATTATGAAAACTAGCCATAATATACACACACACACACACACACACACACACACACACACACACACATATATAATCACATTTTTTTGGTAAAAAACCCCAAAACTTTAATTTCCTTTTAAAAACTTACTAACTTTTCATTACTTTGAACTACAACCTATTATAATCTGGAAACGTTTGAATGAAACTTCAGTGTATTAATTAAGTGTATTAATTACTTACATATCTTAACATTTAGGACAAAACCCACAAATATTCAATAGTCCTTTCTAATATATAACTTCTAATGATTGGAGGAAATAAGGAAAGATGGTTTGAATCACTGTATTCCTTCCCTTTTTCCAATTTGTATAATAATGGATATAACATTAAGCTTCCTTTACTTTAAAAATTTTCTTCCATTTTCACCTTTACCAGTAAAAGAGGAAAAAAGATGTAGCTGTTCATTACTAAGAGGATGGGGAAAGAGAAAAAAAAACACCCAAAGTATAGAGCTTTAGATACAAAGCATCAAAAGTCAAGCCTTAGGAAGACATAAAAGACATTTAGGGCTTATAGAGCTCTGGTTTAAAAATATATTTTCTTGTATTTCAATTTCAGATCTAAGAAAAAAGATACATATACATTTGGTGAAACTGTTGGATTTAGATACTAGAGAAGCAATTACACTTATAAAAGTAAAATAATATATACCTAGTGCATTTAATGTCTTTTTTATTTCTAACATGAATACCACTCAACTGCTATAGATGACACAGATGATCTCTTAAAAGTTCAGCATCCCATCATTCAGGAGTAGCTGAGCTTCCAAACCCAAAACTACATTAGCTTACTAGTTGACAGATAAAATCAACAGATTTTTCAGCCTCTTTACACAGCCCACAGCTTCTATGCAGCCTACAGCAGGCCTTGTGGATCTCCCTCTGCAACTCACAGTGCAGCCTCATCCAGGAGCCAAGTACATTATACGCTGCGTGACTGATGAGTCATTTCTTTTTCTCAGCCTGCTCTCAGAGGTTGATATTACGTACCATATGGCCACTGACTTCATAAATGAGGTCTCAAGGAAGTAATCTGATGGCAGAATGGAAATGGCTTTGCTAAGCCGCAAAGCTGCCAACCAATAGGGTGGAAGACGTGAAAGTGGTGGCTTCATGAATGGAAAATCCTGTATGATCCTGGTCTAAGCTCGTATTACAGTAGCATGAAAATGCTCTGATTTCTCTTACTGGTGTAGACATTTTAAAGGCAGAATGTAGTTATTTTTTGTCAGCACTTCTACTACTTCAGATGCTTTTCTGTTTACTATATTATCTCTTGTCTTGGACTTTCCAACAATTGCTCCCATGTACTTAACCTTATTTTAATCTTGATTGTGAACTCTCTTCCACCTGCTTTTTCTGTCCAAAGGTCATGCACCTCAACTATTGCAGAAATACTCCTCCTTTGTTTTTTGTTGAAAAACTAATTCATCTTTCTTAAAAAACCACCAAAACCCTCACTTTTTATGGCTTCCTTTCTCTGAGCTCTTAGAAACATACAGACTCTGAGGGGAGCATTCAACATCACAGACTTCTGACATGGAAATCTAAGTATTTTTCAAGTTTCTTTTTCAATAAATATGGGGAGTAATTAGGAGAAGGAGTTGAACATGGAAGTCTTGAGTTGCCCTTTGCAAAACCCTTTTTCTTGGGAGTGTGAGCAAGATATTTTGACAGTGATGGAGTAAAGGGGAAGAGAATTATATGAGTCATGTTTCTGTGACTGTGGGCATGTACATGGTGGGTGAGGGAAGGAGGGAAGGAAGGAATGAAGGGAGAGTTACTGGAAATGGTGCAATTACCCTCAAATCTCTTTCTAGGGACATGGAGAATTGCGTTCATCTGAGATGAAAATCTGGAACATGGTTTCCTTGCCTGCCCATACTTTTCCTCTCTGGTGGGTACAAAGGTTGCATCAAATCACAGTTGAAAGTTAGCTTTCCAGAATGATGATTTAAGACCATCTCTACTTCTAAGCATACAAGAAACACTTTTTCTTTTTATTTTCTGTCTGTCTCCAAGATCTCCAAACTTTTCAGTGGGCGCTTAAAGATAGCTTGTGCAAATTTGAAAATCTGAACATTAAAAAAAAATTCTTTTTTGACTTACATAACCTAATTTATTTCAGGAGATAAGAAAAACAGAACACGTCTGTTGTCACCTAGGAGTGTTTATCCTGGAGTTTTATTTCCACCTGTGAGGCCATGAGGAGCAATTAACACTCATCAACAGTTATCTTACAGCTAGCTTCAGTTAAGTGTTAATCTTTGAGTAACAGTGCCACAATTCTCGAGAAAGTAACCATGGATCTAGCATTTAATGGTATCTACTATTCAAAAAATACACTCAAATCAGATAATTGTATAGTGCACACTGAAAAGCCCTGACCATGAAAATACCTAAACCAAAAAATCTATTTTCTCTTAGCCATACAGCTAATACCATCAGAACAGCTGAATCCATGGGCTGCCATTACTCCATACTTCTTTTGTTTATTACCAATTTGTGTAAGTTTAAAGGTTTTGGTGAAAAGACCTTACCCGTGCCTTCTGCTCCATCTCCATCATTACTCTTTCATGTTGTTCTGCTATTGCCAGTGTTGCAGAATGGACTTTCTGATATATCATTTCTCCTTCTCGTGTCTGAAAGGTGAATAGCCCTTCTCCTGTGTCACACATCCTGTAGTGAGATTTAAGTAGAACATAAGGAAAAAATGAGTACTGTGTAATTTTTATCTATTATAAAAATTGCACATCTTGCAGTAGAAAATGCCAACTTTTGTAGTTAAACTCAGGGATTCTGAATATCTGCAGTTATTTTTACCATTGAAGAGAGACATATTTCAAGATGTGCAGAACTTCATGAATGTAACCTTTACATTCAGTTTTAATCATCTGCTGGATAGTGCAAAAGAAGGATAGAAACTTGAGGTAATACAGTCAGCTATTTAAAGCATTGTTTCTAATGTCTGCACTGGTGAGTTGGAGCTGAATTTAATTCTCTTAACCAGTTGATACCAGAAGTACATAGCACATCATCACTTTGGAAAGCTGACATTTTAAGAGAACATTGGCCAATTAAAAATGCTATTATGGCTTTTCACTTCAAAGAAGCTGGACTTTAAGACAGCATTAACAGGGTTAAATTACAACTGTCTCTGTTAGTACATTCATGTGAGGCAGCACCTAAAGCTATCTTGATAATTACAAAAGCCATTCAGTCTATTTGACAATAGGAACAGTTTCTATAGCATAAGAAGATTAAACATTGATTAAAAAAAAACCCTCAGAAATTAAATTTACTTTCTTCTTTTGAGAGAGCAACTATCCTTATGCTATTTTTCTTATTTGTGATATTGCTGTGGCATTATTCTGAGGAAGATTAGTTGTATATGGTAAATACAAGGAGGTCTTGGGAATACAGAAAATGTGAGTAGACAATGTTAGATTATTGAGTGACTGCTACTCCAAGGATATATACTGTGTTAAACGGTGCAATTCAACTGATTTATATTAGTAGTTCCATTAAATTATCAGTGTCTGATTTCTGTACTTTTATAGAATTCTTTTTGCAATTTTAGAAACCGAATTAAAAAAATCCTTTTTATTTGGTCTGGTACTTCCTGTAAAGTTCTTCAATTATCTATAATGAAATAAATTGTTGGCTTAAGTCTATGACACTTAACATTCCTCAACAATAGAAGGATTTTCTTTTGTCTTAAAATACCAGATTCCTTTGATGTTTTGGTTACATTATTTTTAAGGACATCTATATTTTTTTTTATTGTCCAACATGTCCCCAGAGAGCCCGAGAATTATAAAGCATATTATTGAAGGCAGAAGTAGATAAAACAGAGGTAGTTCTGGAAATCACTTGGTGAAAATAATCAGTAATGATCAGCTGAAATGTTGAAAAGGAAATCATAGTCTTAAGAATGGATGATTCACAATGTTATACATAATTCTAGAATAAAACCAGCCTTCCACAACCCAAGACATAAAGAAAATACAATCCACTTTGTAGACAGCTAATATTTGATTAGTAAAAATATGGTGTGTCAATTAATAAATTAGAAGACAAAAGGTTTGTATTAAAGTCCAGTAGAAATCAAGATCCCTGCTGTAAACATTTAGGGTATTTTATATCCTTAGCCACAATTCCCCAAAGAGTTTCTTGTAGAATGAAAATGTCTCCAGAGTTTTGCAACATTATTGAAACAGCTTTCCAGATCCCTCAGGGCATCATATAGCTGGTACTCTGCTTTTGTGTAAAGAGATCTTAATAAAATTCAAACAGTGTGAAATGGAAAGTCTGGAAAAAATGATGAGGTTTCAGAAGCTAAAGCAAAATATAAACTTTTTGTTGGTTTCAGAGGATGAAAGATTCTACAGAGAAAAAAACACGGAAGCAGGCAACAAGATGTGATTAATATTCAGCTTCCCTGAGTCTGGACTGTGGGCTTCCATGGCTAATGATATGCACACAGATGCTCAAAACTGGAAATGGAGGAGAATTATGGGTATCACTTTTAAAATTAAATTTCCCCTAAAATTTAAAATTCTCTTACTTGCTGTGAAGTTTAAGAGGACTTAAAGGCCCCAAGAATAAAGCAATTGGTTTCTTGCTTGTCTGAACTCTATAAGAGCAAGGATAAAGCTTTCTTCCTTTCTTCCATCTAAGCTTGTTATTAGCAATCTGTCTCCCAAGGGTATGAATACTTTCGTCATAGTGAAGCTTCCCTGTTCAGGTGCTGAGGATGTTATTGCTTTATTCAGATGAAAATCTGAGTTTAGATACCTAGTCTAGTCTAGTCTAGTCTCTTCAATTTTCTGTTCTCTTCTGTTCTATTTATAACACCAAGAGCAGCAATGTGTTTTAGGATTAGTTTCAGTCTTTCTAGAGCAATGAAACACAAACTAAAATACAAGTGCTCCTAAGCATGGTGGAGAGGGGGACAGGGAAAAGGCTAAGTGTGCTCTTCTAAGTGTAAGAATTTTGTGAAAAAAACAGAGGATCTTTACTTATCTTGTCAGTGGGAATGGACAAGCCCATGAGCTGAAAAGTGTTTATTGTTCTATCTACAGTCAAAACATAGTCAGATAAATGTTCCTTTAAAGAAACACTTTAAGGTTTACCCTTGCTAATAATGTGTTGCTTCATTATGACTGAAAGAGAAATAACTGTGAGTAAATTCAAATTTCTATATGTTCAAAGCACACATGGTTATTTATTTGCATCCTTTTTGGGTACTAAGAATTACATTTTGAAATCAGTCAACCAATGGCTGCTTGGAACTTTTCTCAGAGGCTTTAAAAAGCACTCTGTTTTCTACCAATCTTTTAAAATGAAAAATGACCTTTTCCAAGGCATAGATCAAAATTTGTCATAATTATTATTTTTTTTATTTTCTGCAAAATAGTTTTCTGCTTTTTCATACTTAATTAAAAAAAATTATGCCAGTTTAATAACATCTTCATAACTTTTACAATTTCTAGAGTCACTTTAGAGAAAAGACGAAAGATGTGGACCTTTTTCTGATACTCTCACAGTTTTGCAATGCAATTCAACTAACTCAGTATGACCTTCACTGTCAAAAAAATGTAGGTGATTTTTTTATACTATAATTTTTTGATGAGAGCTTAACAGTCTGTAGATTCTTGAAAAATGCTGATGCTAGCTTCTCTATTTCTGTATTTTCCAACTTTAAAACCGGAATGTCATTAACCTATGTTTTAGGATATTTAAGGATTCAATGCATTACAATTATGAAATGCTTTATCTGAAATAGGAAAGTGCTTTGTTTGTTTGTTTTTTTCCTGTATTACTACAGCATTAGGTAACTGGGAAGATATTTAAATCAGCAGTTAAACAGTGTTGCAAATAATAATAAGTTTTATACTTCTTAAAATACTGCCACAGATTTCACAATTTCACATTGTTATTTGGCAGAAGGTGAGAGCTAAGGTTGTGTTCCAAGACAAACTGGATCCAGTGGTAAACACTGAAAGTTCCTGCATTTACTCAAAAGTGGGGCTTCTGTTCAAGCCAAAGAGATCTTCTCATCAGTATTCCTGGATTTTTTTTCAATATTTCCCAAATTCACACAATGTTTTCCCACTACCTCTGCTCACTATAGTAACATCTGTCTTTTACAGCAGTGAGCACTATATATTAACCTTGTAGAATTCCCTTCAAAAAGGAAACGTGGTTGACTTGATTTGACCATCATTTACAGATGGCACTTTTTCCCAAATAGAGGTTCATGCTCTCATGTCATGTTTGAAACACTTAAAAGTTTAACAGTGCAATATTCAGCAAATATGAGAGGAAAAGAATTTGACATCTCATCCTCATTTCACTATTTCAGTTAAGGGTAAAAAGCACTTTCACAGTAACGAAGGTTGTCTGAAACAGATGCTCAGAAACATTATTTGCTATAAATTCTTGATTTAAAATAAAGGATAAATGACAACTATAACTAGCAAATTCTTAGTTCTTCCTATATCTGAATCAAATCTTCTCATGGATTTGAATTATTTCTTTTTACTCACAAATAATCATTAAAGAAATAATCACAGGTTTGTAAATTCATTACACAAAAGTATAAAAAGCTGTAAAAAAAATCCAAAGAAACCAGTATACAGTCTCAAATAGGCACTGAAAAATAGAATTAAAATTGTTACTATGAATAACTAGTTATTATTAATAACTATCATTACTAATAACTAAAACATAATAAATGACCAATACCCTAATTTAACATTTCTAGTTCTTTAAATAAAAAAATACTTTAAATTTTAAATGAGAACAGATAGTCAATAGGTATTACCCAGTAATCAGAGTGTTAAAAGTTACCAGTACCAAACTGCATGCAATTGCTGTTGCTTAGTCTTAACTTAATTTGAAAAAGCTGTTTACTCAGATACTTCAAGGCATAGAAATGAAGTTGGGTAGTGTTTATTTCCTGTGTGCTGAAGAAGTTGCTACATATGGGAACAGACCTGTAACTGTCAGAGGAAAAGTAGTATAAATAGTAAATAAAAAATAGCTTTTCTCTCCAGCCTTGGCTGTCAGCCAGGAAAGAACTAATTGGTATGCAGTATTTGACTCTGAATTAGCCCCATTATTTATTGTGTTGTTATAGCTTTGATTTTTAAAAAAAAAGTGGTGGAAACTAGCAATTTTGCCTGCAACTTAATTAGACTATCAGAGGAGACACACAAACACTATCTCTTTTGTGGATATCTAACTTTTGTTCTTGCCTTGTTTGTTGTTATCTCAACTTGAGCTAAGCCATTTGCACATAAATCCTGTTTGTTCTTTGTGTGCAAGGACGTTACACAGAGCATACAAGAAAGACCGAAAGACACCAGCTAACCAGTAGACCTCACTAACAAATGAATGCAAAGCTCCCCTGAGGGTCTAAATTCCATGCTCATTCCAGCCTTCAACACATGCTAGGTTGCTTCCACGAAGCCTCCTAAAATTGTTCTTTTCTGAGAAAATGAAAAAACAAAACAAAGCAAGGACAGCAAATAAACTCTTTGTTACTGGGACTTACTTAGATAAAAAGTTCTCTTTATACCTAGACATTCTTATCAAAACAACTTAAAAATAAACTTTGTATGTTTTTATAAAATTGGAAGTCAGCTTACATGTTGAAAGGATAGAAAATCAGGAAGAAACACACAACAATGTTAATAAGAATCCTAAATTAAAATAAAGCAGGCAAAAATGGATACATTTAGCGGAAGAATCAATAAGAAGAAAGATAACTACATAAATAGGATGTCTATGGAACCTAGGAAAGGTCTGCAGGTGAAGAAGAGAAGAAAAAAAAGAAATGTGCACAAAGTGTAATTGATTCAGGTATAGAACTTTGATGGCAGAAGTGGTTAGGAAGAACTGGAGTTGGGACAAGTCAGGAAAAGTGGGGAAAAAGTCCTATGAAAAATCTGTGAAAGGAAAATGAAGGTCATCAACATGAAGCACAGTAACAATATAAAGAGCAATATCCAGAATAAGCAGACTCTCTACAGCTTCTGAGTGTGGCCTGCTACTCAAGCCTATGTGAATAATGAGTTAGATTGATATGCTTTGTCATCAGCTTTTCAGTTTTATCTGGAATGTCAAATTATGATCTGAGAAGCAAATACTGAAAATTATCTAATATATGAGACATCTGTCTGCCCCCCTTAATGATGGTTATTTCCTGGCAAGAAAATACAATGCAAAAAAGTAATTATGCATGTTATCTACTAATTGCTGGCTCTAGACATTCCTCCACAACATGTATTGTCATGTTACTGCGCTTCAGGTGAGGTGGGCAGCTATTCACTCTTCTTGCACATACTCAAATACATTGTGGTGTTTTAATCTTAAATTAGTTTTGTTTCATGTGGAATCCTCTTGAATTTGGCCTGAGTTAATACAGGGAACAGGGAGTATCACCAAACCTCTCATATGGCTCAGTAACTTGATCACAGACCTCAGCCCTCAATATATGTTCTGAGTCAGATTCTGTATTTCTTGATGCATCCTCAGTGTTTTCAACTAAAAGAAATAAAGAATGCCTCAGTCCATCAAGGCAACTTTCCTACTAGGGCCATTAACGGCAACATTTTGCAATTCTGAGAAGGAAAAAGGTCAGAGATAGAGTAGAAATGAGCAATGATGATTTGCTCCCAGGTAGCTGAGATGCCACCACTCAGAGGAATCAAGCAGTTCTTCTCCAGTATTTCCTAAAGGACTTTAATACTTCCCAAGTGAGAGCTGCACATCTTTTTAAGATATTATATGTAGTTATAGTAACCAAAATTTTATGTGCTTGTTTGATGAGTAATCTGTTAGTCTTTCTGAACAGAGGTGCACTACCCTACAAATTTTCCTTCTGAAAGGGAGACTTTTTGCATGAATAGTTTTTTCATTTTAAGATTATTTTGTTTTCTGCCTAAACCAAATGATTGTTTAAGTGGTATAATATAATACAAACAACATTTTTCTCATGAAACATGTTTTTACTTGGCTTGTCAGATGGGTGAGATTCCTGTACAGTACTAGTAATAATTATGTCTCTTGAGATATTTTTTCTTCTCATTGTCTGTGCTGCCTTTTCAATTGTCTCTGCTCTGCCCTCTGTGACAGTACATTTAGACTAGTGGGGCATATGTCACACTGCTAAAGCTTCAGGGACACTAATCCATTCTTATATGACAGATGCTTTCCACTTTTTGCTTAATGGAAGTGCAGAAAGCAGGCTGTGTCTTTCTCTGGACTACATCAAAGATTGTCTTCTAGCACTGTAATTCTCATTTTCCCTGGTTTTATCCCTGTCCATTATAAGATACAGTGGAAAAAAGGTATTTTAGTTTTTATTCAGAGGTTCAGTTTTGATAAGAAAGAGTATTCTGTCTGGAATGTGTTTCGTACCACTTTTACTTGGCTGCTACCAAGCTTGTCTATCTCTTTTCATTAAAATGTTCTTAGTTATATGAATTACTTTGATGTATCAGAATAAATGTGCTGAAGAATTAAAGATAGTATCTAATTTTCAATGCTAGTGACAGTATAAAAAGTAGAAAAGTTTACTTTATTGAAGTGATGCATAAAAAGTAGAATGTGGAGATTGACATTCCCTTCTGAGAGGAACTGAGGGCCCCATATGTCGACTGGATCCCTTCCACAGGGAAGTCTGCTGCCTCCCTGGGGCCCAGGCTAGGGATATTAGTACGAAACTCCCTTGTCTGGTGTGGCTTTCAGACCACTACCCACTTTTGATTATCCATACAGGCTTGGGGAAGAGTGGCTGGAAAGCAGCCTCATAGAAAGGGATCTGGGAGTACTGGTGGACGGTCAGCTGAACATGAACCAGTAGTGATCCCAGGTGGCCAAGAAGGCCAACAGCATCCTGGCCTGTATCAAAAACTGTCCAGCAAGAGTAGGGAAGTGATCATGCCCCTGTACTCGGCCCTGCTGAGGCCACAGCTCGAGTACTGTGTTTAGTTCTGGGTGCCATAGTATAAGAAAGACATTGAGGTCCTGAAGCCTGTCCAGAGAAGAGCAATGAGGCTGGTGAGGGGTTTTGAGGGCATGTTGTACAAGGAGAGGCTGAGGAAACTGGGGTTGTTTAGTCTGGAGAAGGTTCAGGGGAGATCTTATTGCTCTCTACAACTACTTGAAGGGAGGTTGTAGAGAGGACGATGTTGGTCTCCTTTCCCAAGTAATTAGCAACAGGATGAGAGGAAATGGGTTTAAGTTGTGCCAGGGGAGGTCTAGTTTTGATATTAGGAAAAAATTCTTTACTGAAGGAGTGGTGAGACGTTGAAAAGGGCTGCCCAGAGAGGTGGTAGAGTTGCCATCCTTGGATGTGTTCAAGAAGCATTTATTTAGATGTGGTGCTTCAGGATATGGTTTAGTGGTTGTAGTAGTTGGATTATGGTTGGACTCCATGATCTGGAAGGTCTTTTCTAACCTTAATGATTTTATGATTCTATGTAATTATGAAATACATGCATTTGTAGTGGTAGACATGCTGTGCAGAGGCTCTATTTTCTATTTTTTAGACCCTGGAAACTAAAGTCAATAAGAGATATGATACTCTGGAGTCTAAGAAGCTGAATCCCATATACTTTACTATTAATGTAACTACATTTTTTGTCACTTCTTGCTTACAGACTAGTTTCATTAAACATGATCTAGGCATTTCCATGGGGAAGACTGAACTGTGCTGTTTGTGCTGTGTCACTTCTAACTAAGGACTACTCTGGATTTCACTAATTACCCTCTTGTGTATTCTTGTATTCAGGTCATATTATTTCAGAAATCACTATAATTAATGCGTATGTAAATGGAAAAAAAATCCACTTTATGAAGACTTTTGATTGACCCCGGAACATTAAAAAAAAAAAATAAATCACATATATTATACAGAAAGGAGATTTTTCAAAAACAGGATAAGAAAACCAGTTGTTGACATGTTCATAAATGCACATGACATTTGCATTTTTGACAGTTTAAGTAATAGAACAAACACGAAAATATTACTAGATAATTAATTCTGTTAGTTTGTAAAGCTCAAGTCTTGCTGATAATGATGAAATACCATTTAACAGTGTCTTTGACAAGTATCTATGTTTACAAGCTTTGTGAAAGATAAACCAAGAACTCATAAAATACTATGATCATTTAACACAGAAGCAGCAGTTACGGTTGGCTGTGCAACAAAAAAAAACAAGGAAAAACAGTGGTCTGAGGAGAAGAAAGAGATTGCAAAGACTACAAATAGCCATTTTTTATTTTTTTTTAAATCAAACCTTCTAACTCATCACGGTTTGGCTGCTCTTTTTCATCTCACTTTTGAATGAGAGCAATATAACTTCCAAGTCCCTGAAAGCTGGGATCATATTCAAATATGGATACTTGACACACAACTTCTGCCACATGATTAAGAGCTGTTATTCCCCAGTGAAGACAAACACATCCCATAGCAGTACTGCTCAGTTTCTCTTCCTGTCTTTAGCAGCACTATATAGGTGAAGCAGTATTTATCTACATGAATACCATTGACTTTGACAAATACAAAAAAGTTAGATTTAAAACCCAAATAAGACTATTACTAGTTAAAATAAATGATAGTGTAATAACACAGGAGACCTGTGGCAGTGCATCATGACTTGCTACAACAGAAGCAATAGAACTTAGTACTCCAGGACCC
>NW_009952896.1:2590720-2593963 GCF_000747805.2 Chaetura pelagica | reverse complement strand
TTTGGAGGCCTAAAGTCACTATTATGATAGGAACTAATCCTTGCCCAGGGTGTTGTGGATGGAAATCCTCTTAGATGGTATTTGCTAGAATCTGAATGAATTCTGAACATAATGTGACACAACTATGAACTGACTCAATCCTTACTCAGGAAGTGTTTTGTAAGGAGGAGGTATTTGCCAGTTAAATGACCAAGGAAATATTTTGCATACATATAGTTGCTCATTTTAATTAATCTTTTTAGGAACTTGGGATGCTCAGAAACAATGAATAATTGATCATGATCAACCTAAAAGTTAAACTAAAAAGAAATAATAAAAAAGAGTTTTGCATGTGTGTATCTCAATAAATATGATATTAAGAATTTAACACAGGACTGAATTACAAATTACCTAGAACAGGATTTGTCCTATATTGCCTCAATAACATCTCATCTATGTATCGAATGCTACTGGAAACATTACATCTACCACAAAGCAGACAGATACTGTGTTTGCATCATTGCTCTCCTTTATATTTTGACTGTAAGCATAGGAAACAGTTATATCTTGTATTTAGATTGAAGTGTAAGACTATATCCACTTAAGCAGAGGAGGGAACATTTCTGGAAGGCTGAACAGGAATTAAATAATACAATTAACATTTTTGATGGATAAATAAAATCAAAACAATAGAACTAAAAAGTATTAAAGAACTAATATAGAACTAGGTTTAGAATTGTAGAACCAGAAAAGAAAAAAGTGAATCAATCACACTTAACTATAACGTGTATTAAAAACATCAGTTTTCCCAGTTTATAGCAAATGAATACTGCACTCTTGTTTCAGAAGTGGAATATCCCAAGTGCAAAGAAATTATGAAGGGAACACACTGAGCACTGTCTGTTGATTTTTTCAACTATTTCAAAATAAGCATTGCAAGTGTCCCCTCTTATTTCTCCCCCTCTTTTAAATTTATGATCAATAATGGTTTTTACCACTTAAAGCATTCATGGTCAGTCACTCTCTGAAAGTTTCTGCACAGTATGATATTGTCATGGGGACTGAAGCACTGTTGTCTTCTTTCAATGTCACATTTTCCATCTTCAAGGTATGAGAGCTACTGCTTTGACCATTGTGGCAGAAGAGGAATTTTTGAAAAGTCATATGCAAATATTATGGGCATTCAGGGTGGCCAGAGACACTCACCATGTTATGTACATACACTAATGAGTAATTAACATATGCTAATGATATCCAAGGACTCATCAACACTAATCTCAAAACTGGCAGTTTGTCAGCTCCAGTATGGGAGCAGTCTGCCTTAGCAGCAACAAAAACACCAGGGAGGACAAATCAATTTTTATTTTTTTTTAAAGAAAAAACAAAATCCTGGGTCCCTATAATATTAAAAAAATAAGAAAAAGCAAAAAAAAAAAAAAAGAAAAAAGCTGTATTTCTAGGATGTTCACAGTCAGAACTGAAGATCTCAGCTGAATCCCATCTTTATGGTCTGAACCTGAACTACACCTACATACAGACACAAGCAGTCAAATGATGCCTTTGGTGCTAAACTGGATGTGCTATAATAACACCACCAAATATTTACAGAAAATAGATTATTCCTAAAACTTTGTGTGATGCAGCAGTTAGCCATTTTCTGATGTTTTGATAAATGTATTTCCACCTCTGATTAAGAGCAGTCAGTTACACTGATTAAGTTCTTTTAGCTGAGTATCTATGAGTCCTCTCAAACTATTGATGCTGTACTGGATAAAGACACATCTTACACTATCTTTAGTGAGTATTTTGCTTAAAACAAAAAGATTCAAGAAAGAATGGGAAGAAAAGTGGTCCTCTGTGTACACACAACCATCTGTTCATTGTAAATATTTCCCTGGACCAGTTTTCTACATAGCACAAGATGGTAATTGACAAGAAATGCACCTTGACAAGTACACCAGAAGAGGGGTAAAACAAAGACTGCATAACAAAAATGGGATAGTAGAATCTAGAAGTATGAAATACATCTTCTCTACTGCATATAATTTTTAAGCACAGCAGGCCTGCTCTCCTCCCAAGGAACTTGCAGCACTGTTAGAAAATAAAATGAAGAAAGCAATTGTCCTTTGCTGTGAAAAAGGACTAACAAGTTACTTTTACACTGGAGCTTACTTGTCTAGTTCAATATTTCAGAATTTAGGCTTCTACTGTTATATGCTGCCTTAGTAATGTTTTTATAAGACATTTATAACAGCCATGGAACTTCTCTGAACACTGGAACATGTTAATACCTTCTGTCCATGATTCTGTATGCCTGGTTTAAAAAATCCATGAACTATAGATGCAAACTTTTATATATGGGTATTCAAAAAGGAAGCTCTATAGGTGGCAGAAGAGAAAGGGTGAAAAACCTTTATGTGCATAATGATATATAATGGATATTCATGGTCCACAGGCAGCAAAGGGTGATCCTTCCTTTCCTGGATATTTACACATAATAGCTTGGCCATGTCATTAAAAGCATTCTAAGTATCCTAGGTAATATTTAAAAAGGTTTTTGAAATATTTCCCCATTTTCTCACTTTGGAACATTCATATTATAAGTATGCTAATATATATTTCTAGTACTGTGTATTAATATTGTTGTGTATTACTATTTCTGCTCTAGTCTATCTGATGGGACTTTTTACCAGCTATTTGACACTATTTCTACATGCACTGAATATTTTTTTCTTGGCTGCTCTCCATTTCATCTGCACTTCTAAGGCTGAAAGCTAATAATTTTTTAATTTTTTAAATTTTTTTTTTCCTCTCTCTGAGAAACTGGTCCAATGAGGCTAAAAAGAAGCCTCCCATAAAAAGGCAAAGTATCTGTGAAATGAAATATTTGAGATGGTGCTGTCAAAATTTGCTAATGACAAGCACGTATCCTGACCAACCTCTTGCAGTTTTTTGCTAAGATCTTCCCCATTTTGTGAGTAGATGCTGTTTCTAAAATGTAACACATATTCCAAAAGCTGCTATGGCGTTGCATCAGAAAGTCAGCTCTTTTTATTTTTATTGATAAGCCCTATCCAATCCCATCTTACCATTACTTTTGTCACCACATTCCTATTCCCCCCTATTCCATGTGTTTAGCCTATTCTGTCTTTCTGCATCAAAAACCTCCCCTCCTATTTTCATCAATCCCTTATGTTTCTTTTAGACTTATGTCACCATTTGACTCAGGTCCGACAACAATGCTCTCGATCCCCTCCCCCCCCC
>NW_009952896.1:2517884-2590499 GCF_000747805.2 Chaetura pelagica | reverse complement strand
ACATTACCCCCCTTCCCCCCCCCCCCCCCCCCCCAGGTAGGGAAGGAGAGAGAGAAAAAGAGAGAGACTTGGCTGGATTGAAAACTAAACTACACAGCTTTAATTAAAACACTAATGAATGATGCAAGAAAATATATACAATTATATACAGGTATATTCAGGTATGGGCAAAAGCCTCTCACCTCCCCCCACCCCAGCAACTCCCACAGCACTTCCCTGAACTGGGAAGAGTCCCGAGGAATCCCGGAGCTGCTGCTGGAACAGAACAGAGGGTTATGGGGGTCAGGAGATCTCGAGCCTAAGGGTCGACGGTGATGGCTGAACAGAGTCCTCCCCGGACACCGGCCATGGACGGAAGAGAAGGGGAGAAGAAGGAAGGAAGTTGTCTTCTGTGATCTCTGACCTTCCTCTGAGCTTACGTAGATATATGGAATGGAATATCTTTGGCCAATTTTGCTGTCTGTCTAACTCAGCCTCCTACGGGGGGGGTCACAGATCTCCCCATAGTGTCTGAGCCGGCAGAGTGCAGGTGCGGCCTTGAAGCCTCAGTAGTTAGAAAAACATTTCACTGTCTTATCAGCCTAGCAGAACATGCTGTTGCTAGCTACAAGAAAGCTCACTGAAGGAAAAAAAAATCAGTAAAAAGAAAAATTGGCTTCATCCTGGCTCAAACCAGGACAACTTAGCAATCTGGTCCACTGGCTGTCCAAAGTGTGTGCCAAATAGCTTTAGCACACTCATGTCCTGGTCCCCGCCAGACCAGTAGAGTTGGCATCACTGCTGTCATTCTTTATTCTCTGGTGGAGTCAACAGAAATACAGATGACCCTACCTTTCTTAACAGTAAATAAAGGTTTGGCACCCTCAGTCATGATCTGAAAGAACTTCAAGGTTTTCCACTGAATCATCACCACCAAGACTATAGTTTTCTGCCCTTCAATCTCATTCCTGACAGTAAATGATACTTATGGTCAGACAGTTTCAATTTTTTTTAGGTCTTAAATACTGCATAATAATAAATGCAGTTTTGCAATGAGTAGTGACCATTTTTATTTACTATTATAGGCACCTTGATGAAATGTCAGCCATAATAGCACACATATCAGGAAAATGAAATCTCTCCTGCCATTCATCCCAAAATCTTGTTTTCAAAAAGTATATCAGGGATCATTTAAAGTATCATTTTAAAGGAGGGATATTTTTTCAAGCTGGACAGACAAAAAATAAATAAATTAAAACGTGAAAATCTGTTTTGTTGCACTGGTTCAAGCAAGCCATGGAAGTGTAATGTTATGTCTGACTTTTCGACCACTGACAGAATAATCAAGTAGATGAAGCATCTCAGTGAATTACAGCACTGTATTGAGTTTTCTTCCAAAAAGTCAGAAAGATCAAACCATCTTTGGAGCCACTGAGATTGAGGGATTCCATTAGATGCTGCCTCTCTTTCCACTCTTTCTAATAAGATGGAAACTTTTTAAAAAATATGTGACAAATGACTACTCACTGCAGAAATAAATCACACACCACAGAGTGCAGCATTATTAATAGTGCAATAATAGTAATAACTTACTGTGATACTTAAGAAGTACTACTAGAAGCGACACAGTAGCTAAAAGTATTTTTTCTAATGGAGGCTAAGGGACAGACCTTCCTTTGGTACCTTATAAATAAGTGGAAGATTAAAGGAGTCTGCAAGACCAGTCAAGCACACCTCAAAAATAGCCTGACTTTCTAGAAAGCTAATAAGCAGGCACTGCCAGTAAAATGCTCTCCATCTCCCCTGTGTGACAATATTTGGATAGTTCTTTAGTTAATTTAAACTAGAGTGAGAGGACACTTAGATGCAGTAAAATACTCGAGGGGAGCATAATGTATGATAATCCTAGGAGGGATATGACATGGTTTCAATTACCAGACTTCTGTTCTCTTTAGCAGAATGCTTTGTGAAAACAAAAACTGACATCATATGGGTTCATATTCAACCAGCATATACCATCACTATCTAAAAAAAAAAAAAAAGAAATTAGTCATGAATGGTCAATTCAATAGTTCTTTCAGGTCTTCCTATTTAGTTATATACCCATTTTTGGAATAAAAATTTTAGATTATTTTATAGGTGTCTTTAAATATATTTGTGTGTTTGTGTGTAGCACAAAGTCTGTAGCAAAAGTTGGCAAAGAAGTAACTTGGATTTCACTAAGGGTGCAGCTGCTGAGAAGTAGTGAAGAATCTATATCACAATTATTTAGCATATTTTAAACATTTGAACCAAAATATCATAGGTATTCTCTGATTTGAATGGATGAATGTTCTGGTTTGGTTTGGTGGGTTTTTTGGTAGTGTGGGAAGGGCCGCAGGAGTGGCTCGGGAAGCTCCCCCTGCTCCAAACCCAGCGGAGCCATTAGAGGGACAACAGATGAGTCTCTGCGATTAACATACAAAAGACCTGAGATAAGAGTTGAGAGAATGACTGGGAGAAGAGCTGTGCTGGGGAAGGGGAGCAGTGCTGGTGGTTGGTGAGGAAGAAGGGGAAGAAGGTGTCATAGCAGAAGTTTCCCTGCAGCCCATGGTGAGATGGCAGCTGTGCCCCTGCACTCACGGAGGAACGTGGTGGGACATTATCTGGGGGTGCCAGGAGGGGTGAACTTGGCCAGTGGACTTGGATTTTATGGTCAGTGGACTTAGACTTGCTGCCAGTAGATTCTGATTATGCAGCTTTGGAAGACCCTGGCATCAGGGGAGTTGGCTGTTCCCAAAGCAGCCCATGACTCTGTGGGAAGCCCAGGCTGGAGCAGCAGCTCTAGACCTCGTGGGGAAGCAGGGCAGGACTGTAAGCAATCCTTCTTCCTGAGGAGGAAGGAGCGGCAAGAACCACCAGCCTGTGAACTGACTCCAAACCCCATCCCCTGTCCCCATGTGCAGCTGGGGGGAAGGAGGGAGAGAAACCGGGAACAAAGTGATTTGGGCCCAGGAAGAGGGAGGGGTGGGATAACATGTGCAAGCCCTGCTCTGTGTGTGTCTGTGTCCTGTGGGTGTTTGATTAGTGTGAAATTAAATTATTATTTTTCCCCAAGTTGAGTCTGTTTTGCCAGGGACCTTAATTGGTGAAGAACCTTCCTTGTCCTTTGTCTCGACCCATCCAGAGTGGGTTGTCCTCCTCATCCCAAAGTGAGTGGCGGGTGGGGAAACTTGAGTGAGTGGCCATGGGGCTGTTTCTTTGTGGTCATGTTGAGCTCAAACGATGACATTATTGGCGAGCCAGCCAGGAGAGAAAAAGGATCACGACAATGAAAAACTAAAAACAAAAAATCCTTTAAAAACAAAATGGAAATGAATGCAAAATACCCACTAATTTACTTTCAATATTATTTTCTTGGCTATGTTTACTTATAGCTTTTTATAGAAGAGCAGTCTTTTTTTTATTTTATTTTTTCCTTCTAATTAATGATATAATTTATGGAAATTATAGCTAATTAATTGTTTTAATGGATGAAAATATTTATTACCTGCATGATCACTGATTGATTTGTGCAACAAGATCTCTAAAAAACAACAGCCATAGGAAAAAAAAAAAAGTCTGTAACCTCCATAGTTACTCACACATTCCTACACAGTCCTGGGTACACTGAGATCACATGTATGTTTGGAAATGTGTGTATATATAATATAAAGGTCTCTTGGTAATGGCATTTACCTTAATGAAAATCCAGAGTACAGGTACTTAAAAAGACAATCACCATGGAAATTTCCACAATGGAGTTTCTGCTCTCACACTATTACTATATCCAGAATACAGAATATTTCTGTGACTGCTATGTAAATGTGAATGACAGTAAAGGCCAAAATCATTCTATTGACCTCTTTTTGAAGAAAGGAGTTACAGAGTATCCTCATCCACCAGAAAAACTGTATCTTAGCAAAGTTAAACATAAAGATGCCAATAGGTATTTTGTAAATGAGTTTGTTCTTTCGTGAGAACAATGAATTAACAATATCTGAAAGAGCAAGAGGAATTAGGCAGCTCTCAGACCTCTCTCTCTCAAACCTTCCAAGGCCAGTCTGCTAAAGGAACTTTCTCAGCTCATGAATAGTGACTGACACTCGTGCTGTCCTCGACTTGATTCCAATATAATCAGGTCTCAAGACTGAGAAACAAATAAAACTTCCATTGCAGTTTTTCATGTGTGATATACAAGAGACAACTGTTCAGACACTAAAATGACTTTTGGAATAAACCTATGTGCCAGCTGAAGCTGAGGAACCACAGTTCCTGTCAACAAATGAAGCCCACAAATGTTTAAAACCATGCTCCTTTGTGCTTCTGCAATGCTCTGTTGTGTGTATGTGCAAGTCTGAGTTTGCACAGGTTCCTACATATTAATGAACAAGGCTCTTTTGTTGTGCAAATTCCAGCCTTTGCATTTTGATGACTTCCTTCTATGTTTGTAGAGTACACAGACACAGCATAGAGGATATTTCAAGCCTCCTCCTCAATCAATGATACTACATTCTATAAGCTTTGGAGAAAAGGAGGATTTATTTGTGCTCAGCATTCTTGCTGGCTAGATGGTTCTCTGTGCAAAATGTGGCCTTCTGGGTTGCCCTTTGTGAAGTGCTTAACACTCTCCTACTGTCTGTAGATAATTAGGTGCCTACTTTCAGCATTTTTAATCAGGTCATGCAAATAGGCTTGGTGAGGTACAGATGCAACACTATTTAACTGATAAAGTAGACACCCTGGCACTCACTGTAAATGGTATCTATAGAAAAAATGAAGATCATTATGAAATTTATTAGCAATATGTATATATGTGTTTCTGAGTTCTACTGTTGATTTATTTATTTTTTTTCAAGAGGGGACTGTTTTACTTTTCAACTCTGATGTTTCAGTCCTCTTATATTTTGAGGTAGAATGTTTCATGTTACTATGACTCTTGGAGAGAAAAGGACCTGCTGCTGGGGCATCTCAAGTTATCCAGCAGTGCCATATGAAATTAATTTTTATTATTGCCCACTGTGGAATTGAAAGGTTAAAATGTAGAGTTGAAACAATAAGTGAGACCTAATGTGATTAAGAATGTATAAATTAGTTTGTCTGCTTATTCTCTGTTCATCCATTACACAGCAGTAACCTTGTTAGTCATATTCAGCGCTGGGAATACTAATGCAGCAATATATGCTTACAGCAGAGCTATATATGAAAAAGGGACAATTAGAATACAGTAGGTAAATTTCAAATCCTCTGGGCTCAAGCATGGATGTGAAGCCATCTGGAAACAAAATGGTAGCTGGTTTCAAGATATTTTACAACAACATTTTGATTAGGACATACAACAGTATTAGAAAGGGAGAAGGCAAACCATATACTTCAACTGAAGGGCACAGCTCATGCTATTTCAGGACCATCAGAAGGAACAAAACATGCTCTCTGCTAATACATTAGACAAACACAATATAATTCTTAGTGATTTCATTAATAGCTTTGTAACATTAGAAATATACCAATCTTATATGGATATCTAGTGTTAAGATGAAAACTAGTGCTGTGCCCTATGGGCTGTAAAATATGCAAATACAAGGCACTTCTATAAATATCACAGAGATAATGGCTTTCCTTCTCAGTTACAGGTCTTTTTGGCAGGTGTTAACTGGACACAGTTTAGGGGATTTTCTTTCTTACTGCATTTGTTTCATTCAATGCAAAATTCATAAGTAAATTTACTGTTTAGGCAACGGTGAATTAATGAATGAGTGATCTGCTCATTCCTATCAGTTTCATATTCATACATTTGTTCATTACTATGCTATATAACTTCAGCTGTGGAGCTTGCTGCTCTGTTCCAGGAGTCACCAGCTTCTCAAACTATTTGTGACAAAATTACAGTTTCAAAAAGGTAACTTTATTCTTTCAATACATTGTCTTTTTTGAGATGTTGTTGTTTTTCTCATAAAAATTAAGAGTTTTCACAGCAAAGTAGAATGGCTGAGTCAGTCTTTGTCAGTTGGAGAAAACCTTCTGTAAGTGTGTATATCATGACAATTTTCAAAACAGGAACTGAAAAGAAGCAGAACATTTTAGAAGATACAATATAAAGTTAGGATAAAGAAGCTTGTATATCTCTTCTTCTCTCTACTTTAATAGATTATACTGTGGAGAATTTCATTATGTGTGAATTTTGGTGGAACTTGCTCTGATTTATCAATCCTAGAGTAGTCTGGGAGGGGCCTTGGCAAAGAGAAAATGCAATGGGCACTTTGTAAATCACTCACAATGGGCTGTATTAGTTTTCACTAGTAAAAGGTTTCTTAGATTAGGTATCATGATCAAAACCAGAGTAAGAAACCTGTACATGAGTTAAATGCACAGCTCCTTTTAAAGTCGCGTTTAAGTGAATCAGATGACTAACATAGAACTTGTTCCAGGTCAAGAATTTGGCAGATGGCAAATCGAGATTTTGCATGGGAAAGGAAGTAAGAATGGAACTAGAATTATCACATATTATAGTATAACCTTGGCACTGCTAAATGTCATTAAATAATTTAACATTTTCAATGGTAAAAATTGCTGCTTTTCTTAAAATTATAGCTATGTGATACTGAAGAAAACTACAACAAAACAACAAACAAGGGGGGGAAATTCATGAGTGAGATTCATTTTTTGTTTTTAAATTATTTTCAGATTTTAGCAATACACATCACTTCAAGAAAGGATATGAGGAAGAAAGGAAGAGACAGTGAGAAAGACAATACAAAACCACAGAAAATTAATATCAAAGATAATTAGGGTTTAAAATCTTACAAAGAGGTACAGCAAGAAAAGGTCCTAATAAACTCAGCTATTAACTGTGGGATACTGAGAGCTCTGAGCTAATTTTTAAGTGGGATGAGAAATCTGATTTTTCAGCTGCATGAGTGTTCATACAGCTGCACATCCCAAACTGACTTAGAAATTCTGTGACAAGCTTTTGATTCATAATGATGAGCCTATGATTTATAATGATCATTTATAACTATTCATAACACATCATTTATAATTCTATGATAAACCTGCAAAAAATTCAATTCACAATTTAGATAATCCACCAGCAATAAGGAGTTGTATGCTTTTCTTCACAGTGGTAGAGACTTGAGTTCATACATATATCAGTATATAAAAACCCTTACATATGATGCTCATATGTAAGGAGTCTTTCCTCACATAAGGGAAAAAGAGGATACTAACTATAAGTGTTAACTGACTAATACATTTCACATCAACACCAAGAATGGCCACAGAGGACATACAGAAAAATGAAAGATTTCAGTCAGATGTAGTGCCTGAAGAAAACACTGAACTTTCTGCTTCAGATAACCCTAGCATTTGTGCATCTACCACTGAGAAATTGAGTATGTCAGCCTTGGGTTGCACAAATCAAAAACATATTGATAAATTCTTATGTCACCACTCTGCAATGCTTGGGCTTAATATTTTTTCTCCACCAAAGAAACAGATTCTAGATCTTAGAAGTGACAGAGAATACTGTATTTCACTAGATTTTCTTTGATGTAGAAAAAAACCCAAAATCAAAGGTAAATAAACAGGAATAGTTTAGTGTAGTTCACTGAGTATCTCTGAATGCATAGAGCAAATAAACTTGGAAATACCTGAAGTAATTTAAATTTCAATGTCTTGTCTACAAAATAGAAGAAAATGTAGTTCAGAAAAACATGCATGTCATGGAATGTGTCTCCTGTTCTCACAATTCCAAGAACATAGCTACTTCCTCCACCTCTCTCTCCAGCTGCAAACTTACAGTACTTGCCAAAGCTTGGCTGGGGCTTCCACAGCTCATCCCATGCTTAAGTGACTTCACCTTGACTTTTGTTTTGTTACAATTTGTTTCAATGGGAGGGATTTATTTTCTGAAATAAAGTGATACCAAAACTGAGGATGGATAAAAATCACATAAAACTGACCTCTGAATGTTCATGCAAAGCACACACACATATATTGCAGAGCTGCTAAAACTCAGTAAAACATAAAAACCTATTTAAAAATATTTCCTTTAAAGCAATTGCATCCATATAATATTTAAACCTTGGGGAAAAATTAAAGCAACAAACACTTTTACTGCATTACATTCTCGTAAGCATGGATGAGTGCTTCACTTCTGGTAAGTCAGAATGAATTGGGAGTTTACTGTATTAAGGTAATAGGAGATCAAGGGACAAAGAAAATAATGTTCAGAAAGATGAGAAAGATGCTGATTTAAAAATAAAAACCTAAACAAATCAACAGCAGATTTTAAAAGTCACAAGTGTTGCCCTATATAGTCTTCAGATATTATTGAAGATACTGGCTTTCCCCCAGTCCTGTTTTTCACCTCTTTGTTTTTCTGCCAGTCTCAATCTAGTCTTTATACATTTCAAAATCAGACAGATAAAGCAATTCCAAGCAAGGAAAAGGGAGGAATCTGATGAAAGACAGTAAGGCATGACAGATAATGGCAGAGCTAGCTCATAATAATAAAACAAAGGAAAACCACTTTTTCTCAGGTTGTGTGGTCCTGGATGGTAGGGAAAGATGATATTCAGGTACTAGTATGGAATTAAAATACTGTAGAATGCTTGAAAAAGCAGAGAGATAAAACTCACATTTTACTTAAATATATACAGTCATTATACACAGTTTGCTAGCACTGATGTGCCACAGAGAATAATGGAGCAGTACAGAAAGCAAAATGTAAAAAATAGAATTTCACTATGATATTGAATGACTTATTTTTTCATAATTAAAACACTGTAGAGAATGACACCCCAACGTTTTGAGACATGCATAAGAAATCAACTTCAAGTGATTAATCTGAATTACTTTTAGCAGCATAATTTTAGTTAATGACAATTCCCATTTCCAAAGACAGTTCCCTTCAGAATCAATTAAAAGAAGTGGGTCTTCTACTCACAGCCAGACACACTACTCTGAATAAGCAAACATTAGTAAGTCTTCAATCATTACCTTTTTATGCAAAAATAACCCTTTTCCCTTTAATAAAATGCATACTTGCAAACACAAATCTAGCCCAAGAGCCAGATGAGTAGGATATTCACTAAGAATGAGACAAAGTGAAATCATAGTGGTTTTGTTTGTTTGCTTGCTTGCTTGTTTTTTCCCAAATAATGTAGTGGGTTTTTCAGTTATTGTTTTTGGCATTTTATTCACTTTCTGGTATTGCGTAGTTATGCCACTTGAACTAGTTTCCCATAAGGTAGTTTGAGGCCTAGGGGAAGAAATAATTTAGCAAACAATTCTTACTAAAATTGTATATTTGAATGAGTCCCACAGCTTAATAATTGAAATTACATTGAAACATGGGTCATCTGTTGCCAATTTTTAGTAAAACAAAATAAAACAAAAAAGTAATGATGTCTTCATGATTTTTTATGGTGAAGTCATCACAGAAAAGTACCAGAGCACTATAATGCTCTTGTGATGTCAGTCTGGATATATGAAGTTATGAGTTTAGTGGTAACTCCCATCTACAAGAAACTGCAGAGGAATTCTTATCATTATCTTCATAGGCTGTAGGGTACTTTCTATCCATATTTTTGTTTGTGATCACCAACTGTACTTTTGTGAATATTTGTTAGTGATATTAAATAAGTATATTTTGAAATGCATACAAAGATTTTTAACAAGACAGTGTGACTAATCCAAGACTGTAGAGACACTTTAATTTCCCAGATTGCTTCAGAAAATTCAAGCTCTGCATAGAATAGTAAAGCAAATTTAGAAACTCTAGAACTATAAAATACAAGATGTTGCATCATCACCAAAGACAGAGATAAATGCAGAATTATTTCTGCACAGAAAAGGCAGTGGACTTAATGGCACAATATTAAATGCATTAAAGTGAAGCAAAACAGAGCTCCACAGACATTTAAAACTGATCTGAGGATGGAAATGGCAATGATGATTAAAACTGCAGACAGAAAAAAAGAGCTTTTTTAATGGACTCACAATGTTCTTGGTACTCCTCCTTGCAATTATACTTTAGGGTGGCAATCAGTCATCAGGAATACCCAAAAAGAGTAATATTCACCACTATGGAAGTTGTTCCACTCATAATGTGTGATGAGCACTTTCCAAGTTCCAGAAATATTTTTTTCTACATCAAAATTACTCAAATTATACCACACTAGTGTTTAAGCACAGTAAGATCCATAAACCTTAAAAATGACAATTCAACTACAGTTAAATAAGCCAGAGGAAGCTTCAGCTTATTTTAAATATTATATATGTCACTGTTTATTTCAAATGTATTAAACATGTTGAATATATAGAAATATAATACTCCACAAACAAAAGTCTATAGGGAGGCCACTTATTCCATCTAAGGCTAATCTAACTTATCAGACCACTTTTCAAAAACTACTGGTTATTTCTTCTTCCTGCTGCTTCTCCTTAGCTCTTACCTTCCAGACTCAAATGTGAACCATGTTGAGTCACGTCCATATCTCCTCAAAGAGCTCAGAGGCCACATGACCAGCTTGACCTTGGCATTGTGGATGTCCCAGAGATAGATGTTTTCATGTGTAATCTGCATTGTACATTCCCCATAGATATCTAAATTTGGTGTAGGCATAAGATATACATTGAATCGTTCTGGAAAATAAAAAACACAACAAACAAAGCAACACAGAATAAGGCATCAAGAGTTTAAGCAAGATTTTGTATCGGGGAAAAAATTAAGTAAAGATTTTAGCTACTGATGATTCAGGAATCAAGGCCAAATTTCTAGCCTCCAACAGAGGTGAGGATCCATCTTCGTGTTAAGGTCCATGACTCTTTTCAACTCAAAATTTACAATGTTTTAAACACTGAGAGAGTTTCCTCTCTATTCTCTAGATTTGAAGTATACGTATCTTGGCAAAACATGCGTGTACAACCATTGTCTCTTAGAAAAACTGGCCTGGAAATTGTAAACTCAAGTTTAATTATTGAAGCTTGTTAATAATCATGCTCTTTGTATTCAGTTTCTATTTATTTGCCAAACTCATACACATTTGTCAAGTTAATAATGTTTTAAATAAATTCTCTTGTTTTCTTGAAAAATCTGATTCAACATGCTCTGTTATTATGGTCATGACATCAGTTGCTATCAGCTGCACTTCTACTGCAAAGTGCATTCATTGCAGTAAGAGGTCAAGGGCATTAACAGTTTTCTGAAGTGCCTGAATTGTATGTGATATAATAAGAACATAAAAACTACCCTTAAAACAAAAACAAAAAAACCCCCACATGATATAAAGCACCATTAACTCATATGGAAGGAAGTAAACCATGGTAATAGCAAGAGGATTTTAAATAAATGTGCAATTTTCTTTGTAGAATAACTAGTGTTTAATGAGCTGCTTCTACAGAGAATGAAAAACTCAAGTTATATTTCAGCTTGTAATGCTGGAGGTGCTAGCCTGTATTTCAAATCTAAAGGCACTGAAATCTCAGGGCTTAATAGCATAATATGGGAGAGTGCAGCTGATTCACCACTTCCTCTCACATTTTCCTTTCATTTCTGAAATACAATAGAAATGCAAAATGTCAGTGCTACTACACTGAAGGATGTTGACAAAAGATGAGAGAATGAAGTATGAGCATGACCAATGCTCATTCAATAAACACTGCTGGGAAAATGTACTTTAAAGGGACACATGACAGGAAAATAATCTCCAATTACCTACTAAATGAATGACAGTTTGGTGTGGAATATTTTTAATCCCGCATTTGCACTGAATTTTCTCATGGTGTCTGCCTAAAAATTAGGAAGGAATTTAAAGTAAACAGAGGAGGAATAAAGTGAGATACATTTATTGTACCAGTCAAAATGAGATGCAGCTTCCAATTGTGTTTGACGTTCAATATGACAGTCGCTATGTCTCAGTTTTCTAATCATTTAAGATAAATACAAATCAGTGAAAATTTTGTGAATAAGTAAGTTAATATAAAATATCTGTGTGTGAGTGAATAAAGTAGCAAAAGTTTGGCTGAGGAATTAACGGAAGCAGAGAACTTCTGGGTGAGCTATAAGAATTGCTGTCCTGCATAGCTATAAGTAAACTTGTCATCCCCAATGTTATTCTCTTTCAGTCAATTTAACTTTGTCCTAGTAGTGACTCCCCAATTGATTCATTCAGCCTTGTAGCCATTCAGCCTCTTCTCCCAGGCTTTAGTTCTCATTAATCACATGAATGGGTGTTAGTTCTAAAAGTTTCATTTTATGTCTAAGGTCCCAAGTGTGAAACTCCTAACGTTTTGTATAAGTCTTCTGACACAGAGCACAAATAGGTCAGCAGGTGCAGCTGAGATCACTACAAAGAATTTCCCCTAGAAGTCTAACCTCACACCCACTGAAGTAAATGGAAAGGCTTACATGGGAGAATGGGTCAATGACTGCATTGCAAAGGGAATGGTGGAGAACAAGTTAACTTATCCTTTGCAATGAAATTATCTATGTATATATGCCCTTTTTCAATATCCATATGTCATTGTGACAGTCATGCAAAAATGCCTATGGGTATGGAGGTGTACTTTTATAAAATATTAGACTCCAGTTTTACATCACCATGCTGTTACTTCCTGTGACTTACCTCCTCTATTTAGAAGAAAGATACAGATGACAACATATGAGCTGGTCCTCTCAGCTTCCCCTGTACATTACATGGGATCACATGATGTGTTTATGGGGGAATAAAGCTGCTATATGAGAACAGAAATCTTTCACTGACAGAACACCTCAGACAGCAGAGTAAATTGAAAGGTGCAATTATTTTCTGAAGTAAACATTAAACTGTTGTGTTGAAGGCACAGAATGTATCTTGTTTTAGAAGTTACCAGGATATTATTCCATTAAGGGTATTCAGGACATACGGTATCCTCAAACTATCAGGAGACATTTGTTGACTTTGCATGGGAGGTCAGTGTCTAAGGTGTCACAGACTAAACAAAGTATGTCTGATCAAACTGAAGATCAGCTGCAGAGTAAAATGTAGCACCCCTGGAACTTGTTCAAATTGGCAGGAAAAGCAAATATACAAACATATGTGCTGGAAAAAATTGAGGATGGATATATTTACTTTTGAAACAAAAACTTATTCATGCTTTCAAGTAGTGGGAAACTGAGGACATGGAATGGTGTGGATATCATTAAATGATTTTAGGAATTAAAACTCAAGGTTCAATTTTTGCATTTCAGAAAAGATTTTAACAGGCATCTAGGTAATGGTAATACAATAATTAAGTTTTTAGAGCTAAGTTTTGCCCTTAAATTCATATGGGCTAGAACAAACATTCCTAAGCCAGATTTGGGAATCTCAGCTGAATTGTATTACTAGATCTTCTAAATCACATTGAATAAGACACTTAGATTTGCCATGAGCCAGTCACCATCTGCATATGAGTGGGATGAGATAATGACAGTTAATTGGGTAGTAAGATTAAGTAAATAGAAGTTAATGAGGGACCCAGAAAATAGGGAGATAGAAGAAACCAAAGGATTAGATGTTATCCTCTTGGACAAGACAAGGCTGAGACTGAGCAGGTGCTTTTCTTCAGCATTCAGCATCATTATTTTTCTCCCTTCTTTATAACTGCTGAGAGCAAAGTTCAGAGACTGGGGTAACTGTGATGAGAAAAAAATGCTGACATATTACTACACTTACTATCCCACTCTTTTCAATTTTAACTGCTCTTTCCCATCTCCTGGAATCAGAACAGCAATGCCTCATCATACACTTTGTGCATGTAAAAGGTGTCCAGTATTTGGGCTTTGGCAAGAATGAAAATAGAAAGGCTACCAAAAATAGATTTTTTGGAATTGTTTCACTGTTAAGTAGTAATGTAGAGGAAAATCTGAAAAATGTCTGGGGTAACCAGCTGTTAAAACTGTAAACATCTTTATTTTTTAATAAACCTGGTTATATTTGGTTTATTAAAAAGAAAAAAAAAAGTATGAAAATGGATTAAGGATAACAGAAGATTAATAAAAAACATGCAAAATACATTTATGTAGTAAATCACAAACAGAGATTCTACAGACCCTAAAAAATGCCCTAAAACAAGTCAGCTCTTTGAACATAATTACAAAGTCTCTATGTTTTGATTCTAATTTATGATCTCAAATATAGCTTAATGAAATAACTCATAATCCTCTTCTGAGGATTCAAGGACATTGTTCACTGAGAAAAGCTCCATTTTTACTAACAGATACTAATGAGTTTATTGCAATTAAACCCAGGAAGCAAGACTGCTGTGTGGTGGAATATTTATAAATAAAAAAGGTAAAACTAATGTTATATAAAAAAGGAAACATTTTACAAAAGAAATAATTCCACGAGATATTAATTTAAATATTAGGCATGGACCAAAAATTTTTTAAAAAATCAATTAGATTTCAAACTTTTTCAGACTTCTAGAATGAAAATTAGCTTTTTAAGTAATAAAAAAAACCAAAAAAAAAGCAAAAGCAGCAGTTTACACATAATAAAAAAGCATTCTATTGACATCACAGGCGTAACATCAAAAATAAATGAGCTACAAGAGCAGAAAATGGAACAGGACTTTTCTTCAGCTTAAAAATTTGCATTTTGCTTATTTTCTTCATTGTTTACTTCAGTTTTATGGGTAACACTTAACAGAATATTATTTGATGTAAGTGTTCAGCAGTTTTAGTGGTAATATTCTGTATTCAAAATAGATAGGAATAGTGTTCATGAAAGAGTGAAGTGCTGTTGAAGACTGCATTTAGTAGCACTGTCTACATATAAGGCTTTTTTAACCAATATTGTATTGAATATTTCAGTTTATTTTTCACAGTCAACATAGTCTGTCATTGTATACTTCCATTTGGATTACCTCTTTATGACTACTTCCTTTAATAAAGAATGAAAATACAGTGACACAGTAGAAACAGTGATATTTTGGAAAAAAAGAAAAAAAAAAAGAGCATGGAAAAATTCTAGATATTATGACAACTAGGAAACTAAAAATATTAAACATGTATATTTGTTTCATTGTTATATTTTGAGGTATATTACAAATGCTTGAAATATTGAGAGCTGTAAAGGAAGTTTCAAATTCTTTCAAATGAGGACAGCACTCTAAATTCATGTTCTCTTTCCTAGCAGCAGCTTGAGAAACCTAAGGAATATGAAATGTGTGTTTAAATACCACATGATATTGCTTAAAAGACTACTTGTCAAGAGTGTTGACAGATCCAATTGAGTCCAGATTTTCTTTCCTGGAGTTATAACTGTGTATTATGATTTGTCTTATCATTGTATATACAGGTCCATAGCCATTACACTAAATTTATTATCTGAATAGGATCATGTAGTCTTTACTGCTTTTGATTTAATACTACATTTGATTCTTTGTCAAATAACCTAAATGGACATTCATAAACAGTAAGAGACTGTGTTTGCTGTGAAAAGAAATTTAAAGAGAAACAGGGTTGTTGCTAAAAAGCTGAGGAACACAAGCAAATCACTTAGATTTGCAGGAGAGAACAGGTAAATTGTTTGGAAATTAACTGAAGCTTCATTTCAAATCTCACTTTTTTTGGAATCTGTTAATCATTCCAAAGTAAGCAGCCATTAGTTGTGAGCCTTAAATTAAAAAGAAAACCACCAAGGAGTAATTTCCCACACAGGAGTTGAAACAGTAACATTTGCAGTTACACTTCTTGGATGTGATAATAGAGACTAAATCCTGTCAGAAGCTTTCTGTTACTGATGTGCTTTGCACAAAAATTGTTTAAATGTCTTCTTTATTCTTCTTCAAGACTCAATAGCCAGAGGTCTCTGCTATAAGCAGTGCCGATGTGTAGCTTGGCTTTTCTGGCTATCACCACTACATAATTGCTTGGTGCTGGAGGGTCAAGCAATAGTGCAACCACAATAAAATAGATTCCACTAGCACTTACTGAACAACTCAGAAGTACAAAAGAATGGCTTTTTCAGATCACTGCACTGCTGTAAATTTTTATCTTCATATTACAGAAAACGCCTGATGAGCGTATGGCCTTTTAGACTTGACATTTGCACGCCAAACATAAATTTTGTCAGGCTTTGGAACAAACTGTTTCGCAAATCATATTGTTGCATTTGTGTCACAGAAAATCAGGTGTCTTCCCTTTCAAAATCAAAAGCTCACCTCAGGAGAAAAATAGTGAGAGCAGAAAGATAAACAGGATCAGATGTAACCAATAGAGGTTTAGAAAAATCGTAGAAAAACATATATTCCTTGCCAAAGATTTTCTGAAATGTGAGTTCTTGGGTATAAAATATATTAGCAACACATAGCAATGGGTTTTTATGACCCCGGAACATGCACAATGACAATGAAGAAAATTATTATAAATGTTGCAGACTAAAGGAACTGGCAAAGATGGTCATAATCATAGTCACAGGGACTAAGACAGAAACCTACATAACAGAAAGCTTACTGCTTTTTTCAGAGATAATCAGTTTGGTTGATCCCTTCAGGGAATACCCTTACAAGCACATGACATTCACCATGCAAGTGTCCTCTAAGAAACAGAATGGGCAAGCAGTTGGACAGACTAAGTTCGTAGCAGATTTAAAATATTGTTGCTAGGAAAATGTAAAGCAGCTCATGAAAAAAAAAAATAAAAATTAGATTAGTTCTTTTACAATCAAGGAAGAATCTTGAACAAAGTTTAAGCCTTGCAGAAAATCTTTAGGACAAAGTAACCTTTCGAAAAAGACAGAGAAGTGAGATGGGATTAATGGCTAATATACTAATTCTTTTGGGATTAATGGTATTAACACCCTGTCATATCATAGAGATTTCAACAGTATAATACCATTATTCAATTGCTTTTAGCCTTTAAGATGTAAAAAAAAATAATCTAAAACTGCAAAAAACTGACACTAGTCTTTATGATAATGCAAAGTGTGGTCTTGTTCATATACTAAGAGATATCTCTTGTTCAGTGATCTGAAAGAAAGCCTTCCTAGAGGTCAGGGAACAGAACCTGAATTAAGCTAAATGGTGAGGCTTTATGATTCTATTAGGGGTTTTACAAACTATTCTTCCACTTCTCTTCCAAGTAAACATTACTACGTCGACTAACTTAAAAGGAATTCTTGCAAGGTTGACATACTTGCAATATGTTTTGAAATAATGACATCCAAAGGTACCAGTGTACAGTTTTTATTTTACACAAAAGTAATAAAATGACCCCAAGAGTGACACAGCTGCCATTTTCACAATGAGCAAGAATGTAGACTTTTCATACATATAGTCACTTTTTATTACTTTAAAATTGGAAAGTTAACTTTGACCTTTCAGTTTCACTTCAACAAATGCTCAGCAGACTTTTGAAAAGCTTTTAGGTATCTTTTGAACTACAATTTCTCGTAGCATGGCTTTGAAAGCTACAAGGTGGGGCAGAAGTACAGGAAAATAAATTTAAAATTTGAATTTTTTATTAAAGCCCACCAAATGATTCCACCCTCCAACTACTCACTGTTTCCATAAAGCTGTTTTGCGAGGAATGACCCTGACAAGTTTGCAGAATATGGTAATTAGTACAAATTGAAGTCACTGCTCCACTCAACTCATTTTACTGCAGAAATCAGCTAAATAAATTTGAGTACGACTGCAGGTTCTTACAACACAGCCAAATTAACAGCATACTAGATTTCTTACCAATAGTAAGAATCTCTGCACTCTCCCCTCCTTTCAAGTTGATTAAAATGCTCCCAAACCAGAATTTGCTTTGCTTCTGAATAAGACAACTAAGAAGACAACCTTGAATTTCAAACATGCTGGAATTGTGCATCAAGAAGTTCAGGGAAGGAAGCAGATAGGTATAAGATCTACTTGTATGAGATACTGTAACTAAGGATTTATTTGAGCATGCTTGTCAAATAGATATACAGATTCAGCCACTTGGTTTAAAAGAACATGGCTAATGATACCCTCCATGCATTCTTACTAATGTGATTTGTACAACAAATACATGCTTTGCCTCTTTGTTTCCATTAATTTATTGACTTAGAACAATAAAGATGCTAATTATGTTCATACATGATGGTTGGTAGCACTGCAATTAATTTCTAGACTAAGGCAATTGAGACAAGAATAGTTCATTCAACAGAACTAATCTCTGTCTTCTGGAGGTCATGTGTATAACTGGATCTCTTTCAAGAACAGGATGAAATTTAGTATTTGTGATCTGTGCCCAAAAGCTGCTGGACAGTACATGAACTCACTGCAGAAACAGCTTGACGAATTATAAGTTGTTTTTCTGGTCACATCACAGGCTTTTGACAAGATGTATTCCCCATTAAATTTGTGAAGGACATCACCTGGTAACAGCTCTTTCTTCAATAGTGTGCATATGAGTTTCATAGCTACAGCCTATGAGCATATAGCAGATAAGATGCTTTGAGTGGTGTCTGATGTCACATTCCTAAAACATGAGTAGCTCCCCCTTCTATGTTTGTTAAGTAAACCAAGACTACAAATTAAATCCTGTGTCTCAGAGCAGGCAAACAACTTCGCAAACATTTAAACTTCTTTTAAATTGCACAGAACAATGTCTGATTTTTTAATAAAATGTCTTAATGATTTCTGCATGGTATTTTATTAAGTTGAGAGATGTCTGGACATTTTTATGAAATTAAGACAATGTAATCAATACAGTGCTATTTATTCTATAATTTAATTACATATTTTTATTTATAATTATAGTTGGCTTCATATTTTATGACAATTGAGACAGTTGAGTTTATTACTTTCTTTAGAGATATTGGATTTTATAAAAGCATCAAGACAGTAATAATCATTGAGTGCTGTAATTTAGGAAGGAATAAATGAGTGCATTTTGTGTTGCCCTCATGCTTATTAATAGGAATTAAATGACAGGATAATCACAGACTTTATTTTGTGATTGCCTATTCCATTCACTAGCATCCTTCCTGTGCACATGTCTAATCTAAAGTTCTATTCCAAATAGCCTTTAGAGGAAGACTCACAAGCTCAGGCTTAGTGATGACTAGCACCTGTCATTGCTGTTTTAACCTGGATTTGAAGAACATATAGATGACCTTCACTCCATTATTCAAGACAGGTATGACTTTAAAGCAAACACTGTTTTGCAGCCAAAAGAGGCGTTGATATGTTCATCACTGTCTGCTGAAAGCTGTGGAACAGCTGCTGGTTAATTTCTCTGCACAGAGGCCATTACTTCCAGAACTAGAAAAACACATCCACATGTTTAGTTACTGATGAGGTGCTTCTAGCTAATAGTAAAAATACTCACAAAAACAACCACAAGCAAAGATATCATGGGACACCACCTAAGAACCAATTTAGGACCAATTACAAAGTTACTTACCATTTTGTTCTCTCTGGACTCCAGCAGCAAGCAGATCTGGTTCCCCAAGACTTATATCATTGAGCCTGGTTCCTAGACACTCCATGCAAAGATGTTTGCACCATTCCTCTGCCTCTAGTTCTGGAAAAACAGAAAAAAATTTTTAGTGTTAACATTTACTCAAAACCAGCTAAAGCTATATCAATAACTTCTTACTGAAAAGCTTTATGACAATAAGCTTGTTTTGAAACATGAGCTATTACCACAAAGTTCCACACGTATTTCTTTGCCTTTATTTATGAACTTCTAAAAGGGCTGCACTATTAGAACTGCATCATCCATTTTCAAATTCCGGAATAGCAGGTGCAGACAACAAAAATGAGAAAGGAGTAGTGAGTTTTCAAGGCAGTATGTTTCTAACAGACTTTCTTGAAAGAAAAAATATAATTAAGAAAACCATTAGATTAAATATTGGAAATATTTACTGCTCTTTAGGTGAATCTGAACTAGTAAAGCACTTTCTGTTCCTAAATGTTCTAAAGCACCTTCTCGGTGTAAAAGAAAAAAACAACAAACAGTAATAAAAAGTTATTCAAATGCAAAACTTCCTTCTCTGCTGTACTGAATATCTATGCCTGTCAAATTACTCCGAATAATTAATTTGTCCAGTTCTGTCTACCTTGTTTTGGTTTAAAAGCAATTTGGGCATTAATTGGAACATTTTAATGAAAACTGAAAATCTTACTCCTTTCTGAGTACCATTGCATTCTATTGACATGAATGTGAGAGCTCATTATTTGCCAATCTACCAAGACACCAACTCCCCAAGGCATAACCCCCTGAGACACCACTGCAGCCCCTCCTCCATGCCTAGCCTCATCCTATCAAATTACCACACTTAACATCACAAAATCTCTGGCATTGATCAAACAAACAACATCTCAAGTTGGTATTCACACAGTGTGAAATTGGAACCAACAAAAAACATGCAACTAGGCTGACTGACTTCTATTACAGGATAGGCTTACCTAAAGGAAACTTTCTGGAGAGCAGGCTTGGCACCAGGCACACACCAAGCATCCATTGTCACAGTCAGTGTATATCAGAACATCTTTAATAGTGGGTGATTCCAGTAATTTAGAAATGTCTCTATTAAATAAACAGGTTTTCATTCCTATTTTTGGGGACATCTGGAAAATACTTCTGTGACAATCTCAACATAGTGTTGAAATTTGGAGAGAAAGAAAAATACTGCATGCAAGCCCTGAAGCATCTGGTGATGATGACTCATTGTAATTAACGAAAATTTATATCCAAGTAAAATCTTTCCATGCTTCATTGGTACGGTCCTCAAATCCTTGCCTGGTTAGGCATAGATCTCAAGTGACATAAGCTTTGGCTGGGCAAGAAAGGGCTATCAGCTGTCTGAGTTCCCAGGCAGACAGCTCAAATGATAGAGCCAGTTTTGTGATTTTTGTAGATTTTTAAATGGTCGTTGTCACAGAGACACAAAGAATCTGGCAATTGGGGGTTTCTCCAGAGCACTGCAAGCAAAGATGATTCATTTAACCTTTCCTGATTTTTTTTCAGTCTTTGTCTTAAAGACACAGATCCACAGAGTTGTTCTTCTCATAACATCCTCAGCTTCTGGTGGTAAAAGACAATTTTCTGTCAGTTTTATCTAGATGACATTTAACCTTGTATGTGAGAAGAAAATATTGAGGTACAGTTTACTGTTCCATAATACTTTTGCAGGTACAGCCTCCATGATCCAGGTAAAGAGAGAACAGGTGTATTTCTGGGCAGCACTAAAAACTTAGAGCTTTTACAAGAAATAAGATTAATTTTTTTTAAAAGCCTGTTGCCAAAATTCATTTTCTGCTCATGCATGAAGAATTTTCCCTCCTGCTTTCCAATCCTCTCTTTTAGGTTTTGCTATTTCCTCGGATATTTGTGAGGTCTCTTGACTCAGGGTGATGCCTATAAATCATACCTTCACACAGAGAGGGCTTCATGCCAGGGAGATGATAAAAGTGGACCACAAGGCTTGCTGCCATATTCTGGCAGCACACAGGGAGGGTGTGGGGAGCAGCACACTGGCATCTGGGTAAGCCAGACCCTTTCTCCAGGGAGGGTTTCCAGTGAGTCATGCAACAACTACTTCCAGCTACAGATAAACTTGGAGAAATCAATGCAGAAAGACTGGCAGCAGAAAGGTGATAGTGAAAATGTAGCCCAGTGTTCCCATGTTTCCTACCCTTCCCTCTCACCATTTCTTTTCTATATAAAACATATTACAGAACAATGCTCACAGAATGCAAAACTCTATATAAAGACTGTAATTTTTCCTGGAGGATGATCAGGATACAACATTTTCCATATTTAAAAAAATCTTTTATTATTTTCTTTCATTGTGCCTGCACCCAGGCTGAAAGTAAACATTCTGGAAATGTATGAGATGATGGTGAAAAACACTATACTAACCTTTCTAATTTTACAAACTTCTAAGGAGAAAGGAAAACATATGGGCATTTCCATAAATCCAGCTTAACATCAATATATATCCAAAAGAGAACTCCTATGTAAAAGCAACAAATAAATTCTATTTATATGTATTCTCAAACCGTATTTCCAGCAGACTTTTTTTGGGAAACAAAAAAACCCACTCTATTGTTCTAGGAAGCTGTTTCTTGTTTTCATCACCTCAACCCACTTGCCTTTCTCTATTACAGGAACATACAGATCTTGAAAGTCTGAATCCAGAAACTGCCTTTCAGAATGTTTGACTCTGGCAGTTTAATTTAAGCTGCTGCTTCTTCATTGCCAAACACTGACTATAAGACACAGATTAGACCATTCTCCAACTGCCCCATAGAAGAAACTTATTTTACTGTGAGCATTATAAGAGCACGACTATATTTTGCAAAGTGTAGGATATCATGTTTAGCTGTATAACTAAAAAATTGTATCTTCAAAAAATGGTCAACTTAAAACTACAGAAAATATAGTTTCAATGCAGAGTATCCTCCCAAAAAACTGTGAGGATTTGTGTCTGCTGTCAGAAACATCAACATTACCCACAAATGTGTTCATAAAGTCAAGGGTATGAGGGTACTGTGTTAAGTTTTACCTAATGCATTCTGATAGCTATTGCTTACTCACAAGGGATTGCCTTCAACCTTTCCCTTGACAGCCATGTGATATCTTTAGCAGCAGGTGAATTACCTTTCAAAGACAAAGCCATATTTCTCCTTTGATCATGTGCATCTATAAAGCATTTCACCTTTCTTTTTAACACATCTAGAATGCTTTGTGTTTCTGAATAACGGATTTAAGATTGTCTATAAATTCTTAAACTTATTTAGTTATTATAATTTATAGTAGCAATCTCTAAAAATAATAGCTACCACATCACAAAACTGAAATACCACTATTAATTCTTCATTTTGTTTAAATGCATATCAATAAACCATAAAAATGTCAGCAAAATTCTTCTCTTTAATGCATGTAGATTTGATTTATTTGTGATAAATACTGATTTAGTCATAACTGGTACTTGTAATTGGAAAATTTAGTTTCCTTTTAAGACTGAATTCTTGGATTGAATGATAAACTGTAAGGTATGCTTTCACAGCTATAAATAATAAAAAAAGATACTTGTCTTTACTGTTAATCAGTTCAAAATAGTGAAATTTAGTTTCCTTTTAAGACTGAATTCTTGGATTGAATGATAAACTGTAAGGTATGCTTTCACAGCTATAAATAATAAAAAAAGATACTTGTCTTTACTGTTAATCAGTTACAAAATAGTGCTATACAATTGGCAGGATATGAGATAGAATTCAGAGTTGGGAGACCTTTATTAGGAAATGTTTATTGCACAAGATGCTGCAAGACATATCGTAAACAAGGTTTTGATAATTTTAGTTTGTACATGTACTTGTGTTTGCAAGTAGCTAACTGCGTCCCTGTAGTTATCAAGATATATGAAAATTGACATTTTCCTGACAATCCCCCTTTATTCTTTAAGTCTGATCAAAGTGTCAGCTTGAATAACATGTACAGTGATAAATGAATGATTCTGAAGGCAGTATCAGTGTTTAAAAATATTTATTATACTGATGTTACTGTCCATTAAACTATTTCTCTAAAACAGATTTTAGTTGCACAAATCAGGTTTTACTGACGTTGCTCGTTCTTTCTAGTATAAAATTGCAGTGAAAGAGAGGCCTTACTCAAAGTCACTGTTCCTGATGCAGGCCAGGACTAGAGAGTCATTACACCACCACTTTTTATCAAAGTGTGTCCAAGAGATCAACAATGAGCTGATAGAGCATCACTACTCAAAAGTATCCTTAGCAAAGTTTCATTCTCAGTTCAAACTTTCTTTCAAATGCAAAGTAATAATTATGAAAATCTGACTGAACATAGATGAAATATTTACATTTTGTATGAAACTAATGGGCTAGTTACAACAATCTAGCATGGGAATTAGACAGTTCACTAGGATTGTCAATCCATACCTGTTTCAACATTTATTAATTTTAAATGACAACAGCATGAAACTAAAACAACCTTAGGCAGCTTGTCTGTAGTAGGAATGACATAAACACCATCAGTCAAGTGTCCAAAAAGGATCTATCACCGGTAATATAACACACAGAGGATGCTATCATATCAATTCATGCAGCTACTCCACGACTAGCAGTCAGCAATAGTATTTGTCTGGCTTAAAGCTTCATAGTATTTCAGATTTAGTCTACTCCTACAATACTTTTATTCCTCTTGGAAAAATTACAGGCCTTTTCTTAAATCCATGGTAAATTTAAAATCTTCTTTGTAAATCTGAAGCATGCCTCTCTCCCATTGTCAAGTGTTTACGTATGGTCTAGTAAGGGGATCCATATAGTACAAATTCTAAGGTTCATTTACCTTTCTTATTTTTTTAATATGTTAAATATTCAGTCTTTAAACTATTAAAAAATCTCACTACTTGAAGGTCAGAAATACTGTTAGATAAGGTAAATACTTCTAAAAGCATTCTTATACAAAATCAAGGTCATAAAGAGTAGTTTCAATGCATAGAAGAAAAATTACAAACCACTGTCACCATATGCTTCTTTCTTATGCTTTTGACCACACAAATTTCATTCCAGTCATCTGAACATCCTCTGTTTTAAATCAGTAGGATCAGACAATGACTAGCAGATTAGGAAGTCTCTGGAATCTCCCTTTCTTCCTTTCTTTGTCTAAACATGTCTGAGCACAGTAAGACTTGAAACTTTGATTACTTATATTTCAGTGTCCTATTTTGGCAAAGCACAGGACAGTGTTAGTGTTGCCCCCTTTTGAAATTGCAAAGACTCTAGGAAGCTTTTGTTGCACAGTGCTATACACCAATTTCAAAATAGCAACAAACCTCCTGAATTAGTATTTTTTTTTCTTTCTGTGCTCCCATTGCCCAAGAAATAAAGTATTTTCCCCCAAACCCTAACAATAGTGTTGTAAAGATCTGAGTCCTTGATACTATTAGTTAGCAATCAGGATTTTATGTCATCAGAAGTGCAAAAAAACTGATTCAATGCAATTGCAGACAACTTCTGACTCAATCAATCTGTAAGATCACAATACTGTGATACGTGTTCTACTCAAGTTTCAGTGGCATAAAATTTTGCTCCCAGACAGAAGTATTAGCTAGAAATTACTTTGTGTGTCTTTTGCTGTATTTTTTGTACTTTAATGTGGCACTACTGTAAAAAGAGAAACCCCTACCCTTAAAAGTTGGTAGTTAATATCTAAGGAAATATGAGAAATGTCTTTATCAAATTTTGTATCTACAGAATTTAAACCTAAGGGTATTCTTTGTTGTTACAAATTCTTCACAAATTCTTGTTTTATGAAAACAAGCATTCTTTGAATGTCTTTGAAAATATATGCTTTCCAATTAGGCAAAATCTCCTGTAAATAACAGTCTCTTAAAAAAACAAAATAACATCTAAGTTATGCCATTTTAGATTCCTGGTTTTCAATATACACCACTGATATCTCTACCAACATGATCTTAAGTAAGACACATATGACTGCCTGAGAAGAGGCAGTCTGGTTAAAGCTGAAACTCAGAATTCCAACTTTCAAGAAGTTAAACTGCTGTGGTTTGTTTTTTTTGTTTGTTTTGGTTTGGTTTTTTGTGGGGTTTTTTGTTTGTTTGTTTGGTTGGTTTTTTTGGTGGGTTTTGTCTGTTGTTGGTTTTTTCGTTTGTTTTTTTTCCCCAGTGGAACATTTCTAAGATTCAACACAGCAAAAATGTCCTTTGCTGAGCCAGGAAAAAAACAAATAGCCAACTTCAATTATGTGTCGTTTCCCTCCAAGAAAATCAGAATAATTCTTGATGAATGCAATCTTACAGAACATACGAAGATTTAATCATTTGACACTTCAAGACTCTGATGAATGATGGCTTGAGACCGTGTTAACTGATGAAAGACTGTTTTATTTCAAATTTTTCATCCTAATTAAAGGGTAACCAATTCATCACAGAAGTATATAAAAAGTTTAAATTTAATATTTTGAACCATATAAAGCTAGAACTGCAGAGAAAGGTTAAGATTTACATTTGTAAATCAGAGGTGCTGATTACAGTGAAAAGTGATATCTAAAGATGAACCTGCAATTTATGCACACTGGTGATTAATTGCCCACTTACAGCTTACTTGTGTACTGATTTATGTACACACCAGTACTAGAGGGTAGGGGATAGATATCTGTTCCATTATGGAAGAGCTGGATTCATACACTAGCAAAGCCCAGTCTCCTTCTCCTCTATTTGGACTCCCTGCAGAAATCCTATTCGGGATCTCTCATGACCTAAGCCAAATTCAAATCTAGGTTCTCCCTGGCTGGTAACTTTAAATGGAGAAAACAAGATGGAAAACTAATTATAAACATAAAATGAGTTATTAACAGTAGGGATGACAAAATTGATCACTGTAATTAAAAAATGAGTCACCTGGCATCATCAAGACACATGGCAAATGGGCAAATTAAAAGGTATATGATGCCATATGTTTATCCTTATTTTTTTATTTAATGCTTTTAAACAAGGAAATACCTGATTGAATGTTACTGTTCTTTCTACCTGGAAACTGTAGCCTACACTGAAGGTCTTCTGCCTTAAAACATTTTTTTTTAAAAAAAAGTTTTTGATTTGGTGATACATAAGAGTAACTACTGGATTATTGACTTACTCATAAACAAATGAATTTGATATCAAGGTTGTTGGGTTTTTTTGCTGGATCACCCTAAATGCATAATTATCTTATTTTTTTCTCGGTAAAATTAGGGCAGGCAAACACTTATTATTCTTTACCTTTTATTAATAAATCCCAATATATGCCTTTGCATAAAATCTTCACACCTTTCAAAATGAATTAATCCATTTCCATGCCCCAAACCAGCAGTGTAATATAGTAGATTGAAGGATGAATAAAAGAAACTTGTTATACAAATGATAATGAAATGTTGGAGGAGTAGTTCTTTACTGAGAAAGAAAGAGAAACTTTTCTTGTTTATATCAGAAAAATTGGCATCTCTTTTACCTCCTTGACTTGATCTCTCATGAAGCCCAAGGTTTATACTGACAAATACATGTATAATGCTTATAAGGCAAAAATAAAATCTGAATGAAGGTTTTTACATATACTCTAGAGTTATAAATTTGTGTTTTCTTCAACATATCTATTAAAAACAATATTTATTTCTTCAGTATTCATAGTAATCTTCATCAGCACACACAGAATTTTTTACATGCTGTCATCTGTTTGATTCACAAAGGAGACTAAAATTACAGATGTGACAACCTTATAAAAATAAAATTATCTAAAACCCCATAATTCATGGCTTACTACTACTTTCTTAATTTAGCATGCACGCATATACAAACTGCCTATAAAGTAGTTTATCATAATCACAGGCAGAAACATACAACTATTCTTCCAGCTTCTTCCTGCTTACATTTTCTGGTACTCTATGGTCACAGATTTTAAAAGTAAACCCCTAGAAATCAAGATATTAAGTCTTTCATTTAGATTGTTGCCTCACACTATTAATTTTTATTACATTCATGTCTAGTTGTTAACTAAAATGGCAATTTTTGGTAGGATATGAATGCAAGGAAATCTCCAGATATAGGAAATTAAAAGCAGGGCATTTCATCTGAAGTACTAGTTAATGACACATAGGATTCTTAGATTTTCTTTTCAGCTGGTCCTTAACTACAGTAAACTACGTTTCCATCTGAGTCATATTTCTATGGATAAATAATAAACACATCTCTAGAAAAAGTGTAACTGTCACTATGAAATGTCACATGTAAAGAAAACTAGGTATACGGAGCACATACTGGAATAACTGATAGGCAAACATAATATTGAGAAAATGCACATCTGAATAATGCTGATTTGTACTTTATTGCTGATAAGTAAAAACAGGGACAGCATTTATTAATGGGGGAAGGCTGCTATATCAAGTGACATATGCTGGGAGCACTGTTTCCTGAATTACTTACATGTCATGGATGTTGTACTACACACTGTCAGTGAGCAGACACATTTTGAAATGACACTGGCTTTTTGAGTTTGCATTAATTCATTCCCCATCACTAGAGAGCATACAGGAGATAAATGCTGGACACCTTATTTCATTCACTTATTTTTTCAGCAAGGTGACTGCAAGCTAAAGAAGAGTTTACGTTAACCACCTTACACATTCAAGCAAACTTATACAGTAAGATCATTGATGTTTATATTATAAAGCAGAAGCTACACAGTAAGACATTCTGTCATTCTTACTACATTAATGTTTATAGGAACACTAATACAGGTTAGCTAATTATCTAGAGTCTTCTCCATTAGCACATTCAGATATTCTTCCTTTTTACATTTATTAGACATACGAATTTTATAAACCCACAGTAAATTTTCTGATTTGATTATTTTAATTTCCAGGTCCAGTAGAAAAAAATTGTAACACAAACTGGGCAGAAAAAAGAGCTGTAATATTGACTTCATGTTTTATTTATGGAATGTGAAATTCAGTTGCAGCATTGACTTATTTTTTGTCCCTTGAAATGAAATGCTAAGCTACTGAGAGATCTGACCAATGAAAAACTTTCTAAAGAAACAGGCAAATTCAATGAGCAAGTACCATTTGAAATGGAATTTTCCAACAGCAGTCCAAAGATCTGCTTTCGGGGAGCTCTTACAAAATACTTTCCATTTGCTGATACAGAGATAATATGTATTAGTGAGCCATTGCTCTTATTTGAAAGATGATTAAATTATCACCTTGTCGACAGACTTGGTTCTTTTTTGCACTTCACTATTTCTAAGTTTGCTTAATTTTTATTTTACTCAATAGGCCTACATTTTTTCTCTAAATTAAATCTTATTTTTAATTATTCATATAAAAATATAAAATTTATTTAATTATTTATTTAGAAACAATGATGCTTCACAATAGACCAGTTCTTATTATCTCTTGAATAGAAAAATAACATCCTCTCTGTGCTTTAACTTTAGAACTACATGTATTTTTAAGGAAATATTTTGTTTTAAAAACAGACAAGGAACTTGAAATTAGTTTTTCAACTTTATCTTAGATGATCATAAATATGCAGGCTAATAGCTAATTAATGCTATCCAATAAAGTGATAATCTCAGGAGAGTTGCTAGTAATTTTACATTGCTGCAGTTTTCAAAAAATTCACTGCAAAATTAAGTCCAGATACAGATACAAACATGGAAATACTAAGAAATGTCCCACATTTTCAAAATGTGCAGCTTTTACAGCTGTACATTTTCACATTGTACAGCTTTTTAGAAAGTAAATGGATCTAGGTTTCCACCATTTAAAAGGCAAGCAGGCTTTCTCATAATCCTAACTAATACGCAGCTTTCACTTTGAAGTAAGGCTTAAAACTTCGTAAGACATCAGACTAGTAAATGTCATATGGATTTTACTAAATAGAAAGCTTAAACCCCTATGTGCCAGGATCTTATATGACTGCATTGTTAAAAGAGCATGGATACATTTGGGAAGTATTTACATTACTTTTGTGAATAGGATTGTCGATTCTGTCTTCAATGGCATGTGGAATACTTGGAATGGGTGACAGGTCAATCTGGATTATGAAAAAAAATCCATCTAATATGAAGCAATCCAAACTCAAATGGAAAGAATGTGAAGGATTGTCACACTAGGTGGTCATCAAAAGCAATCAAACAGCATTGCAGATTTGATCTTACATGATCAAACTTAATGTTTATTCTGCTTTCTTGAACATTTACAAATTGATAGAAACTAAATCTAAAGCAAAAAGAAAAAAAAAAAGTTCCCAAATAAGGATATACCTTTTCTGCATTTTAATAGAAAATTTTCATACCAATCATAGCTGTTTCAGCAGGTGGGTGAAAATTAATACATTTACCATTCTTAGTACCATACTTGACCTATTTGCACATTAGTATATTACTTTATAAGTTTCAAAACCAATTAAAATTGAAAAAACACAACTATGTGACCATTAAAAAACTTAAATGTGACTTCAGTCAACAGCTTTCTTCTATTGTTGTTTCCATTTGTTAACTTCAGTTTTAACCTCAGATTAACTTGCAAGGTAGATTTAACAGCAGCTGGAAGCAGCTGGGATTGCTTAAAAAAAAAAAAAAGTAAAAGTTGCTATGTGTTAGGGAAGAAATTGGAAAAAATAGTTCTTTTAGAGCTAAATTAATTTCTCTTTATAGGCTATGATAAAATTGTGTATGAATGTGCTTGAACTGCAGTTACAGAAAATATGTTCACATTTTCCTGTTTCAATACAATCTTCATATAGAAAAGACTGAACTGCAATTAATGTCATATTGACTTGAAGAAGAGCGGCACATTTTGGGCCACTTTTTAAAACCATGCTACTTGAAAACTACATTAAGAGAAGCACTGATTGTGACTGATAAAGCTTTTTTTTTTTTTTTTTTCAATTTTCATCTTGGTGCTACACTGCAGTCTATTATTTGAAATTTAAAAAAAAAATTAAAAAAAATAATATTTAGTATCAGATGTCTAGAGAACGTATGGTTGAACATCCCAAACTGACAAAGGAACTACTCACACAAAAAAATTCTGTCAGGAAAATATTCTTATTTAATTACCAGGGAAAACAGTTGAATCCTCTCTGCGAGATTTAATGCTGACTTGCTTGGAACTTCATCCCAGGATCACCAATTACTGTAAACAAGGCAATCTCAGTTGTCTGGAAACATACTATTTAGGAAGTGAAATCTCTGCTAATTGATGTATTTGTGATTAATTTGCATATCTAGCTGAAATCTGGGAATATTGACCACTATATGAAAGACATTACGGCACGTTTGTAAGTGGTATCCAATTTTTGGAGATCAATGAACTACTCTAGTCAAATATAAAAAAAATAGAGGCTGGACCCATTAACGATACACTACTCTCAGAAAATATAATCTTGGTAAGACTACTGTCAAAACCAATGCATAACTATTTGGATGGACCTGATATTTTATAAGACAAATGTGGTACTATAAAAAATTCATCAAAAAGACTGGATACTTCCCCAGGTAAGTTTTGTGGGCTGTTCTCCAAGGTTGTGAAGCCATAATTACTTACTAGAAAGTTTATTGTATTATTCTGAAGGGAGCGTAATTTCTATTTTTCTTTAGAGAGGACATAACAAATTATAGACGTGGTGGTCTTTCAAACATGTAAGAAAACTTAACATTTTGAATTATTGAATTTTAGAGTTATTTCTACCTAAAAAGTATTTACTTATGCCCTTAAATTTGAGTCATAGTTCAATATATTTTCCCATGATATATCGCCAAAGAGTTTAAAAAAACATGAAAGGGCTGTGACAATGCCTTAAGTAACTATGGAAGCTGGGACAACTCCAGAAAATCTCACTAGAGCATGTGGTTGGAAGTCACATAAAACTCTGCGTATCATATACACCTGTAGTAGTCCCAGACATGGTTTAGTCTTAAGATTGCCTTAGTGCAATGTAACTTTACAAGCTTTACCGATTATCCGGGCTGCAGCTGCCATCTGATTGTTCAATGGCCTCCTGGGCTGGGTTAATGCTGATAGCAATATTTTTACTGGCAGAGGACTTGTGGCAACCACTCAAAATGCTATGATGATAAATGGACAATGAATACCAAATATAAATTTTTAGATTTTGTAGGATTTTTTTTTGCTTGTGGTTTTTTTTTTTTTCTAGTATGCACAGATTTGTCCAAAATTTTCATGCTTGGTCTGTACATGAAGTAGAATATTGCATGCTGAATTCATGATTACATGCACATTAATAACACTGTGCTCATTTACATGTACTATTCTTCTTGGCTTGTCTTCATTCACAGATAAAAGTGTTTCCAGAGGCTTGAAACAGTTAAACTGCTAACAGTCCCATATACTTTATACACCATAAGTAGCCTAATGTAATGCAAGCTGAATAGTGACAGAGAATGAAAAACAGATTGGGTGTTTCAGATTTGGAGCAGTAAATTATCATGTTATTCATTGAACTCTCCCTAGGCTCGGCCAGCCATACATCACCTGTCAATACTATAAATTCAATCTATAAATTAATGTCATTATTTTGTGCTGTCACTAAATGTATGCTGTTCTCAGGAGAGGTCAGGAAGTGCAGAAGCCACATTATTTTACAGGGTGAAACATATTCACAAACCTCAGGAGATCTGACCTACATTCCATGTAGATGTGCATAAGCCTTTTTATCTCAGCTGATACCTGTCTTCCACTTCAGTGTTAGCAAACTTGTGAAGAGCAAGCGGGGTATTACACCAGTCACAAAAGGAAAGGAAGTAGAAATATACCGAGACACAATAGGAATGAGTTACACAACTGTATCTTCTATTGTTACAGAATGTTCTTCAAGGGCAAAAAGTGATGGAGAAAGGGAAACAATTTATAAATCTGCCACGTATGTAGTCTGTTGGCATATTACTGGGTCAGTATCATCCCAGTACTTTCCAGAAGAGAAGACTGAAAGGACTAGGAGGTTGAGTGAGTGGTGTTCAAAGTAAATGGATGTTCTGAAAAACCTTAGAAGAAGAGCCTTAATACTACTAGTCTCAAAAATAAAAAAGAAAACAAAAACAAACAAAAAACAAACAAAAAAACCCACCACAAAATAAGTGATAAACAGTTACTCAGGATTATATGAAACTGTTTGTGAACAGTTCCTTGAAACATCGATATTCCTTTATATGTGTATTGTGTTTACATGGCAAGGTCTTAGTAGTGAGCGGTGTTGCAAGGGTGGTTTCTGTGAGAAGACAGCAGAGGCTGCCCCCATGGTGAACAGAGGCAGTTCCCTCTAGCTCCTAGACAGATGTACTGCTGGCCAAAGCTGAGCTCACCAGCAACATTGCTAGCACTTCTGTGAAAACACATTTAAAATAAAGTAAAAAACTGCACAACAGTGTGTTCTAGGGAGGAGTAAAGAAAAACTGTGAGAGAAACAGCCCCACAGACACCAAGGTCAGTTAAGAAGGTAGGGGAGGAGATGCTCTACTTGCTAAAGCAGAGACATCCCTGCAGCCCTTGGGGAAGACCATGGTGAGGTAGGCTGTACTCCTGCAGCCTGTGGATGACCACGGTGAAGCAGATAGTCAGATTGCAGCCTGTGGAGGACCCCACACTGCAGCAGGTGGACATATTCTGAAGGAAGTTTCAGCCATGGAGAGCCCACCTGAGAGCAGGCTCCTGTCAGGAGCTGAGGAGGAGCCTAAACAGGAGCAGGTTTTCTGGCAGGAACTGTGACCCCATGTGGGACCTATGCTAAAGCAGTCTGCTCCTGAAGGACTGGACACCTGGGGAAGAATCCATGTTGGAGAAGTTTGTAAAGGACTGTGTATCACCTGTGGGACCCCACGTTGGGTCCCACAGGGGGGAGATGGGGAGATGAAATGCTATAAATTGACCACAACCCCTCTTCCTGATCCCCCTGCACAGGACAGGTGGAGGAAGGAGAAGAGCTGAGAGTGAAGTTGAGCCTGGAATGAAGCAAGTTATGGAGGGAAGGTGTATTCAGTTTAGTTTTGTCTTTGTGGGTTTTTGAGTTTTGTTTTTTTTTGTTGTTGTTGTTTTTTTTGGGAGGGGGGGTCTTGTCTGTGGTTTGTTTGTTGTTTGTTGGTTTTGGTTTTCAGTTTGGTGGTTTTTGTGTGTGTGTGTGTTTTGCTTTTTTAATTTCTAATTATCCAACTCTGTTATTTTTTGGCAATATATTGAATTAATCTTTCTCAAGTGTCCCTTGCCTACTTCAGTAACTAGTGAGCGATGTATATGTCCTTGTCTTGACTCACCATCTTTTCATTGTTATCTTCTCCCCACATCCTGCTGAGCAGGGGGAGTGAGAGCAGATTGGTGGGCACTTGGCAGCCAGTCAGACTCAACTCATTACAACAAAATTACATTCTATCTGTCCTAGATATGAATGTTAGAAATAGAGGCAGTGCAAATTTCGTTTGCCTAACAATATAGTTTGAATATTGTCATTGAACAATATTCATTGACCTGCCTCCTCACAGGTCTAGCATGATGTTTACTGGTAAGAGACAGTGATCATGTTTCTATTTTGACTTTACTGCAAACCAGATGAAAAGCATGGTAAATTTGTAGAGACCTGATACCTTCCCAACTTAAAGCTGCATGATGTACAGACTAGAGCTGGATAACAGCAGGCTGGCTTGCAGCCAAGACTGGTTGTATCTAGGCATGATGACATAAGACTTTTTTTTTTTTTCATTATCTCCACATAAGCCCAATAAAAACTATACAAGTGAAGACTGAAAATAATATTTTTTAAAATCACATAAAAAACCCCAAAACAGTGGATTTCCAAATTCCAATGAGATAAGCAGACTCTGCTTTAAACAGAGAAAATACCCTGTTAGCTGGAGCCTTGCAAGTCACAGCCCAGGTCCAAGCACAGAATTCACAGGTGTCCGCTTCATTTGTTAGACTCTGTTATGTTTTTTTTTTTTCCTTCTGCCTACGTTTTAAAGCTTTCAGGAGATAATTGTTTGAGGTTTTCCTCTTGCCAACCCATCTGCAGCCAGAAAATCAGTGGGAGACAGAGAGACCCATAAAAGGTAACAGCTAAATAAGTAATATGCAGAAATTCCTCACACTCACCTCTGTATTGGCAAGGGAAGATGCAGCTGACATGGATTAGCTGAGCGTGAGCTTAGAGAGAGGCTGTATGCAAAGGTCTCAAGACCTCTTTTAACCCTAAAAGCTTTGGAGGTAATTAACAAAAAAAAACCCAAACTAATTCAACTGATCTATCTTTGTGTTTTTTTGACTCTTCCAAGTGAGGGCCTGTTGGTGTTGGATTTTTCTGCTCCCAGGAGAAAATTTCTAAATTACAACAAATGTTATTGTGAAGATCTTGTTGTCTCTTGGGCTCATATATAATAGTCCCACTGGGCTTCTGTCTACAACATCGTGTCACTCATGGCAGTGTGCAGGAAACAGAAAAAAACCCGAACAAACAAACCAAAAAAAAAAGAAAAAAAAAAAAAAAAAAAAAAAATCTTTATTGACTGTCCCCTTCATCAGCACTAAAAAATATAACCCATTACAGATGACACATCTTAACACGGTGCTAACATTTCTGCAAGGTTTTAATGGATAAGTCTCAAGGCAGCAATGATTCACTATAAAGTGTGTTATTCTTAGAGCTGGTTGGGGCTTCTCTGACTAAATTCAGATTCATTGAGACCTAAATGCACTGTCAGAAATCTCTCTGCCTGTCTACCTGGCAGTCTGCTGAAGAATCCATGACTTCAGCATTAAGGGCAGTTGCATCATGTTGATGGGGGTCAGTAGACTAAAAGCATGCAGAAGAATAGCTACAATAAAATGGACAGGCTCTGTAATTCTGCCTGAATTACCAAGGAAAAAATCTTGTTTAATTTACTTCTTACACAAATATTTTTAAAATCTATTTTAATTTTAATCTTAATTCTTAAAACACTAAGTCTCATTCGCTTCTTTTTCAAAGTACCTACCACTGCAAGGCCTTTATAGCAAATTATTCAATTAAAGACTACCAGATGCATAATGCAGTGTGTTACAGATTAACCAAGATGGAAAAGACAAGCTTTTGCTCTAATTTTAACTATATGCTGCTATGTCACTCTCTGATACATTTTTGCTTCTTTTAATGTTTAAAAAAGCCAACACAAACAAGACATAATCTACCAGGAATTATATAAATATATACAATAGTATACATGTACACCTATAAATAAGTTTAGCTTATACTTCCTTAGGACAGAGAGTGTTCCAAAGATTACTTCCAGCCTTATTTTCTCTCATAAATTTAAATAGACAATGATAATTTTCTTCACTTTTTACCTTCATGCTAAGACTTATTCTATATTGTTCTGTACTTTTTGATAATTAAATTTCATTGGATACAACTGCAAATCAGATAATAATTTCAAATGCAGTGGTTATTAAGAATTCAGTTCTACAATCATCATAATAAAATCAAGGTAAGGTCTAAGAACATGTTCACAAGGGCATGTAATGATAGGACAAGGGGTAATGGTTTTAAGCTAGAAAGGGTAGATTTAGGTTGAACATTAGGGAAAAGTTCTTTAATATGGGGGTGGTGTATCACTGGAATGGGTTGCCTAGAGAGGTGATGGGGGACCCACCCTTGGGGACACTCAAGGTCAGGCTTGATGGGGCTCTGAGCAATCTGTTCTAGTGTGAGATGTCCCTGCTTGATTGTAGGGAGGTTGGACTAGATGACCTTTAGAAGTCCCTTCCAACTCAAGACGTTCTGTGATTCTATGACTGTGTGATTCTAACCTGAACAGCATGAGGAAAAAACCAAATTTAAATATAATGAAAACTTCACAAAAACTTTAAATAAATCCCAAAGCCTTTTATATTGTGGAAAGCAAGAAGTTACTTTGTTTAACATTCAACAACAAATACTTACCCAGATCTGTTCTGCAAACATCAGAGTGCTTATTAACATGGATTTTTAATGGTATTTTTAAAGTGAAAACATTAAATTTGCTTTCAAACTTCACCCTTTTTAAACCAAATGTGCTATTTCATAACATGATTCCTGTATGTAAGGGCACATTAAAAAAAATTTAAAAAAATCATGGAGTGGTTTCAGTTTCTGCATTATAGAAAAATACGCAGCAATTTGAATGAGCATTTTTTTTCCAGGAGGAAGAAAGTAAGGATTTATGCCTGCTTCAGAACATAGCTCATCTATTCTCAGTTAGCTGGAAAGCCAAATGTGTAATTTCTCTGATGAATGCCAAGGTATAGCCACAGAATACAAGCATCTAGCTAGATCAGAAAGGAATTGATGAATTGGAAGAAAGAAGCATTTTTCTCTATTTTGCACATATTTTTAAATATTTTATGTTTCTTACTGGTAAAAGCAATTGCAAATCCAGGCTACAACCTCACACATGGATATTTCAGTGAAAGCAAATTTTATATTTATACATATATCTATAGGAGATTCTTTTCCAGGCTTTGTCACATTCATCTGCCATTCAGTTAATGAAGCTGCATTTCCGTTCCCTATTCTGCAAACTACTAATAATAACACAAAATATGAGGCATTTTAATGCACAAAACTCATCAAGATTCTCAAATGGTTTTCAGTAATACTTCACAGAATCACAGATTAGTCATGGTTGGAAAGGACCTCTAAGATCGTCTGTCCAACCATCAACCCCCTGACACCAACAGAAAAATAAATAGAGATAAATAAATAAAAAATGCTCACCAGAGTGTGTCCTGTAGTGCTTCATCTTCACTGTTTTTAAATACCTTCAGGGATGATGACTCCACCACCTCCCTGGGCAGCCTGTTCCAGAACCTGACTACTCTTTCAGTAAATAAATTCTTCCTAATATCTAGTCTAAACCTCTCCTGGTGTAACTTCAGGCCATTTGCCCTAGTTTTGCCATTATTTACTTGAGAGAAGAGGCTGACACTCACCTTGCTACAACCTCCTTTTAGGAAGTTGTAGAAAGCAATTAGGTCGTTCCTCAGCTTCCTCTATTCCAAACTAAACAATCCCAATTCCCTCAGCCTCTTCTCACAGGACTTGTTCTCCAGCCCAATCACCAGCTTGGTTGCTCTTGTCTGAACTCACTATAGCAACTCAATGTCTTCCTTGTAGTGAGGGTTGCAGAGCTGAACAGAGTACTCAAGGTATGTAAATTTTATTACTGTGCGTGAATGCCTTTTGGTGGTGTAGAACAGGCCAATATTTTTAAAAGCAAGGTGTAGGACATTGTAGGATACATAGCATGAAGACATGTTAAAATACACAGTGCCTCATTGCTGTACCTTCTTCATAAAACATGTTTACATGATAAGAAGTAGATTTGGACTTTCATATTTTTCATACAATTTAAATGTAATTGGAATTATTTATGAATTATACAAAGGATAAAACAATACCTCCATATCTTTGTTTCCTATGACTAGCAGTTATTTATGACACAGTACATTTACCAAACCCACTAAGAATTTTAAAGTGGGATCAGGAAGAAATTGTGTTATACACAGATGCATGAAGTATTAATAATGTTAGATTTCAGTTTAAATTAAACAGTCAGGAGCCAGGAAAAACTTTATTTTTTTTTTCCCCCCTCAAATGCCAAATATTAGCTCATGTTTTCAGACTGCATTTTAATGGTCTTGTGCCATCATACTAATGTGGTGGCACACACTACCTTTTTCTGGTATAAAACATGGAGGCTGCAGTTGTGACACGGTCCATCAGCTTATGGAAAATAACCTCAACAACAAATAAAATAACAAGCAAAAAATTATGAAACTTCCAATAAAGTCCAACAAACAATTGCATACCTCCCTATGCTGACACCCTGGACTTCACAATTATTAACCTACCTCTGTTCTGTGCTTACTGGGAAAGCTACTTCTAGGGCAAAGGTTTTGAGATTCACATATATCTCTTAGTCTCTCTAAAATAAAATTTCAGTTGACTTTGCACCATCTACTACATGAAGTGGAAATCTACTTTCTGCTTTGTGTTTGTCTTCTAAAGTTGCTCAGCTTCTCCAATTAGGATGATTTTTTTTCTAGTCTTTTACTCTTGAGTCCTATACACACTGTAAAATGGATGACTCACTATTACCTTAGCTATATTCTTTGACTTCTGTTCCTATGGTCACAGTTTATCTTTCATAAAAATCAGGGTCCTTTTGAGTAAAACTGTAAGAAGGAAAGTACACAGTGTCTGCACCTCAATATATTTGTCCCTTCCCTTCTCTTTCCAGTACCAAAATGGTATTTGGGAAGATGTGTTTCATATCCACTACCTTCATAATCCTGAAGCTCCAAGTTCACAAAATTAACAGTGAAAATGGGAACTTTAATCTCATTGTTTTTAAAGCTTATGTAGCCATTTGTATCGTTAGTAATAACTGCAGGTATGATCACTGATGATTCAGCACAAAGCCTCAATGTTGCACTGTAATTTTAATCCAAAACTTCCCGGCTTCTTAGCTGTCAAAGGATACAGTGGTATGAATTACATCTAATATTCCACAGACATCTATCAAACTCTTTAAGGGCAAAATATTTTTGCTTGTAAAACTATCAAGGAGAAAATACCGAGCTCATAATCAGTAGTAATAATTTGGCAGCAGGCCAAAAGCTTTTTCAGTACAAAAATGAACAGAACTCGTGCCTTTTAAAATGACAGCAGTGATGTAATTATTTATTCTACAAAAAGCAACACCAACAAATGATGAAAACAGGTTTAGAAGGAAAAATATGTACAGAATTAAAAACCCCACAACCTTAGTGAACACATTGCTACTTGACACCAGTATTCCTGTATTTTCAACAGTCAGATTATTTTTTTTGCAGAGTTATAACAGTGATATTACTTATCAGTCTGACTGAACTCAGAAAAAGCTGAAAACATAAAAATATAGAAGAAAAGTACTGTTTATGTTATATAGAAAATAATTTTAACAAGGTAACTGTCACAGCAGCAAGACATTCAAAAAATGAAAATGGTGGATTGAGCCAAAACAACCACAAACTGTATCAATATATTGTAATGATGAATAAACTAAACCAGAAATTTCAAACAGGGTAGGTGATTGACTTTTTACAATAGCCCAGTTCTATTTTCTGCAGGACTTGAATAGTGGAAGTTTTAAGGGGATTTCAAACTAGAAACTCTTAAAAATAATGAAGATATTTCTTGATTGCACCGACTCTAGAACTGCAGTTCATGCATGCCTGGAAAGAGAGAAACCCCTTCCATTCATCTACTTCTATAGAGAATGGGTTATTTTACTGAGGACAAGACAGACAAATATCAGTATCTGAGGGGATGTCTGCATTTGCCTCACAGTTTCAGTTTCAAGATTTGTTTGTAATTTTGCCCCTTTCCTTTTTCTCATGTTAAATCTCATTTCATACTCAAATCACTGAAATCACATTCAGCCCTAATTTATTTTGTTTCTCATTCCATATTATTAGAAACCCCTCCAATTTGATGTTATGAATACATTATAAAGTTCATCAATTTTCTGTACATTCCATCATTTAGAAATAAAAAAATGTACACAACCTTATACTGTTATGTCCACTGAGCCTACAATGAGCCTCTAGTATTTTGCTGGCATCACTTAAGGAAATATCACGTTCCTATATGGTCAGTCACTGACCTAGCACAACCAAGAAGTTTAATTCCTTGCAACCTAGACATTATTCAGGCACATCATCATGCTAGCAATTGCCATAACAGCGCCATAAATTTCTAGCTTTAATCAGTATTCATGTCCACTAATTTAATTTTTTTGCTGGTCCTACATAACCACCTTTGCTCACTGCATCATATCTACAACTTTAGAGAAAATCTACAGGGCTTTTCAGAATGCCTGTTGCAGTGTAAACACTTGGGTTACTGTCACATTACAGACATTAGGCTTGCAGGAGGAAAAGCTTCTCAGTAGAGAACAGGTGTCTGAGCACAGCTATGTCTACACAAAAATTAACAGCACACTTACCTGAAACAAAAAAACAAACAAACAAAAATCTTGTCCTCCCCTCCCCCCCGATTTTTAAAAGATATTAGGGAAATACAGCACAGAGCATCAAGAGTGAAAATAATTTCTCCATTTGCTTGGTAACATACCATGGAGTGCAGAAAGAAATCATGTGCAAATGCAGAAGGATTTCTGCGAGGCTTTGTGGAACCTCACTGATTTAACTCTTAGAAATTTTCCTCTAAATTTTCAGTCTACTTTGCCCCTGTTATTTGAATGACTATAGCAAAGCAGACTGATACTGGGTAAACGTTCTGTATTTTTTTCTACTGATAACATCACTTCATACCTTAACTCCCCCCTGCCCCACTTTGATCTGTTTAAAAGGGTGCAGTAATATTTTTTTTATGTTTATTATGCTGTAGTAAATATGCTACTTTCCCCCAAATTGCTTAAATTTTCTTCACAGTAGACTATCACTCTATTTAGCCTGCTTATACATTGGGCAACATCTAATTTTATCTCCATTCTCAATGTGTTAGCAACCTGAGAGTTTTGCATTTTCCTGATTCTGAATATTAAAAAATAAATACATTTAAATGTAACAATTTTAATGTGATTTTCAGGGAGGCTGAAACTGAGACCTTAGCATGTTTCTTGCTAAGGTGGCAGCAATTTCCTGCAGTCTGAAGAATAATTCCTACTCTTTGAAGTCTGTCTCAACGTCACTCAGACTACTTTTTATGTTATTTAATAAGCCATGACTTTTCATTAGTTTACTTCCACTGAAACAATTCTGATGGTAACTGAGACAATATAAAAATTATGCTTGCTAATCACCAAGTCACAAGTCTCTTCCTACTAGAACAGATGTCACAAAGAGACATAGAGACAGCAAGTAGCTTCCCTCTGTCCCTGAAGAATGAAAATTCTTCTTTAAAGATTTGTTATCCCATGCTTTTAATCAGGGAACTGTAATATCTGAGATTGGTTTGCTCATCAAAGTATTTAAACAGAGCTTCAGAATTTCACAGCTGTTGTAGATGTTGGGAGCACCAGTGGCAGTGATGGGAACAGCTAGATGACAACAAAAACATACGGAGGAATTTTGTTTGTTTTTCTACAGAATGTTTTCATTAATAAATGAAGATTACAAAAATATAAATGCTCCTCAGATGACTAATTTACTTAAATCCTAATGGCAATATGGGGGCTACAGCCCATACAGAGCTCAGACTTGCCAGTAACTGCCTTGAAGATAACAAGTGAGCTGAGGGCCTAGAAGCCCAAGGAGCCTACAAAAAAACCCCACAATCATAGGCTACCAGCCAGCACACCAGGGGGCTGGTATCACAGCTCTTAGGCTTTCTAGGGAGGACTAAACTGTTCTGTCTGACCAAACAGATCTATCTGAGTGTGCACATGTGAGCTTATTATTATTATCCACGTTAAGATTATCTACATTAAGACTAGTCAAAAAAGGTTAGGATTCCTTTAGTAGTTGTGGTGTAGTGCATTAATATTCCTGATTGACATCCAAATCTGTGGTATTATTTTTTATGTATTGCAGGGCTAAATAGCATTTTTTGGAATAAATATTCAGCATAAAGTACCTCAGCCTTTCCCATGCCTCTTGTCACAAGGTCCACTGCACTACCAAGCAATAAGCCTTCCTTTTCTTGTTGACGTACTTTAAGAAACCTTTTCTGTTCTTCCTCTCCCTGGCTAGTTTCAGCTCCAGCTGAGCTGGAACATTTTTGGCTCCATTTCTACAGACGTGGATAACTTCTCTGTATCTCTCCCAGGTAGTTTGCTCTTGCTACCGTGTGCCTCTCTTTTTCTGCATGAACTGAATCAGGAGCTCTCCATTCACTCATACTGGTCTTCTGAAGATTGGGAAGGACAGGTCTTGTACTCAGAGGATTCTGTCCTTGAAGATTAGCTAACTCTCCTCGTCCCCTTGGCCTTCCAAGGCAATTATCCATAGTATCATGCCAAGCATGGCCCTAAACAGAGTAACTCCTCTCAAAACATTATTGATCATCGTCTTCCATATGTTCCAGAAATCTGTATCGTTAGTCTCCAGCCATATCAGCCTTCCAGTAGATATTGTTCTTGTATCTATTGTGTTTATAGCAAAACTTGGTAAAAAAAAGGTTTCATGTCTTGACTTAATAACATCCCAAAGATATTTTCTACTCAGTTTTACAATTTTAGCTGAAAATCTCAAGTCTTTAGACCATCTGCATCCAGTCAAAGGTAAGTAAAGGAAGAAAGAGCTCTGCACCACCCCCAACACCTCACAAAGTATATTAAGAAAACCCCTACCAAACTCCAAAAAGACTAAGCCCCAAACTCCAACAAATTCCTTCAAGATAAGGATTTGTATCTGGTATCTCAAATTCATCTAAGCAACACTTGATGTCTTCAATCTAGAGATTCAGTACCAATTGCTTACCTGACTCACACGCAAATGTCTTTGACGTCTCATCATGAAAGATAATTGCCACTGCATGCTTCTTTGTCTCTCGAGGCAATCTAGTTATGTTTTTGATATTGTGCAGCTCAGTTACCTTAAAATGAAGAAAAGTATTTTAGGCCAGTGTATAAATAGCAAAAAGAAAAATATTAACCATTACTACTAAATTTTCACTCTAATCTGTGTTTTCCCCTAAGGCTATTCATATTTATAAGGGTTTTAGTTGACAAAGACACATACACAGTTAGACGCTAAGGCTGCAAAACTTTATATAAAATGTAATATATCAAAAAGTGAATTGCTTACTTCTCTAATAAAGTTCTCCTTGAAAACATAGTTATTAAAATGACATCAAGAGAGTCTTGTGATTATTCTATATTTTCAGTTTCTATATTCTTAGAACTTTTATGATTTTCAGAATCTGCATCAAATATATTAACCTAATATAAGAGCAGCAGTGTCGTATAAGTTAAGGGAAGTAACAGTCATCATGCCACTAAATTTTTAAGGATAGATCCTCATCTGTCTTCAAAGTGTAATTGTCATCCTCTTAAGAACTCAAAATTTTATTTTCCAAATATTAGAAAAACTTATCAACAAAAAGAGCCTCTTGTAGAAAATTTACAGCATAAACAATAAAATCTATTTCCATTTTCCTTTGATACCAGTAGATAACAATTAAGACAAACGGGAGAAAAATACGTAATTACAACCTGAGCTGGTAGCACAGCCTATGTTAAACTGCTTAACACTTTACATTATAAAACTTATTTCCCAATTTTTATGAACTCTGGGCAAATTTTAACTGTTCATAGTTCGCTTTTCTGGGCTGCGCATCCACCTCAGGAAGAACTGATTTCTAACAAATGTAATCCATAAGAGTTTGGCCTGGGGACAATAATAGGTTGAATGTGAGTGGGTTTTTTTTTTCTTTGTTTTGTAATTCTTATGCTCCCTGTATACATCTCTACCATTCCTTTTATTATGCTGGAAATAATTTTAAAGAGACAGAGATTTTATATGTTCCATAAAAAAAGTGGTGGGGCAAAGACATTGCAAAAAAGATTGAGAGCAAATGACAGCAATAGCCATCAAGAAGCTAGGAACAGAACTGACACAAAGCATGAAGTGGAATGTCTAAGTGCTGATGACAAACCTGAGATCAGAACTTAAAGACTGCTATGTATTTATCTTGACAGCCTTCAACCAAACTCACCTCAGCTTGAAAAGACCTTTACTGTAACAGGTAGGCCAAAACTGGATGTGGTATTCTAGATATGGTCAAATGAGTAGTGAATAGAGGGGGATAATAATTTTCTGTACTGACTGGCCATGCTCCTGTTCATATAGCCCATGGAGATGTTGGCCATCTTTGCTAGCTGAGGCACCAATACCCAGGGCACTTTCCACGGAGCTTCTCTATTCCCCAAATCCCCCCTCTATCCCCAGTCAAAAAATTGAGAAATAAATGGATTCTTACAAAGCCCAGAAAATGCACGAGTAAAAATAAAACTGTATGGGATTTGGAACTCAATGGCAAGACCAACATTGCACCTGTGTCCAAAAATAGGCCAAAAGATCAACCTTGGGGACTAAAGGTTGGGCAGGCTCACTTCAATCTGAGGGAAGATATGAGGAGTGAGTCGTTAAACAGATTTCCAGGCATGTGAAGGAGAATATTGTAATTGGGAAGGAGCAGCATGGATTTATTAAGGGTAAATCATGCATGAGCAACCTGATAGTCATCTGTGATTTGGGATGAGGAGAGAGCAGCGGATGTCATTGGGTACTCACTTAGGCAAGGCTTTTGACATTGTCTCCCACCATATTCTCATATCCAAGTTGGGATGTTATCATCTAGGTGGGTGGATGTTTAGATGATGAAATACTGATTGGCTAGTCAGAACCAGAAAATCATGGTTAATGGGTCATACTCCACCTGGAGGTTGGCAGCAAGTGTAGAAGTTCCAGGGTCTGTATTGGGACCTCTCCTGGTTAGTATTTTAGTTATTACATTGTTATCAGGTACCCGGGGCAGGTATTGAAGCATGCACTCACCAGATAGCACTGCTGATTTTCCTTGATCTAGGCATGATAAATGATCTAGTATATGAGTGCACTCGTATGGCTTACTCAAAGCACTAATCTGAAGGAAATCCCATAAAAGGGAAAGGAAAGCATTAGGAGGCAGAGGGGAGAGCACACCATGCAGAAAAAGCCTGCACTTTAAATCGTGTTATGTTTCTCTTTCTGGATTAGCAGGAAAGAAAATAAAAGTACTTTGAATAGTGAAAACAGGCCGTATTAAGCCTTCTTCCAGTCTCTCAGACAATAGTGATCTATCTCTTCATTTGAGTGTTATAGATTGCCGAAAGATCCTGCAATGCTGGTAGGTTTGATAATAGATCCTAAAAAACTACATTCCTGGCATCAAAGATACATAACTTTCACAGTAATTTTTGCTCAAAACAGAACCACAGATGACTAGGGATGTATATCTAGCCATCTATAAAGATGATTTTATGGGTTGTCTTGTTGATCATTACGTTAAGCTTGTTTTATTGAATATATTGACAGAACTTTTTTTTTTTTTTTTAAAATAAGAAGAATTTTTTCAGCAAAAAATGCACTCGTATGGCTTACTCAAAGCACTAATCTGAAGGAAATCCCATAAAAGGGAAAGGAAAGCATTAGGAGGCAGAGGGGAGAGCACACCATGCAGAAAAAGCCTGCACTTTAAATCGTGTTATGTTTCTCTTTCTGGATTAGCAGGAAAGAAAATAAAAGTACTTTGAATAGTGAAAACAGGCCGTATTAAGCCTTCTTCCAGTCTCTCAGACAATAGTGATCTATCTCTTCATTTGAGTGTTATAGATTGCCGAAAGATCCTGCAATGCTGGTAGGTTTGATAATAGATCCTAAAAAACTACATTCCTGGCATCAAAGATACATAACTTTCACAGTAATTTTTGCTCAAAACAGAACCACAGATGACTAGGGATGTATATCTAGCCATCTATAAAGATGATTTTATGGGTTGTCTTGTTGATCATTACGTTAAGCTTGTTTTATTGAATATATTGACAGAACTTTTTTTTTTTTTTTTAATGACAGGAATACTTTCAGCACAAAATGAACAAACAGCAGAATTTTATTTCATTTTCTGGTGGGAGTTTAATGTCTGAAAGAGTCAATGAAAACACCATCAAATTCTGATGTGCTGCTCTTCGGTACCCCTATGAGAGATTTGGTTGAACAAAATGCAAAGCAAGTGAAGGAAAACAGTCTCTGTGCATTGAAACAGAGGCTTTGTTTTAAACACAATTCAACTTTGTTTCTGGCCTTATACTGCCTCCCTAGACAGCACATATAACATCTAACAACTCCAGTGTGACAGGCAGAGTTACATAAGTTTTCTCTTCCAAAGCTCACTGGCTTTTACTTCGGTTTTTAAAAGCTAGTTTTTTTAGCCATTCATATTTTCACACAGAAGTCATGTTACTTTTGTGTACATTTTTCCACAAAAATTGACATTTTAAACTACCATTAGATATTGTGAGAGATCTCCTGTCAAATTCTTTAATGTTTTAACATAGGTAGTCAAAATCTTTCTGCCCATTAAAAAAAATGAAATTCTTTGTTATATATGAACGGAAATTTTACTAGAAACAATACTGTTTTAGTCATAATATTCTAAGGATAAAGGGAATTTATACAGATACTAGTTAGGAAAAGCAATTAGTTTTAATGGGCAACTATCAGAAAAAAAAGAAAAAAAAGATTAAATGAGCTTTAGCACACAGGCCCAGCATATCTGAAAACCAGCAAGTTTCACAGCATCACAGATTGGCTGGGGTTGGAAGGGATCTCTGGGGATCATCTGTTCCAACCCCCACTGTTCAAGTAGAGTTACTTAGATCTGGCTGACCAAGTCAGTGCACAGATGTCTTTCGAATACCTCCAAAGTGGGAGACTCCACAGTCTCTCTGGGCAACCTGCACCAGTCAGTAACGTTCACAGTGAAGGAGTGTTTGCTGATGTTCAGAAGGATCCTCTGGTGTTTCAGTGTTTGCCCTTGCCTCTGGTCCTGTCACTAGGCATCACTGAAAAAAGCCTGACTCTGTCCTCTCTAAACCCTTCAGGTGTAGAGAATACACTTCACTGATGAGTATATAATGATTGAGCCTTCTCATCTCCAGGCTGAACAGCCCTAGATCTCTCAGCCTTTAATTACAGGAGAGAGCCTCTAGTTTATCATCTTTGTAATCCTTCAGTGAACGCTTTCCAATATGTTAATATCTCTCCTGTACTGGGGAACCCAGCACTGGACCCAGCACTCCAGATGTGGCTGTACCAGTGATGAGTAGAGAGGAATCACCTACCTTCTAATGCATCCCAGGATACCACTAGCTTTCTTTGCTGCAAGAACACATTCCTGGCTCATATACATCAAGCCATAAGAAAAAAGAGGAAGCAGTTTTAGTTTTATCTCTTGGGCAAGTCAACAGGCTGACAGAACCCCCCCCAACCAGTTAACATCTCAGAAAACTGAACTGATGCTAACAATGACAAAAGGTCACATTATCAAATAAGACTGTCGGTATTTCTATTGGATACATAATTGTGAATATCAAATAGAGGTATGAATTTCTGCTTCCATATTCATCTGTTGAAATTGTACCTATCCTTCCACTGCTAAAGAGAATTGAAGTTAATAAAATTCTGAATTCTGGGTTTAACACTGTGGGGAACGGTCCGTCTTCTTTCCCCCACATAAGACTAAACAAAAAATGCCTTTCAAGCCAGCAAAGCAAGAGTGACGCCTTTACTCTGATTCAGACAAGGACGCAATGAGGAGGCCTCTTGCCCTACCAGATAAGTGCACAGCAAAAAAGCAGCACAAGGGTTATAATAACTGGCAGGAAAATAGACAATAGGTTAAAAGCTGCCTCTAACAGAGTATGTACATGGCCAATGCTGATTGGTTAATTCAGACAGTGGTACTTTCTGGAACTATGATCTCTGATCTATAAGAAGAGAGTAAGTTCTGCAGGGTTCTGCTCGCCCTCTCTGCTCTGTCTCTCTGCCTGCTTGGGACAAGACCCCGCTGCGGTACCTGAACCTGCCTGAGCGCCGCTCCTGGACCGAACCGGACCGGAGAAGCCTGCCCAGCCTGCATCTGCCACAAAGCCACGGGACCAGAGCCCTGCCAGCAGCAGGAGGGGGTCGCCCCAGTTACTGGGATGCAGGACCCCCCTGCGGATCTCCAGCCGAGCCTGCCAGCACATTTTGAGAACTGCGCCACGCAAGGAGGGTAAATGCACACACACACACACACACTCACACACTTACACTTTAACTTTCTTACTGGGCTCAACTCCTACCCTTTCACTCCATTGATTTTACACCTCTCCTTCGGAGTGTGCCTTTCATAAGACCACAGTACCTTCGAATCCCTTTTCCAATATACACCCAGCCAACCTCTCTTGAACCTTGATCCTTTAGTTTGTGTTGACCCTTAATAAACCGATTAATTCGCAAACTAAACATTGGTCTCAGTAACAATTAGTGAGCGTGGTGAGAGGGCACTCTGACCTACCCTCTAAGAGACGGTCCCGCAGCGGCCGCTCCTCTGAGAGAGGCGAGAGCCACGTGTGACCCTCGGGATCCTTCACAAACCTCTCCTCATTGGGGGCGGGAAACATCCTGACAGCCGGTAGCCCCCCCAGTACCAGCCCGCGACAAACACTAAAGAGGCATGAGTCATTTCTCTACTTGCTGAATATTTACAATTACGAACTACACACCTGAGACTATTTTTGTTTTGTTTTGTTTTGAGCAAAACCAAACTGCTTTATCTCAGTGGTATTTGAAAGTGTGGTTTGTTTTTTTCTCTGTTCTTCAAAAACAAACAAAAAAAACCCACTCAAAAACCAAAGTAACAACCAAGAAACAAGAAAAAAAATCAATATCTTTTTTAAAGGGGAAAAAATATCAGTTACTGAAAAGACAAAAAGTCTTATGACCGAAAAAGTAATAACTTCAAAAAATAATTTAATATACCTCTTTGCAAACTTTAAGAATGTTTTAAAAAAGTTTAATGCACTTCAATCAAATTGAAATTTTATAAAAAAGAAAAGCTTTTTTTTAATGAGTAGTGCATTAGGCATTTTTAAGCAAGGAGTATTATACCAAAATTTGCTACCTCCTTTATCATAATAGACTTGTTGACAAAACACAGTCTAGTTCATCAAAAACTTTGTTATAAAAACAGAATCACAGAATCTTAGGGGTTGGAAGGGACCTCAAAAGATCATCTAGTCCAACCACCCTGCCAGAGCAGGGTCACCTAGAGCACATCACACAGGAACTTGTCCAGGTGGGTTTTGAATGTCTCCAGTGAAGGAGACTCCACAACCTCTCTGGACAGCCTGTTCCAGTGCTCTGTCACTCTCACAGGAAATTTCTTCCTGATATTCACATGGAACCTCCTATGCTCCAGTTTGCACCCATTGCCCTTTGTCCTATCACTGGACACCACTGAAAAAAGCCTGGCTCCATCATCCTGACACTCACCCTTTACGTATTTGTAAACACTGATGAGGTCACCCCTCAGTCTCCTCTTCTCCAAGCTAAAGAGACCCAGGTTCTCAGCCTTTCCTCATAAAGGAGATGTTCCACTCCCTTAATTGTCTTTGTGGCTCTGTACTGGGCTCTTTCAAGCAGTTCCCTGTCCTTCTTGAACTGTGGGGCCCAGAACTGGACACAATATTCCAGATGTGGCCTCACCAAGGCAGAATACAAGGGGAGGAGAACCTCTCTTGACCTACTAACCACACCCTTTGTAATACACCCCAGGATGCCATTGGCTCTCCAGCAGGCCAGCCCCAAACCTGTACTGGTCCATGGGGTTATTCTTCCCCAGATGCAAGACTCTACACTTGCCCTTGTTGAATTTCATTAAGTTTTTGCCCGTCCAACTCTTCAGTCTCACTGAATGGCAGCACAGCCTTCTGGTGTGCCAGCCACTCCACCCAGTTTAGTGTCATCAGCAAACCTGCTGAGGGTACACACTGTTCCCTCATCCAAGTCATTGATGAAAATACTGAGCAGTACCGAAAATCATTTTTTCCTATTTCCCCTCATCTGTGTCCTTCTAGAGCAAAATGAGCTTCCACAACAAATAAAATCCCTAATATTAACTGTTCAGTGAATAATTCTGCAAATAGATTTTCTTGCCTAATCCTTCGCTTCTTCCAGCAGGCTAAACAGATCCTTTTGTATTAAGCTATGATTATGTAGTTACAACTTTTCACTAGCATGTTAGTTTCTTAACTTAGGCTTTCTTTTCTCCCCTAGATATTGGTGCTATTATTCAGTGCAGTAGTCCACATGATGCTGTGTGATACATGTTAGGAACTCATAGCACCTGGCCCATTTCTCAGTTCTTCTACTTGTCATCAATTATTCCTGCATCATATGTCCATCACTCAGCAGTCTACATGTTTGTTTCCTTGCTTTCTTTTGCCTTCTTGGTCTATTCCTGTATCAGTCTCTAAAACCGTGATTGAACAAAAAGGTGGAATAGCTACTTAACTTCTACATAACAGATTTTTCTTTGCCAAGCTTTTTTTATTCCACTTTTTTTTCCTCAAGGCATCAATCTTAAGAGCCAAAAAGTTGGTAAGGACTCCTCTGAAGGAGCCAACAGTTTACAAACTCCATGTTATCTGGTAAAAAGTTTATGTCCTCACTGAGAAAAAAAAACACAACAAAACACAAACAAACAATAAAAAATGAACTTAGTTTCTGTGAAGATTTTGCCTATCCTATGTTTTATGACGATAATTTGTATCCTGAGAGTGACCTATACTGGGCAGTTATTTGGTTGTTTATTGTACTAAAAATCGGTTCTAATCAAGGAGCTGAACATCTAGGATCTATAGTACATGGACATATAAACACTACATGTATATAACACATCTAGAGCTCTGGTGCTCGTGTTATACACTAAAATAGATTGAATAACTCTTCCAAAATTATAGAAATATTAATACCAAATCACATTTACACCAACATCACTACCAAAAAAATATAATTCTACAGTAAATAGGAGAAGAGGTCCAGAATAGATGAAAAACACTAATATCATGCATAAAATCTCAAACATGTGCCTCCTATGTAAAATTAAGAGGAAAGTAATTCTGTGAGTCCATCTATTGAATGCTATTTCCACTGTGCAACAGTCGTGGAAATTGCTTGGGCAGAGGAAAAGGTCTGAATTTACATAAATGGATTTCTGTTTTACATTGCCCACTACCTTCCTGTCATTTAATTTCTATCTAGCAAAAACAGAAGCAAAAGAGAGAGCTACAAAATGCAATTGGTCATCTTCTTATTTCTTAATAATGGCCCACATACTACCATCTGTTGTGCAATACTATGCAAACAGTAATGTTACAGAGCAAAAGGGAACACAGTGGCAAGGAGCAGAGACTCTAGTGAGAGATGCCCAAACAGCAGAGAACTACTTCAAACTAGAAACAGGACAACAATAAGAGAACAATACAAGTAGGAAGAGCTGTGCTACCATAGCAAGACAAAGGCAAAGGAGGTGCCAATATGCTAATGTTTCTCTGAATGCTGCTGCCAGTCTGTAAAAGGAGCAAAGAAGATTGGATATAAGGAAAAAATCAGGTCAGATATTAGGAAAAAAATCTTTACAGAAAGAGTGGTCAGGCATTGGAACAAGCTGCCAAGAGAAGTGGTAGGGTCACCATCCCTGGAGATGTTAAAAAAACATGTTTAGTTGGCAGAGTGGTGTTTGGTTGACAGTTGGACTTGATGAGCTTGAAGGCCTTTTCCAACCTTAATTATTCTGTGTTTCTACGAGATGCTGGCCTATTGCAGATGAACGGGCTACAGAAAGGAGGATCTCAAAGAAACAAAACATCTCCCTTTAACTGAGTTTTCAGTCATCCTGTCTGCAGTTAGTGGCAGCTCCTTTCACATGGCTAAATCCAGATGCCACAGAGGAGAAGTTTTATTACAGCTTCAAGTAGAGCAGGACATAATTTTGTCTCTTAAAAAAAAGCAGTGTGGTGCCTGAAAAGCATTAAGACTTTTGGGAAGGAGGAAATGGCTACACTAACAGAAACACAGCCAATACGCCAAGGGAACTGACTTTTCTTCTTTACTCAGCATTCATTAAATCACACCTACAATACTGTGTCCAGCTTCAGGACCCAAGTGCAAAGGATAAAACAGAATTAGTTCATCAGAGAGCCACTAGGACAACTAAAGCTGGGCCACCTGCCCAGTGGGGAGAGTGTGAGGGATGGTGGCTGCTCCAGCCTGTAGCAGAGATGGTTTCAGGAGGCATCTAACAGCAGCCCCCTACTACCTGCAGGGAGGTTGTCAAGGAGAGAGAGAGACTCTTCACAGGTGTGCTTGGTGAGAAGAGGGACAATGGGCATAAACTGAGACAAGAGCTGTTCAGGCCGCATAAGAGAAGCATTGTTTTCATCATGAAAACAGGCTAGCAATGGGACAAGCTGCCCAGAGAGTCTCTGTGTTCTCCAGCCCTGGAGGTTTTCAAGACCCAGCTGGACAAAGCCCTTAGCAACCATGTCTGACCTCAGAGTAAGCTCTACTGTGAGCAGGAGTTGGACAAGAGACTTCCTGCGTTCCATTTGCATCTGAATTAACTTGTGAGTCTAAGAAAAAGATGCAAGCAGATTTATAAGGATATTTGGACTTCTATGGGTTTGGGTAAACCCATATGGGATTAGTCAGTCAGAGGATTTAAGACGAAACACATTTTCCTGACTTCAGCATATACTACATAAGAACAGCACTTGACAATCAGCAATGGGAGTATATGATGCAAAAGAATGAAAAATAAGACTTGTGGTAAAATAGTACTAAAAGGTAGACAAAAATAAAAACCTGTTTCATGAAAGAATAGCAAAACTTAAAACACAAGATTACAAGAGGAACCTAAGAAGGGAGAAGTGAAATCCCAAGATTAGGAAAGAGAAGGAATGGACCATATGAAAAAAAAAACCAAAACCAATCCATAAGGAAAGCAGATCTTTTCCCATGTCTGCATGTGGATTTATCCCTGGAAGAAGATGAGTTGTTATGGTAACAACACTCTCCAGGAATTATGCCAAGGAGTGGCATATCAACCTTCACATTATGCCTCTGGGGCAGGCCTCCAGCTGCTGTATCAGAGGAACATGGGTTTAAGAAACTGCTGCCAAGTGAATGTTAATTCCTGTAAGTGCTACATGGAAACCACATCTGTAACAGCAGTAAGAATCTTATCTGTTTACTGAAAAAGTAGATAATAAACACATAGATAATAATAGTAGATAATAAAAAAATAAGTCAGGCTAAGAATAAGCCAGTAATGTCAGGGCAAGAAAGTGAAGTTCAGTGGAAAGCGATACGGCAGAGGGATACTGAACAATTTCTGCTTGTACTCCAGATAAAATAAATATTAAAAAAAAAAAACAAAAAAAAAAAACCAAAATTTTTCAGCATTTTTTGAGAATATAGATGGCATGTAAATTTATAATGAGTATGAATTTAGATAGCAATTTTTTAATTCACCAAGATTAAAATAAATGTAAAAGAAAGAGAAAATCTAAATCTTTACCTTGACTGCCTCTTTTCTCTAAGTTGCCACTCACTATTGCTAAGTACCAGCATTGTTGACTTTTATATGAGCTACCACCTGGGTACCCAGATTCATGTTGTATTCTAACTGCCTGCTTACCACGTAAGAAGTTACAAACTCTTCAATTTGTTTCAATTAAATCTAAAAAAATAAGGATGGAAACCAAACTTACTTGATTAGCTTTTGTTAAGTCACTTTAAATGTTATATGGTTTTACAGTATCTGTAAATCAATCCTACAAAGGCAGAAAAAGCAGATTAAGTCAGAGCACCTACCCTTAATAGGGAGAGGTTTTGCCAAGCCAAGTTACTTTACTTTCTCTCAAACTGCACTACTGCAATACTGCCAGGACTGAACTGCTGCCTAACGCATAAAATCAACCAGCCTACTGGGATTATTCTTGTTTTGGCTGGGAGCCTGATGTTTTAAAGCAATTGTTAAAATCTGATCCGCTCATGTGTATGTGGACCTCTTCCCTTAACAAACATTTTAATTAAGATTTTTTAATACACAGTGAAAAAGAATTGCCTTCACACTTCAAAGGGTACTTTTATAGGCAATCATTTGTAATTTAAAAATCTCAGTTCTCCCCAATCCCATTTTCTCAGTATCCTAAAGAACCCTCTAAATATGTTTTCCAATCTGACCTTTCATTTTGATGTGCAAACCAAATACCAGACTACTGTGTTAGTATAGCATTAAAAAAAAAAAAAAAAAAAAAAAGGCAAAGGGGACACACACACCAGCCTTCTGTAAAAGTGAGTGTTGTCAATATTTAAAATAACTAATTCCTTAATACTTAAAGGACACTCATTTGAAACAAAGGTTCACACTTAACAAATAACACCATGCTAAAGAAACGACAGAGAGGGAACATAATTCACAACTGAAAGAAAATAGGTTTCCCAAATATCTTCCAAAAATTCAGCTACAATAAAAAAAAAAGATACTTCAATATGAAACTTCCTGCTAGAGTTACTAGGTATGCAAACAGTAGAACTGTGCTTATGCCTGAGAAACAAAATGAGGTATTTCATTACTGTAGTTTAATTATCCAACTAGAGTAATAAAGCAACACTTCACAATGAACATGTAAATGAATTAGACCATTATATGAGTTTTAATAGCCTTATGAGGCTACTAAAATATACTGGACAGTCAGAAATTGTTTAAATTTTTATGAGCTTTAACTTATAACAATATCAAAGTACATGATTATGCCCAGACTTTTTCAAGTTTCGGCCCAAAGATATTGATTAATTAAAAGGAATATTTGATTTGTCATCTAATAAAAAGAGCAGGAGAAATACACTTTTCCAAAACTTCCTTTAAATTTTGTTCTTGGTTCATTTAAATTGGCTGACCTGCAAAAAATACCTAAACTATTTTTTTAGATAAGCTCGATTAAAAATAAAGTGTTCACTAGCACAGTCTACATTTGAAAAAAAATTACAAGCAAGGATATGCTTACAAAATTATAACTTTGTTGAGTGCAGTAAGTGATGGGTATATAATTCTTTCTGCTAAACTTCTAGGTATAATGCTTAACTACAAAATCTCTCACTACATTATCAAACTGGGTCAGGAGTGTTAGAGGATGCAAGTAACTTTAGGCTTTCAATTCACATAAATTGTTTTGGCTGTATCTTTGTTGTACATTATGCCAGTGGCTGAGCCCCAGATTTCATTACCCTCCCTATCTCTTTCAAACTGGAAAATCCTTCAACATAGGCTGTAGCTGCCCTTAGCCAGATCTTTAAACCACGAGGATGCTCTGGGTCAAAATAAGGTAAGACAGGCTGGCTTACTTCCATTGCACCACTCACAGGGGAAAAAGAAATAATGGTTGAGAAGCATCTCATGATGCACATTTTAAGGACCTCTCCGGTGCTGGGTATCCATTGAACTATCAAGAACTATACTCAGAAAAAGAAATATACAATAGACAGGAAAGGACAAGTAACGTCATCCTCTTTGCTCTCTGTGTTCCTGGCTCTTCTCACTTGATCCCTAAGGTGAGAAAATTTGTAAGTTCAAATTAACTTAAATTCAGTCTGTACGTGGGTGTACACATATACTCAAAGTGGTCCTAAATTCTTTAGGAGAAAAATGTGAAAGAGAGAAAAATGCAGTAGAGAGAACCTGAAGGAAAAAACCCCACAAAAACTACCACCACCACACAACACCCCCTCCCCCCCCCCAAAAAAAAAAAAAAAAGCAACTTGAAAACAAAGGCAAGGAAGTATTCTGAACAGGAATGTAACCTTTATTTCAGGATTTTTTAAAAAAGTGAGAGTTTTAATTTTTTAGAAACTTTTTTCAAATACTTTCACTTTATCTGCTTCTAAAATTAACTGCAAATTATTAGGTGATAATTTGAAAATTCTTTTTAGCTTAATTGTCATTGGGGATAAATTAATTTTGAAAATCTACTATGACGATTACATACAGCTACATTTTCAACTATAATGTATTTTTAATAACCTTCATCAACCAGTGATTTGAATTTCAAATTTCCTTCTATGAAGGAAAAAATTAGATATCTTTGTGCCAGTTTTCATAATAAAGTGCTCTTTATGCTGTAATGCCTCCCTTCCTATAAGCAAATCAAAACCTTAAATTAAACTTAGCATTCATAAGTTACTATATTTCATCTCCCTTTATTATGAGAAAGTAAATTGCAATTACAAACCTGTCTGCCCTTTCTGGTACACTATAACATGATATTTGTACCTCTGTGCTTCCTTTTATAGCTATTGCACAAGGGACCATGCCTCTTACCATTCCCACTTCAAAATGGTAAACACTCCTTCAACAACACAGACATAATTCAGCATAGCTTGAAGGGAAAATGTTGTCATTAAGAAGCAAAAATACTCACATAACATTTCTTTACAAGTGTTATAAACAGCAGGCTAGATAATTAGGTCTTTAACTTCCATAATGAACTTTTATTATTTATGTTGTATACCTACTTTCCACACTTTAATAGTGATTATAGACACACACAATATTGGAAAAAAACAAACACAGAGCCAGATCCTGAAGACTAGGAAAGGAAGACTTAAATATTTGACTACTAATTCTATAGGTATATTCCACCATTTTCCTGTTTGCATGGCAGTGGGTCCCACTGGGTCAGAGCTCAGTATGTTAGCACAAGTAAATTCCTTTATGTTTATTAGAGCCCCTTCTAAACTTAGTATGATACATATTGTCTTAATTATGTGGTGGCATTTGATTTTACATAACTGTTTTTCACCTCAGAATAAATGGTAAATACTATTCTGTTAAACAGAGACTTTATAAGTTATGTTTGAATCTCATAACTTCGTACTGTTTTTCTGACTTAATGGTGTATTTGTTACACCCTGGTTTCTCTCAAGGCTTTTTTATAATGATCATCACAAAATAATATTCCACACAGATGGTTTCACAAATATTAATTTCCTTCACACATTCATCACTTCTGAGAGGTGTGGATTATAGTGACAGGGAAGAAACAAATAAACTGTAGGGTGAAAACAAATGGGAGTAAAAAAGTGTCCTTTAAACTTTTAATCTTTATTTGTGATATCTAGGATTCAGATTTTCAACAACACTGGAATTAAATAAACTGGGAGCTTAGTGCATATCTCCACAACAGAACACATCTGTTTTATATCCTAGCTCAACTGTTTCTTCCTCATCTGCCCCCCAGGGACCAGCAGAGGCCTCCTTCAGAGACTTTATTTCCAGTGTCTCTTCTCAGAAGTACCCATTCCCCAGCTTCATATGGGTACCTGATACCAAAATCCACATTCCCAAACACAGGGTCTTCTTTCAGAACCTGTCACTCCTGGGGATGTCTGAGAAAAGCACACCTCCCAGGTGTGAAACATGAAGTAAGTAGAGAGCCATTACTAGAGAACCATTTGCTTTGGTGCAACAATCTGAGCTATCCCTCTTCCTTTCTCTTAATGTGCATCCATCCTGCTGCCCTGAGACTCTGCCCAAAATATAATTGGCCTGAAGAGACAAATTATGTCCATACTCCTTGCTTCCTCGTCCACCTCCGTCTTATTGTCAAATTGTTATTACTGTACCAGTCTCCTTGTCTTTTTTCAAAGTCTACTAAAACGGATTTCAGTTTACCCTTAAAAATCTGCATTTTCCTCACCATCTTCCCATCCCTTTCTTCCCTTTTCCATTTTTCATATCAAATTCTTGAACAGTCAGCTTTCCATCTGCCAGAAGGTCTTGGTGTTTCTCCCAGGTATCTAATTAAAAAGGTGATTTCATAGAGTGGCAGAGCATTTATTCTTTACTATGAGGAAGTAACTAGGTGGATAGATGATGGTAGAGCGGTAGATGTGGTTTATCTTGATTTCAGTAAAGCATTTGACACTGTCTCCCACAGCATCCTTGTAGATAAGCTGATGAAGTATGGGCTTGGTGATCAGGTAGTGAGGTGGATTGTGAACTGGTTGAAAGGAAGAAGTCAGAGTTGTAGTCAATAGGACAGAATCCAGTTGGAGGTCTGTGACCAGTGGAGTCCCTCAGGGGTCGATACTGGGACCAGTGTTGTTCAACATCTTCATCAATGACCATCAGGTTTGCTGATGAAACTAAGCTGGGAGGAGTGGCTGACACATGAGAAGGCTGTGCTGCCATTCAATGAGACCTAGACAGGCTGGAGAGTTGGGCAGGGAGAAACTTGATGAAATTCAACAAGGGCAAGTGTAGAGTTTTGCATCTGGGGAAGAACAACCCCACGGACCAGTACAGGTTTGGGGCTGACCTGCTGGAGAGCAATGTAGGAGAAAGGGACCAGAGGGTCCTGGTGGACAGGAGGATGACCATGAGCCAGCAATGTGCCCTTGTGGCCAAGAAGACCAATGGCATTCTGGGGTGCATTAGAAAGGGTGTGGTTAGCAGGTCAAGGGAGGTTCTTCTCCCCTTGTATTCTGCCTTGGTGAGACCACATCTGAAATATTGTGTCCAGTTCTGAGCCCCACAGTTCAAGAAGGACAGGGAACTGCTTGAAAGAGTCCAGCACAGAGCCACAAAAATAATTAAGGGAATGGAACATCTCCCTTGTGAGGAAAGGCTGAGGGAGCTGGGTCTCTTTAGCTTGGAGAAGAGGAGACTGAGGGGTGACCTCATCAAAGTTTACAAATATGTAAAGGGTGAGTGTCAGGATGATGGAGCCAGGCTTTTTTCAGTGATGTCCAGTGATAGGACAAGGGGCAATGGGTGCAAACTGGAGCATAGGAGGTTCCATGTGAGTATCAGGAAGAACTTCTTTCCTGTGGGAGTGACAGAGCACTGGAACAGGCTGTCCAGAGAGGTTGTGGAGTCTCCTTCTCTGAAGACATTCAAAACCCACCTGGACATGTTCCTGTGTGATGTGCTCTAGGTGACCCTGCTCTGGCAGGGTGGTTGGACTTGATGATCTTTCGAGGTCGCTTCCAACCCCTAAGATTCTGTGATTCTGTGATTTTTCTCCCATGCTCTAATATTTGGTCTATTTCTTCTTTAATTTATAATTAAACAGTTTTCCTTTCTCTGTTGCCTAGGTGCTAGAGGATATACATACAGAGAATGGCTCCATGATCTCATCTCAAACACCTGACCTCATACTAGTCATCAGAAATGACGAGTAGCAATTAGAGTGAATGTCAGGCTTTAGCCCTGAAATAACTTCAGGGAACATATTTCATTACTCAAAAAAAAGAAATTTATTTGAATTTCCATAATATACAAACTTTACAGATGCCATGAGATTGTAGCTGTCAAAGTCAGAGGTGTTCCTAACAAACATGCACAAAATACCAGTTTGCTTACGCTTTAAACTTTGCCAAAGCATTGGTAGGTTTTCATGGCAAAATATACATAACTGACACCATGGTTTTCACTGCTGTAAAGCAATAGCACTAAAGTAGTTCATAGAAAAGCTCTCTTGAGACTCTTCTAAGAGACACTAGGAAGATTAAGCATATTTTTTCTGTCACTAGAAGTAACTGAAATATATACTCAGGAGAGGGCAGGACCAGTTTGACACAATACATGCAGCACAGGGATATATCAAGAGCTTGTAGCAACTTAAATGACATATACTTCATAGTTCACAGAAAATCTAGGTTGGAAGGGCCCCTGGAAATCATCTGGTGCAACCTTGAAAGCAGCGCTTTAGGTTACACAGCCCCCTGTCAAGCTAGGTCTTCAAGCATTCCATTGAGGAAACAGTGACCTCTATGATTACCTTGCTCTTATGTTTAGTTTTTTCTATGGCTTTTTTTTTTTTTTTACTCCTTGCAGCCAGCTAATTTCCCCTGGATCAACCTCTGCCCATTGCCTCTTGTTCTTTCCCTGTGCATCTTTGAGAAGAGAGCACTTCCATTTCTCACCTCAGTCAACTCATCAAAACTGGAAGCTGTTATTAGATTCTGTCCCCAGGCATTCTCTCTTCACTGTGCAAATACAGTTCCTTTAACCTTTCCTCATACGTCACATTCTCAAATCTCCAGTTTTCTCATTACTCCACTGTTGGTCCCTCTCAGTTTTTTCAAGTCTCTCTTGAATACAGTGGCAGGGGGACCAGCACTGAACACAGTATTCCAGGTATGGTGAAACAAGCACTCAGTAAAGAGGAGCCTTCCTAATTTAGGGTCCTCAATCTGATGATCATACTCCTGCTGAGACAGCCCAGAACATGGTTTGCCTTCACAGCTGCCAGAGCACAAGGCTGGCTCAGGTCACTGCCCAGAAGGTCCATAGGGGCCTTTTCAGCAGAGCTGCTGTCCAGCCACTCAGTCTCCAGGCTCTTCTGCTGCTTGGTTATTATGTCTCAAGTGCAGGATTTCATATTTGTAGAGGTCATGGATCCTCCGTCATTGAAGATACTAAAACGCAACTGGACATGGCCATCAGGAATGTGATTTGAATGATTTTTCTTTGAGCAGGAGATTGAACTTGATGGATAAGGTCCACTTCAACCTGAACTGTTCTGTGGGTGAATGACATTTAGAAAGTTTTATATTATAAAATTTTATTTGTCTGTTTGTTTTCCCCTCATGCTGAAATGTTTATAAACATTTCTCCCCTATGCAGTATTTATTGCAGTCTTCCATCTTGTTCTAACATTCAGTATAACGGGAATAGAGGCTCCTATTTACACAGGTTTTTCCAGTAGTGTCTCTTTTGCTGCAAAACTATGCACATACTCAAGCAGTATTATGAATTTACTGTAATAAGTGTATATGGATCTTCATATAGGAGCTGTCATTAACATGTCTGGACATCACTTTGTGTTACGAGGAGAGACAAGGATATTATCTTTACTTTCCCCACTATTTATTCCCTCCTTGATACTTTATTCAGCCACTGATACCACTACCGAGGAATGCAAAGCCACCCCTTGACATTACCTTTTTATTTACTCTCTGAATTGATACTCCTAATTAATGCCCCATGCCTTCAGGGTATGAGGGATGAGTAGTGTCCTACACAGTATACCCACTGGGTCAGTTAAGTATTTCAGGTCCATGCTTGAAGGAGCTCAAAGTCCTGTCAGCACACCCAGCTTGTAGATTTTTTCACTACATGCTAAGGAAGGAAGCTGTTATTGCTTTAATATGTTCTTTGTTGAGATTTTGTTTTATTAGTTTGCATGCTGCCTTTTGATGTGCTCAGACTCTATTAAAAGCTTTATTACTAGCACAACTCCAATTATTTTTGCAATTTGCCTTTTGGTGCATAGAATGCTTGCTTTGAACAATTATATTGTTCAGATATTTCTATATTTTTAAAGGGACTGATAATTACTGCAAATCTCTAGTCTGGTCCACAGAGCTGAGTAATTTTACTAACAGTTACTCATTTAACTACGGTTCGTTTTAATCTCATCAGCCAAGTAATAGCTGCCCATGAAAGTGATGTCCTTTGTAACCTTTCCATACCAACCAGATGATTTTGCTAGAAGACAAGATATTAGCTGAAAGTGCTGTAAACAAATACTTGAAACGGCTTACATGTCAAAACGGGGAAAAATAAGGATACCATTTTCAGGAAAATGTAGTTAACTCTACTTTGGAAGATTCAACAAACTAAGGATGTAAAAGCCACACAAAGTATATTTCATAGAATCACAGAATACCAGATTCGAAGGGACCACAAGGAGCATCTGGTTCAACCTTTCCAGGTAATACTATTGTTTATATGAGATTGCTCAGCACCCTGTCAAACTGAGACTTAAAACTGTCTAATGCAGGGGAATTTGGGAGACTATTCCAATATTTGACTGTCCTCATGGTGAAAAAATTACCTTTTGTGTCCAATCGTAATTTCTCCAGGAGCAACTTTTGCCTGTCACCCCTTGTCTTTTCCATGTGAATCCTTGTAAAAAGGGAGTCTCCATCTTCTTGATAGCCACCCTTTAAGTACTGGAACATGATAATAAGGTCTCCCCAAACCTTCTTTTCTCAAGGCTGAACAAAGTTTTCTCAGCCTCTCCTCATATGGTAGGTCCTCCAGTTCTCTGATCATCCTTGTGGCCCATCTCTGGCCCCCCTCCAGCCTGTCTGCATCCTTTCTGTAGAGCAGGGACCAAAACTGAACACAGTACTCCAGGTGTGGTCTGAGAAGTACTGAGTAGAAGTGGATGATGACTTCTTTATCTCTGCTGGTGATGCCCTTGTTGATGCAGCCCAGCATCCTGTTGTCTTTTATATTTAGGCACCTCTTTCAATCTCAAAGTGCAAAGACTCACAAAAAATAACTCTTTAACTCTAGATTCTTTGCAGATAAAATTTTGCAAAATATTATGCAAGAACTAACATTATCACACACACACACACACAATCACTTAGCTCTTAAGAAAATACTGCATTGAGATCACTACTATGAAATTTTTCTGAAAGTTCTGGGCAATAAAATGTGACCACACTTTTAAAGAACAGGAAGAAGATGAGAAAAGGGAAAAGACAAAACTAAATTTGGGGTTGTTCTCAAAGTAAGAATTCCAGTATCTTTGAATATGAATAGATCTTCATAAGATGCATATTTAGCTTTTCTCTAATATGATTTTTAGAGTGAATTTAACCAGATGAGAAAATAAAGACTTACTGAGGAAATTTAGATCAACTAACAAAAAGTGGAAGCAGAACAGTCAACACAGCAAAAGCAGGAAGGTTTAAATCTGAAACTTTTAAAAACAAGACAGCATCCTGTTGTCTAAAAAATGTTCCAAAGAAAAAAATGTTCCAAATAAAATGTTCTATCTTATAACAAAATGCACACAAACTCAAGACTACCAACGACATGTTGATAAATGTTTAGCTAACTTCCTTTTAAGAATGCAATTACATCTGAGAAGCAATGCAATATCATGAGTAATGATACCAGCATCACAGATATAGAGGTCCATAAGGTGACATGCATAACTTCTGATTTTGTAGTGAACATGAGCAACACATGAGGCTGAAATACTCTAAAAAAAACCAACCAAAAAACAAGATTCTTGGACTAAATTAGAATTAACTGTAGGTTAGTTCACTTTTCTTTAGCAATAAGAATCTTTATTTAAGCAACCTGGCAGTGGTGAGAGGACACTGAGAGGAAAAAAAAAAATAACCACAACCCAAAGATAACTGATTAGAAACAGAGAGAAGTTCTTACAAGGATTATGATAATGCTACCATATGTAAATATTTTTATTTCTTAGACAACTGAGTAATGCTTTTAAGTTTATTTAGGTACACTTCAGGCTTTGAATCTCTCATTTCTGGCTTTTGATCTCTCATTTCTGGTAACCTACATGTTCCTACTTAGCTGTGTTGACTTCCTGTAATGCCCCTGCAAGGCTATCCTAATGGGCAAAGAGGCACTGGTGCTGCCCAATCAGTATGCCTCCAAAGCCTGAAAGAATTTCCCTTTTACATGCCTTTTATCTTATTTTACAAAAATGAGAAAGTTTGTTATTTATGCCCTTTTAGGTTGGCAAGGCTGTAGTGTCTGCTTCTTCCCTTTTCTGATAGTGTAGTAACAGCTCCTAAGAACATACCCACCCCTTGGACAGATGTAGAGCGTGTATAAATCTCCTGTTTTCCATTACAGAAGTGACAGTCATAGAGAAAGCAGGGAGAAGAATCTCATTTGGTGAATCCTGAATTTTTACCCTTAAAAGTATTTGCCATTGACATGTTAACGAGTTCTGGGTAAAACATTACATATTCAACCAGTGTCACATTAACAACTAAGGCATTTAGCATTTTCAGAATTTGTTCAATACTTAATGAATAACTAATGGTTAAACCTTTGAGTAAGCAGCCAATTTTACACATTTCCAAAATACTAATGTTAAAAAAAAAATAGAAAAATCAGTCCATCACTTTACACGTATTTTGGAGTTTTATGCTCATCTGGAAAAAAGAGTGTGACAACTCACTGCATCACTGAGATTTACAGACATTTTACTGTGCTTTTGGTGTCAGGATTAGGTTTTCAATCTAATTCTTACCGTACTGTTTGCAAATTAGATATATCAAAAACACACTGTTTCCAAGGAAGAGAGGTAAACTCGCAATGCTTCTTTTCACAAGAAAGGCATGACTTACCTTGTGAAAGTTCCTGAAATATGCTGCCTTCTCATCTGGAAATTTTTCTAGCCTCCTGGGTCCTTTACTGGAAGCCTTTTTGAAAACCAACCAACAACGTCTGAAAATCTGCAAACAAAACCAAAAGGATTATATTAGCTTTTCTTTAAAAGTGGACATTATCACAAATGCATTCAGTTATATAGTTGATGTAGGAAGAAATTTTTAAATTATTTTATTTTACAAGTCTGGAAAATTCTGAGAACACCAGTTATTTCTACATTAGTAATCCCAATTAATCAATTTATACATATTGATTGTCAGTCCTCTGCAGACTTTTTTGTTTCGATTTCTTTTTAAGTGTGCCAAATTTGACAGTTCCTGAGATGCAGGTAAATCCGTTAATTTTGAATAAGAAAAGAATAATAAGGCTGTCATTAGATAAAGTACTTCCAGAAATAACTCAATGCACTTCTAACTCTCACATTTATACCCTTTTTCTATGAGGGTATCAATACCATTGAGAAACATTCATTGCAGCTTTTAACACCACACAGTTAGTATAAGCTTGTATGCACAGAAAAAAACCCACAAGCTTGAAACAAGTACCAGTGTGACCATTACTGGACAACAGCATCCAGTCTTCTTACTTAGTTCAATGACAAAATTCCTAAGGAAAAATTATTCAGATTATTAAATTTTGAAAACATGTAATGAAAAATAAAATCCTCCAGAAAGCACAAACCAAACAAATCCTATCCTCTCATTTTTATGAGAAACACAATGTATATAATTTAAAATGCATTTTTAAGCAATGACATACTTGATTAGATAATTTACCAAGCATTCTGATTGTATTGCCATAATCAGAAGCTTAAAATCAGGATTGGATTATCAAATAAGAATACATTTGCAGTTCAAAAAGAAGCTGATTTAAAGATAATCCTCTAGACTATATTGTGCAAGTAAGGGATTAGGTATTAATCTAGCTTTACAATCTGTGAAAATATTTTTACTTCGTTCTCCTCTTCAGTACTTGTCAAGCTCTACCATACAGAATTCTGTTACTATTTGAAGGATACATTGAAAAACAAAAAAACCTTAACACTAGTTAATGGTGCCACTGGCTATATGTGGAGCCTCATTTCTTCCAAAATTCTACAAAATGTAACGACACAACACAAAGACACAGGACTATTTAATTTGGACCAGATTATTAACAGATTATTCAGGATTCACGGATTATTATTCAGATTAACACCTTCCCCAACAAAAAATAAAGAAACAAAATCAAGAGAATATGACCAGAGAGAGCTAAAAAGAGTCTTCTCCTCAGTGTGATGCATTTTCAACTGAGTGTAAGCAGCAAATATAGTGAAATTAAAATAATTAAGCTTAATTAGCCACATTCTGATATTATAATACTAACACTATCCTGTTGTCTTTATCTCAGATTAACGTCATTAGTCAAAATAAGTATTTTCTTTTAAAAACCTACCACTGGACTACAGTATCAATATATTTAATTATGAATACCTTCTTCCTAAGAAAGCATACAAGTTTTAGGCTTTTACTTCTAAGGTTGTAAAGTGGCAACTGTACAACTGTACTTTCTATCTCAGAAATTACTTCACCTAACCTGGGGGAAAGCAAAGACAATATCCTATTTCCTGAAAAAAAAAAATGGCATTACTCTCTGGGACACCACAAACCATCTATATTAGATAGTACTTTCTTAAAATAACATCTTGGCAGTGATGCACTTTACTTTGTCAAAGCTACAACACTACTCTCACAGTTATCTCTTGATTAAAGTGTATTAACTCTTCACATCATTATGGCGTGAAAAGCTCAAAGTCTGCAGGTAACGCAGGTAACACAGGTAGAGGATATTTATGTTATTTTGACCTCATTAAAAGCAACAGCACCAACTGCCTAAAGGGAACATACTTATTTAATAAAAGTGTCACTTTTTTTTTTTATTACTCCTGGCTCTTCTGGGATCTGGGTGGGAGTGGCTGATTTTGGAGTTCACCTCTAATGACATGGAAGAGAAGAAGGTTATTAGGAGTAGTCAGCATGGATTTACCAAGGGGAAATCATGCTTGACTGATCTGATAGCCTTCTATGATGTTGTGACTGAAGGGATAGATGCAGAGAAACTAGTGGATGTAGACTACCTTGACCTTAGCAAGGCTTTCGACACAGTCTCCCATAACATCCTTGTGAGCAAACTCGGAATATGAGGGATAAAAGAATGGACAGGGAGATGGATTAAGAACTGGCTACACAATAGATCCCAAAGGGTGGTCAATGGTGCAGAGTCCAGCTGGATACCTGTAACTAGTGGAGGCCTTCAGGGATCAGTGCCAAGTCCAGACCCGTTCAACATCTTTATCAATGACCTTGATGACAGGACAGAGTGCCTTCTCAGCATGTTTGCTGATAACACGAAGCTGGGAGGATGGGCTCTACTCAGCCCTGGTGACACCTCACTTGGAGTACTGTGTCTGGGTCTGGGCTCCCCAGTTCAAGAGGGACAGGGATCTAGTTGAGAGAGTCTAATGGAGGGCTACAAGGGTGACAAAGGGACTGGAACACCTGCCAGGGTGTTGTCCCTGGCAGGGACAACCTCTTTTCTTTTGTGCCCTGTGCTAGGATGAGGAGCAATGGATTCAAACTCGAGCACAGGAAGTTTCACCTCACCATGAGAAAGAAATTCCTTACTGTGAGGGTTACAGAGCACTGGAACAGGCTCCCCAGAGAGGTTGTGGAGTCTCCTCTGGAGACTTTCAAGACCTATCTGGATGCCTGAGTGATCTTCCCTAGTAGTTGATTTTTTGTTTCTTTGGGGTGTTTTTGTTTGGTTATTTGGTTTGTTGGTCCTGCTCTGGCAGAGGGGTTGGACTCTATGATCTTCGGAAGTCCCTTCCAACCCCTAATATTGTGATTCTGTGGCTGTTTGGTTTTTTTTTAGTTTATGTGTATTTTCAGTTAATCTCTCTTATTTTTCCTAAGAAGCTCTTTATCAAGGTAAAAACCATTGCTTCAATTTCAAATCTTATATTGATTTTCTTATGTCCTTTATCTGCTCTTAATGATTTACAGTCCTCACAGACTTCTCTTTAGAAAAACAGATCAACCTACAGTCCCCAGCACCAGTAGTGGTGAGTTTTAACACAGATGTGGAATCCATTTTGTACAGATGACCTGAATTTTGGACAGCTGGTGATAAGGTAACAGAAGCTTTGTGCCAACTGACAGAGCAAGTTGGGTTTGTTTCAGGTTTCTTTTTTGTTTTATTTGCTTTTTAATATGACAGAATTGTATGCTTTTATACTGTAAAGAGTCAGTTAGATCTGGTATATCAATAGCATCCCTATGGCTGTTCCCAAAGCAGCCAATGACTCTGTGGGAAGCCCACACTGAAGCAGCTTGCTCTGGACCTCATGGGAAGGACTCATGAAGGAGAGGTTTGTGGAGGACTCTCTCCCATGGGAGGGACCCCATGGGGAAGCAGGGAAGGACTGTAAGGAATCCTTCTTCCTGAGGAGGAAGGAGCGGCAAGAACCACCAGCCTGTGAACTGACTCCAAACCCCATCCCCTGTCCCCCTGTGCCGCTGGGGGGAAGGAGGGAGAGAAACTGGGAACAAAGTGACTTGGGCCCAGGAAGGAGGGAGGGGTCAGGTAACGTATGCAAGCCCTGCTCTGTGTGTTGTCTGTGTCCTGTGTGTGTTTGATTAGTGTGAAATTAAATTATTATTTTTTCCCCCAGGTTGAGTCTGTTTTGCCCTGGACCTTAATTGGTGAAAAACCCTTCTTGTCCTTTGTCTCGACCCATGAGCTTTGTCCTCCTCATCCCAGAGTGTGTGTATGGGAGTTGAATGAGTGGCCATGGGGCTGCTGCTTGTTGTGTTGGGCCCAAACCACAACAGATACGTATTAATCAAGGCCTGACCAGATAGGGGTTGTTGATGTTTCATTTTTCTGTGTTTAGGCTTGTTGTTCTTCAGTTATTGATATCTCACACGATACCAGCCATGCTAACAGTTTTTATTTCTCAGCTTTGCAGGAATCTGGTTCAGGAGAAATGTAAGATTGCAGTACAGACGATATAGACCCAGCAGTGTTGATTTGACATTATTTCACTTACTACAGTAGCTATACTATATAAAGATGTGCAGCTACCACAGTAAGCAAAATGATCTCAGATTAATGCACTGGCACAGCACAAGTTCAGTCTGTTTTGCCTGGAACCTTAACTGGTGAAGAACCCTCCTTGTCCTTTGTCTTAACCATGAGCTTTGTCTGCATCATAGAGTGTGTGTGTGTGGGGAGGGGGGAGTTGAGTGAGCGGCCATGTGGATGTTCCTTTTGTTGTCATGTTGGGCCCAAACCACAACACAAAGTCAAGGAGTCAGATTTCTCCCTGTGAGGATGGGAATATTTTCCAGATAAAAGACCATCTAATGTATACTCCAAAGCAATTCCTTCAACTCCTTCAGTGTTAAATGAGCAGGCTCTTCAGGTGTTTTTCACTGGATATCAATCTTGGACAGCATTGAAGCTAAAATGACAAAACTCAAGAGGAAGGCTTTGACTCCCTTTGACTCTTCAAAGTATCCATCGAGGAGTGCTGGATGTTAGTTATTTAAGGGTCCTCCTCACTAGGCGTTTTCTCAAATTTTATCGAGATGAATTCAAAGGCTTTATCATTTAGACTGTGAGAATGAACAGCCTTTTCTGTTGGAGAAAACTTAACAGCAAAAGAAGGATCTGTCAGATTTTTCTTTAGACTCTTACTGCTCCAATGTATTGACATCTGTTTTTTCCAGATCTTCAGGAAGAATAGAGATCAGAGATTGGAATCGCTTGAAGAGGACTCCTGATTTGGTATGTACATACACTATGGTACACCTTAGCATTTGGAATTTTTATATTTTTTTTTAACCTACATTCTGTCTTTAAAGCTGGCATAAACATATACAGTTCCATTGCATTTCAGCTGCATTTTATATGAATTTACCTATAGACCTAAATAAATAGGTGCAGATGTGAGCACACAGCAAACAAACATTTGCCTTTCATAAAGCACCTCATTGTAATACAGAAGCCTATTCAATTATTCACTAACTGTGAGACACTCTTTTATCCCTGGCCTAGTTTAGGATGCCATTGGCTGTAATCAAAACTTCTAAAAGACTTTGAAAGTCCTTAGATAATTGGGGTAGCCATTATGAAAGAAATCAGAACCAGCCCTTTAACAACAGAGAGAACAAGAACCACTCACTGTGTAGTCTCCATAATATTTAGTATTTCCTTTGAGTTTTATATATCTGTTTTTCACACATGGGTAGTTGAAGGAATGCCAAATACTTGATAATTAAATGAGTTTTACAGCATTCTTGGATGAGCACATACTGCTCAACAAAAATTATTTTAAAATTTGTATCAAGGGCAAACAAGATAATGTCTAACCCTCTACTGCAGCTTTTTTTTTTTTTTTTTTCTGAAGAAATTTAGAAATATAGCATTAAGTAATGCTGTATTTAGATTTCCTTTTATTAAAGTACCGATTAGAAGGACCAAACTTATTCAGCACAAACCTGAGAAAGCTTCTCTTGAAATTACCTGCTGAGTCCATGGCATAGCAGAACCTCTTTAAACAACACCCTTCTTCTCTCGTTTTTATAAGATGGGCAAATCAGAAAAAAATATGGCTCTAGATCCCACTACCTGTGCAACTATGTATCAGTGTGTGATTGCAGTAACTCAACATACACCTGGTCTGGTGAGACTGAATCACTGTCCTTTGCAATATCATATGGGAATGATTTTCTTTGCTTGGGAGCTTGCAGAAGGAAATAGCCCCTGTTGCTAAGGATGGAATCTGAGTAGCTTTATCTCACAAGTGAGATAAAAGCATTCCAGATCATCTGGAACAACATAACCTTGTCATCCCTGCTTCTGAAATGTTCTGAAATCTTTCCAGTCAGAAATTTGACTTCCAGTGCTGCTCCATTTTCATTAATGTTTAGAGATTCCTTTTTTATATCTTACTTGAAATACTGTAATAGATTGATTAATTATTAAAATATCTGCATAATCTTGACTCACAAATTAAAAACTGTAGCATTCATAATAATAAAAATAGTTGTCACAGTAAAGCCATTTTTAATCATTGCTTTGACACCCAGCACTTTTTGATTATTCTATGCACACTCTGACAAAGGGAGAGGAGATGTGGGGTGACAACTTAGCACTTCAGTGGAACTACACTTGTAATGAATTCAAGTAAAATCTAAGAGAAATTGAAAATAGTTATTATCTGTAAAAAGGCCCAAGAGGAAAATGGGAACATAAAACCATTCAGACCTCAGCTACAGAACAAGTTACAGGATTTAAGCTATTGCTGAGTAAAGTCAATTGGGAAAAAAAAAAAGGCCAAAACCCTCATTATTGTAAGCCATCTACTTGAGTTACCAACACTTTGTATTAAAAAGACAAAACCAAGCACTGTTGTAACAGGGCATGCCATCTCTCCCACACCTACATTTCTGGCCACCTTTGAAATTAAGATGCCCTGGAAACAGTGCTATTTCCTTTCCTGAACACCACTTATTTTACTGTCTGCTTCTTTTAAATACAGTTATCACTGCACTGAGCGCATTTTGGGTGACAAAGCAAGAGACATGGAACACTACTGCACAGCACCGAGCTCCTGAATCAGCATAGAGAGTGCAGAATAGCAGGGAAACAAGGCCAGATCCTGCTTCTTTACTACACCTCTGGGAACTCCCATATCTCCCAGAAGCAGAGCAGAGATTCTTCACAACCATCTGACACCCGCTCTTCCCTGCTCCTCACAGGAGGAGAAGTAAAAATAACCCCTAGCCCTGCTCAGAGGCATGAGGTTATGGGCTTATGTCAGCAGATCTGGGATTTGAGGCTAAGACTTTACCACAAGACACAAAAAGCCTCAGGAGCTTTTCCCCCTTTTTAAATATTCCACACAATCTTGCCTATTTCAACATGTTTTTTTAAAAACGTGACCATAGTATCTACCACAAAGCAATGGCAATAAAAGCAAAGCTGTTTAAACTGTAAAGACAGGCTCAAAACCCCCACAAATATACCCCCAAAAGATCACTAGTAATGCCTTTAATAAAAAATGCTGTCTGAAGGTGTTATGAAAGCTATCTAAAAGGGAAACATTCCTCATACATGATAACCTTGTATGTACACTTGAGCTTCATGATATCATCTTAATTAGGAAGCAAGGTTAAATCTCTAGTTTATAAAGCTTGTAGTATGACCTTCTGCAGCTTTATAGAATAGACCTTAGATATTTTTGGTGTCATAGTTCAAATCCTAAGAATTATTATGATGCTTTTATTATTATAATTATTTTCCAGATTGCAAATCTGCTGGCATTTAAAGTTAGGAAGAGATGAAATACAGAAACATCTGCTGCAAACTGTTTCATCTCAGATTAGATCAATCCTTGTGGGTTTGATTGCAGTCAGTGAGAATCAGGATGGTTAGAGAGAGATGATTATGGACAATTCACCCAGTAATAGCATATATATGTAATTTTTCTGCTGCTATAACATACCATTATAGATTCATATAGACGTACATAATATAATTTATAGTCTTACAGTCACACACTATACATTTAATTCATTAAAATATTTACTTTATTATTCGAGATTTCTGTGAAAACAAAGCACACCATAATTTTCTAGGTATTCCTATACTAATTAAACTACCTTGTGTATAAACACTGTATCTACAGGATCTGAAATTTGAGGGGGTTTTATGTGTTTGAAAGCAAAGGAGGCCACATATCTGGGAAGAGTTGCATATTTAATTTGTGTGAAAAGTATTATATAGTTTTATAAATGCTTAGACACATAGAGCTTAAAAGCTCACCACCATTACTCTGTTTTGAATTGTCAGCAGGGCAATTCAAGTACAGAAGAACACACTACACAAATAATGCACTCAGTATAGCAGTCTTAAGATCAGCATTAGTTATAATTTAAATTTGTACTGATGTTATTATTTGAAAAAATCTGCTGCAGTAGCCATTTTTTGGCTTTCTGCATTTCTAGCTCAGTTTTGGCAAGGCTACTTCAGTCACACTTTTGGAGGAAAATCAATACTGTTTGCTCCGTACCTGGCTTCAGAGTAGATGACAAATAAACATCAAAATGCACCAAAAATTTGGTTAAAACAGTTTTAGCAGACATCCAGAAGGAAAATCCCAGAAATTACTGAATTTGAGTAACTTTTCAAACTGAACTCACTCACTTCACTTCACTCATCAGAAGATTTTGTTGGAAATAACGTATTTTCCCTA